>NW_026988419.1:55415000-55772500 GCF_030222135.1 Aotus nancymaae
AGTGGAAGAGGCGGGCCTAATCTCCCAGTATAAACAAAAAAGACACAGGAAGCTTACCTAGCAACCTGAAGGAGTCCATAGAAACCAAATAGTGCCTCGACAGGCAGACAGCCAACCTTATCAAACAGCTCCCTGGAATCACAGCCAGGAATATCCACAAAGATGTGAAAAAACAGTGCAAAAAAGATGAAACCATCAAAGACCAGAACACCTCTTCTACTTCAAGGGATCCCAACTCCTCAACAACACAGAAACACAACATGACCAAGAAAGAGTGTGATGAATTGACAGAAACAGGCTACAGAAGGTGGATAATAAACTTTTCTGAGCTAAAGGAGCACATCCTAACTCAATGCAAAGAAACTAAAAACCTTGAAAAAAGGTTAGACGAAATGCTAACTAGGATAACCAGCTTTGTGAACAGAACATAAACAACTTGATGAAGTTGAAAAACACAGTACGAGAACTATGTGAAGCAAACACAAGTTTCAATAGCAGAATTGATCAAGCAGAAGAAAGGATATCAGACATTGAAGATCAACTCAATGAAATAAAAAGAGAAGGCAAGACAAGAGAAAGGAGAGTGAAAAGAAATGAACAGAGCCTCTAAGAATTATGGGATTATGTGAAAAGACTTAATCTACGCTTGGTCAGTGTACCTGAATATGACAGGGAGAACAAATCCAAGCAGGAAAACACTCTCCAGGATATTATCCAGAACTTCCCAAGCCTAGCAAGGCAGTCCAATATTCAAATCCAAAAAATACAGAGAACTCCACAAAGATACTCTTCAAGAAGAGCAACCTCAAGGCACATAATCGTCAGATTCACCAGAGTTGAAATGAAGGAAAAAATACTAAAGGCAGTCAGAGAGAAAGGTCAGGTCACCCACAGAGGGAAGCCAATCAGGCTCACAGCAGATCTCTTGGCAGAAACCCTACAAGCCAGAAGAGAGTGGGGGCTGATATTCAACATCCTTAAAGAAAAGAACTTTCAGTCCAGAATTTCATATCCAGCCAAACTAAACTTCGTAAGTGAAGGAGAAATAAAATTTTTTATGGACAAGCAATTACTGAGAGATTTCATCACCACCAGACCTGCCCTACAAGAGCTCCTGAAAGAAACACTAAGCATGGAAAGGAACAAGTACCAGCCACTGCAAAAGCAGACCAAATAGCAAAACAAAAAATGCAATGAAGATAATGAGTCAGCTAATGGGCAAGAAGGCCAGCCAGTAACAAAATGACAGGATCAAATTCACACATAACAATATTAACATTGAATGTAAATGGCCTAAATGACCCAATCAAAAGACATAGACTGGCAAACTGGATAAAAAGTCAAGACCCATTGGTGTGCTGTATTCAGGAAACACATCTCACATACAAAGACACACATAGTCTCAAAATAAAGAGATGGAAGATTTACCAAGTAAATTGAGAACACAAAAAAGCAGGGGTTGCAATCCTAGTCTCTGATAAAACAGACTTCAAACAAACAAAGATCAAAAGAGACAAAGAAGGGCATTACATAATGGTAAAAGGATCAATCCAACAAGAAGAGCTGACTATCCTAAATACATACACGCCCAACACAGGAGCACCCAGATACATAAAGCAAGTTCTTAACAACCTAAAACGAGAGTTAGACTCCCACACAATAATAGTGGGAGAGTTCAACACTCTACTGTCAATGTTAGACAGATTAATGAGACAGAAAATTAACAAGAACATCCAGGACTTGAATGCAGAGCTGGACCAAGGAGGCCTAATAGAGATATACAGAACACTCCACCCCAAATACAGAGAATATACATTTTTCTTGGCCCCACATTGCACTTACTCTAAAATTGACCACATCATTGGAAGCAAATCACTCCTCAGCAAATACAAAAGAACAGAAATCAAAACAAAGTCTATCAGACCACAGCACAATCAAATTAGAACTCAGAATTAAGAAACACACTCAAATCTGTACAACCACTTGGAAACTGAACAACTTGCTTCTGAGTGTCCACTGGATAAACAATGAAATGAAGGCAGAAATAAAGATGTTCTTCAAAACTAATCAGAATGAAGACACAACCCACCAAATCTCTGGGACACCTTTAAAGCAGTGTTGAGAGGGAAATTTATAGCAATAAATGCCCACATGAGAAACAAGGGAAGATCTAAAATTGACACCCTATCATCAAAATTAAAAGAGCTAGAGGAGAAAGATTAAAAAAAAAAAAAAAACTCAAAAGCTAGCAGAAGACAAGAAATTACTAAGATCAGAGCTGAACTGAAGGAGATAGAGACACGAGAAACCTTTCAAAAAGTCAATAAATCCTGGAGCTGATTTTTTGAAAAGATCAACAAAATAACTGCTAGGCAGACTAATAAAAAAGAAAAGAGAGAAGACTCAAATAGATGCAGTAAAAAAAGATAAAGGGGTATCACCACTGATCCCACAGAAATACAAACTATCATCAGAGATTACTACAAACAGCTCTATGCACATAAACTAGTAAACCAGGAAGAAATGGATAAATTCCTGGACACTTATCCTCTACCAAGACTAAACCAGGAGGAAGTTGAAACCCTGAATAGACCAATAACAAGGGATGAAGTTGAGGCAGCAATCAATAGCCTACCAACCAAAAAAGTCCAGGTCCAGATGGGTTCACAGCTGAATTCTACCAGATGTACAAAGAGGAGCTGGTTCCATTCTTTCTGAAACTATATCAAACAATTCAAAAAGAAGGAATCCTCCCTAATTCATTTTATGAGACCAACATCATCCTGATACCAAAATCAGGCAGAGACTCAACTGAAAAAGAAAACTTCAGGCCAATATCCATGATGAACACTGATGCAAAAATCTTCAATAAAATACTGGCAAACCGAATGCAACAGCATATCAAAAAGCTTATTCATCACTATCAAGTAGGCTTCATCCCGGTGGATGCAAGGCTGGTTCAACATACACAAGTCCATAAATGTAATCCATCACATAAATGGAACCAAAGACAAAAAACACATGATTATCTCAATAGATGCAGAGAAGGCCTTTGACAAAATTCAACAGCCCTTCGTGCTAAAAACTCTCAATAAACTAGGTATCAATGGAATGTATCATAAAATGATAAAAGCCATATATGACAAACCTACAGCCAGTATCATACTGAATGGGCAAAAGTTGGAAGAATTCTCTTTGAAATCAGGCACTAGACAAGGATGCCCTCTCTCACCACTTGTATTCAATATAGTATTGGAAGTTCTAGCCAGAGCAATCTGGCAAGAAAAAGAAAGAAAGCGTATTCAATTAGGAAAGGAAGAAGTCAAACTGTCTCTATTTGCAGACAACATGATTGTATATTTAGAAGACCTCATCATCTCAGCCCAAAATCTCCTCAAACTGATAAGCAACTTCAGCAAAGTCTCGGGTTACAAAATCAATGTGCAGAAATCACAAGCATTCCTATATACCAATAACAGACAAACAAAGAACCAAATCAAGAGCGAACTCCCATTCACAATTGCTACAAAGAGAATAAAATACCTAGGAATACAGCTAACAAAGGATGTAAAGGACCTCTTCAAGGAGAACTACACACCACTGCTCAAAGAAATAAGAGAGGACATAAACAGATGGAGAAACATTCCATGCTCATGGTTAGGAAGAATCAGTATCGTGAAAATGGCCATATTGCCCAAAGTAATTTACAGATTCAATGCTATCCCCAGCAGGCTATCAATGACCTTCTTCACAGAACCGGAAAAAACCACTTTAAACATCATATGGAATCACAAGGAAGCCCACATAGTCAAGAGAATCCTAAGCACAAAGAAGAAAGCTGGAGACATCACACTGCTGGACTTCAAAATATACTACAAGGCTACAGTAATCCAAACAGCATGGAACTGGTACCAAAACAGAGACACAGACCAATGGAACAGCAAAGAGGCTTCAGAAGCAAAACCACACACCTACAACCATCTGATCTTTGACAAACCTGACAAAAATAAGCAATGGGGAAAGGGCTCCATGTTTAATAACTGGTGTTGGGAAAACTGGCTAGCAATGTGCAGAAAGCAGAAACTGGACCCCTACCTGTCACCTTACACTAAAATTAACTCCAGATGGATTAAAGATTTAAACATAAAACCTAACACCATAAAAACACTGGAAGAAAATGTAGGCAAAACCTTCCAGGACATAGGCATAAGCAAGACTTCATGACTAAAATACCAAAAGCAATTGCAACAGAAGCCAAAATAGACAAATGGGATCTAATTAAAATTAAGAACTTCTGTATAGCAAAGGAAACCATCATTAGAGCAAACCAGCAACCAACAGAATGGGAAAAATTTTTGAAGTCTACCTATCTGACAATGGGCTAATATCCAGAATTTACAAAGAACTAAAACAGAAATACAAGAAAAAAACAACCCCATTCAAAAGTGGGTGAAGGATATGAAGAGACACTTTTCAAAAAAAGACATATATGTGGCCAACAAACATACGAAAAAATGCTCATCATCACTCGTCATTAGAGAAATGCAAATCAAAATCACATTGAGATACCATCTCCTGCCAGTTAGAATAGTGATCATTAAAAAATCTGGAGACAATAGATGCTGGAGAGGATGTGGAGAAATAGGAACACTCTTACACAGTCAGTGGGAGTGTAAATTAGTTCAACCATTGTGGAAGACAGTGTGGCAATTTCTCAAGGATCTAGAAATAGAAATTCCATTTGACCCAGCAATCCCATTACTGGATATATACGCAAAGAACTATAAATCGATCTGCTATAAAGACACATGCACACGTATATTCATTGCAGCCCTGTTTACAATAGCAAAGACCTGGAACCAACCCAAATGCCCATCAATGATAGACTGGACAAAGAAAATGTGGCACATGTACACCATGGAATAGTATGCAGCCAGAAAAAATGATGAGTTTGTGTCCTTTGTAGGGACTTGGATGAATCTGGAAACCATCATTCTCAGCAAACTGACCCAAGAACAGAAAACAGATATCACATGTTCTCACTCATAGGCAGGTGTTGAACAAGGAGAACACATGGACTCAGGGAGAAGAGCATCACATACTGGGGGCAGTTGGTGGGGGGGCACTAGGAGAGGGACAATTGGGTGTGGGAATTGTGGGGAGGGATAACATGGGGAGAAATGCTGGATATATTATGCACCTATGCAACAACCCTGTATGACCTGTACATGTACCCTAGAACCTAAATTAAAAAAAAAAAAAGAACTAAAAGTAGAACTATCATTTGATCCAGCAATCCCTCCACTGAGTATCTACCCAGAGGAAAAGAAGTCATTATACGAAAAATATGCTTGCACATGCATGTTTATAACAGCACAATTTACAATGGCAAGAATGTGGAACCAGCCTAAATGCCCGTCAATGAACGGATAAGAAACTATGGTGTGTGTATGTGTGTGTGTGTATAATATATATATTTATGATGTGTGTGTATATATACGTCTATATATATAGTGTGTGTATATATACAGTATATATACATATATATAGACTATATGTATATATAGTGTGTGTATATATACTATATATGTGTATGTATATATACTATATATGTATATATATACACACACACTATATAGATATATATATATATATGATGAGATACTACTCAGCCATAAAAAAAGAATGAATTAATGGCATTCACAGCAACCTGTATGAGATTGGAGACTATTATTCTTAGTGAAGTAACTCTGGAATGGAAACTACACATTGTATGCTCTCACTCACAAGTGGGAAGTAAGCTATGAGGATGCAAAGGCATAAGAATGATACAATGGTCTTTGGGGACTCAGGGAAAGGGTGGGAGGTGAGGAGGAATAAAAAACTACAAACTGGGTTCAGTTCATACTGCTTGGGTGATGAGTGCACCAAAATCTTACAAATCACCACTAAAGAACTTAATTATGTAACCAAATACCACCTGTTCCCCCAAAACCTATGGAAATAAAAAATTAAAAAATTAAGATAAGAAGCTCTTAAGTTTAATTAGATCCCATTTCTCAATTTTTGCTTCTGTTGCAAAAATTGAGAAACGGGATCTAATTAAACTTTTAGTGTTTTCCTCATGAAATCTTTGTCCATGCCTATGTCCTGAAGGATATTGCCAGATTTTCTTCTAGGGTTTTCATAGTTTTAGGTTTTACATTTAAGTCTTTAATCCATCTTGAGTTAATCTTTGTATATGGTATAAGGAAGGGATCCAGTTTCAACTTTCTGCATATGGCAAGCCAGCTCTCCCAGCACCATTTATTAAATAGGGATTCATTTTCTCATTGCTTGTTTTTGTCAGGTTTGTTGAAGATCAGATGGTTGTAGGTGTGCGGTCTTATTTCTGAGTTCTCTATTCTGTTCTATTGGTCTATGTCTCTGTTCTTTTACTAGTACCATGCTGTTTTGGTCACTGCAGCCTTGTAGAATAGTTTGAAGTTGGGTAGTGTGATGCTTCCAGCTTTCTTCTTTTTGCTTAGGATTGTCTTGGCTATTCAGGCTGTTTGATTCCATGGAATTTTTAAATAGTTTTTTTCCCCTAATTTGTGAAGAATGTCAATGGCAATTTAATGAAAATAGTATTGAATCTATAAATTACTTTGGGCAGTATGGCCATTTTCATGATATTGATTCTTCCTATCTATGAACATGGAATGCATGTTTCAATCCTCTTCTTTGAAAAGTGGTTTGTACTTCTTCTTAAAGAGGTCCTTCAGTTCCTTATGTTAGCTATATTCTTAGGTATTTTATTTTTAACAATTCTGTAACAATTGTGAATGGGAGTTCATTCATAATTTGGCTCTGTGCTTGACTGTTGTTGCTGTATAGGAACACTGGCAAGTTTGCATGTTGATTTTGTATCCTGAGACTTTGCTGAAGTTCTTTATCAGCTGAAGCTTTCGGGCTGAGATGATGGGGTTTTCTAGATATAGGATCACATCATCTTCAAACAAAGATAATTTTACTTCCTCTCTTCTTATTTGAATACGCTTTATTTCATTCGTTTGTCTGACTGCCCTGTCCAGAACTTCCAATACTATGTTGAATAGGAGCGGTGAGAGAGGGCATCCTTGTCTTGTACTGGTTTTCAAGGAGAATGCTTTCAGCTTTTGGCCACTCAGTATGATATTGGCTGTAAGTTTGTTATATAAGGTTTTTATTATTTTGAGGTAAGCTCCTTCAATACCTAGTTTATTGACAGTTTTTGTTAATCTTCTGTTTATATCATACTTAGGAAATTATAATCCAATTGTTCAGTCTATCAGGGGTTTTGCAATTATGAAGCACAGTTTCTTGCAGATATAACTGGAAAATCAGAAAACAAATAATAAAGCAGCATATTTCAACAGCTTCATGTCTACTTTCAGTCTTTTCCACTATCATTTCTCCTTTCCTTTCTCTCTCCTCCAACTAAGTACATTAAATTATTATCCTAGCTAATTCCTTCCTCTCTTCGTTTGTTCTTTCTTGTATTACTTTTCTGACAACAACAACAGCAATTACAAAAAGACCTATCCTGGCAGGAAATGGAACTGTCACTGTGTGTGTGAGGGGGAAAGAAAAGTTGGAAAAAGAAAAGTTGGGAAGACAAACTCTCTCTCATTCACACGCACACATGCATGTGTGCACACAATTATACTTTTCCTTCAAATCAGATCACACCATTCAAATAGTTTTATACCCATTTTTTTTACTTAACAATACTTTGTAAGCATTCCTCCAGGTTGGTAAATATTTCTACAAAGTTTAATAGCCTCATACTATTCCAATGTATGAATATGCCACAAATCATTCAATGAGTCCCCTGTTGTTGGGCATTTAGGTTGTCTCCCATATTTTTTATGTATATAAATAATGCTGCAATGAACAACTTTGTACATAAATCTGTTTCAAAATTTTAGTTATTCTTTCAGGATAAATTTCATTTGACTTTGATGACAGTAATATACAAGCTGACCTTAAATTGAAATATCTTTGAACCGTACTCAATTATACTGTGGCTTTTCTCCAAAAGAGAACGCATTGTGGGCTTTGAATGTCAGGTTTTTAATTAAGCAGGTTCCACAAGATTGACTCTTTTGTAGCTACCTGAAACTTTAGCCTCAGTCAGTGAATTGCAGTAGAAGTGTTGGCACTCTACAGCTCAGATAGGACAAATTTACCCCAGAGTAACTCAGGATTGGGACATATTGCAAGATGGTGACTCTTAAGAGGTGACATTCCATATTATTCCACTTTCATACACTCTGCTCTTATAGAAGACAAAATGTTCATGATTTTAGCTGCCTCATTGTCTGTATGTTAGCAAAATGGGTAAAGGCTCTATGTGGTTTAAAATCTTTATTTGCAAGCCTAAATACAAGTAGAGTGATTAAATTATCACTGTGTAATCTTCATGTGCACAAAGCCATTAATAACTAGAATAATAGCTGTCATTTACAGAGAATGTACTATTTGCCAGGTACCACGCTGTGCATTTCACAACCTGTATGTAGGTATCTATTGATATATAACAAAATGCCCCAAATTTAGTAGCTTAAAACAACAAACATTTATTATCTCACCATTTCTGCAGGTCAGAAATCTTGATGTGGCTAAGCTAAGTCCTTTGACTCAGTATCTCTCATAAGCCTGAATCAAGGTATTCAGTCACTGTTACCTTAAGGCTCAACTGAGAAGATCCTCATTCAAGCTCACTCATGTGGGGTTGGTGAGATTTAGTTCCTCCTGGGCTGTTGGGCCAAGGGCCTCAGTTCCTGCTGGTGTTGGCTAGAGGCCTCCTTCAGTTCCTTGCTACCTGGGTCTCTTTCCAGGGCAGCTCACACAGGGTAGCTAGCTTTTCTCAAAGCAAGCAAGCAATAAGGCAAGAAAGGGTAAGGAATACAGAAGTCAGAGTCTTTTTGTAAACAAAGAAGTGACACCCATTATTTTTGATGTATTTTATGCACTAGAAGTGAGTCATTAGGTTTAGCTCATCCTCAAGATGAGGGAATGAATATCAAGAGTTTGGGATTATTGGAAACTACCTTAGAGGTGGCCTACTACACAACCATTATTTCATTAAGCCAAAAAACACTGCTTTGAAGTAGATATTATTAACGCCCATTTACAGATAAGAAAACAGAGATGCTCACAGCCAGTAAGTGGAAAATTTGGTTTTCAAACTCGTTCCTCTGACTCCAATGCATATATGCTTGATCATTGCACTATACTTTCAGTGGGATATTGTGTCTGTAAAGTCTTTGAAGTACTGGAAACATTTTAGTAGAGATTTGAGTCAACTTTTAGTCTCTGGTTTACTTTGGCACTCTCAGTTTACTTCTCACTTTCTACCCCACATCTTCTGATGTTTATGTGAAATTGCTTAGCTAAGCTATGAAGGTGTTAGGTTAGACATAAAAGATCCAGGGCTGCTCAATTGCTTGCATTTTTCAGGTTCTGGTGAAAGTTAACTGGTATCTACATCTCCATCCAGAATTCTTGTATGTCTTTCCCATTCTCAGCTTATATTACGTATTAGCATTGAAGATGATTTGTAAGATAAATATCTCTGGGGATAAACCCGCATGGTTAGGAACTAAACACACAAGCACAGTTCTCAACATGTTCTCTAGGAGTTATCTATTCATTTTTCCTAACCATCAGAGCCATAAATCTGGCCTTTGCTCAGCACACTGTATGTGTTTTGCTTTATGAAGGCATAAATCACCAAGATACAATTTGGGTTTGATTTTTTGGACACTTAATTTGCTTAAATGTTCAGCAGTTCATAGACGTAAATTGTGCTGGGCATAGCTCCAAGTGGAATAAGCTGAGAGCAAGAAAGCTATACATATTAGGATGTAATTCAGAAGAAAAATCATCCTGGCCGGTCAAGTAAGTCTCTTTATAAATTACTTATAAATAACTTTCCTCCATGAGCAATATAAACACTTAGTAAATACTTCTAGAGGAGGGAGCATTGTAGTAAATTTAGTTTAAAGAAACCTCCCATATAATGTGCTTCTGTATGTTGATAAGGTGGTAATGTGCAGAGGGTGTGCCATACATGTTTGGTAAAGTAACCATATTAAGTGATTATTGTTTAATACTGGAACAATGCCTCACTGAGAATCATGAGACATGGTTTTTTTTTTTTATCCTGCTTGTGGCTAATGTATGAACTTTTTTTTTTTGTTTTAGACAGGGTCTCATTCTGTCACCCAGGCTAGAGTACAGTGGTAGAATCACGGTTCACTGTAGCCTCGACCTCCTGGGCTCAAGCGATCCTCCCACTTCAGCCTCCCAAGTAGCTGGGACCACATGCATGTGCTGCAAAGCCTGGTGCTATATATATATATATATATATATATATATATATATATATATATATAAAAATATATATATTTATATTTATTTTTTGGTAGAGATGGGATTTCATCCTGTTGCCCAGGCTGGTCTCGAATTCCTGGGCTCAAGTGATCCTCCAGTCCAGACCTCCCAAGGTGCTGAGATTATAAGTGTAAGCCACCATTCCCAGCCAATGTATGAACATGACAAGTCATTTAACTTCTCTGTGTCTCAGTTTTCTCATTTTAAAATGAGTGGCTGGATTAAATGATCTCTTAATACCCTCCAAGTTCTAAGATTTTATACTTCTAAATATTAATGCTTACTGGGCACCTCCAAAACATGCACCTCAGTTCCATGGAGAAGATAAAGGAAAACACACAGGAACTTGGGAACAAAACGCAAGGAAATTATAAAAATTAAATACTAGTAGAAAAGCTATTTGACAGTCTGAGTGTAATACCACAGAGACTGCATTGTATAATACTATGCAAATTTACAGAGGCCAGTGTTTCCCAAAATGTGCAGTGTGTACTTTTGGAATAGTGCACTGGGCAGGAATTCATAAAAGTTGCCCTAGGAGCTGCCTCAGAATGGTCTAGATGAGGAGCCAGCTACAATTAATGGAATCCTCCCTTCTGTACCTGGCTTCTCATGGGAATGATGGCTGCTTCTCATTGGCAAGAATGGATGTAACTTCCCACACGTGCTGGACGTCGGGTTTTCCTGGACAACTCCTGAAAATAGCTGACACTCAAACCCAATTGCCTTGTCTCCCCACTGGCAGGTTTGTGCTCATGCTTGCCTCTTTTTTTGGTCTGAGATGGAGTTACACTCTTGTCACCCAGTCTGGAGTGCAATGGCGTGATGTCGGCTCACTGCAACCTCTGCCTCTCAGGTTCAAGTGATTTTCCTGCCTCAGCTTCCCTAGTAGCTGAGATTACAGGCATGTGCCACCACATTTGACTAATTTTTGTATTTTTAGTAGAAACTGGGTTTCACCAAGTTGGCCAGGCTGGTCTCGAATTCCTGACCTTAGGTGATCCACCTGCTTCAGTCTCCCAAAGTGCTGGGATAACAGGCTTGAGCCACCATGCCCGTCTCATTCTTGCCTTTTAAGGAAGAAGAGCAAAAAAGGGGCAATGTCCCTTCAGCCATAGACTCACTTTGTGTCCAGCAGTATCTGGCCCAGGTCACCTCTCTGTGACATGAAGGGAGTAACGGGGAACCCAGTCTTCCTATCGCTTGCCTTTGGACTACGAATTTCCCCAATAAAATCTATTCCTTAACCCAAAAGTTCTCAAACTTTCCTATGCATCAGACTCAGTTGGAGGATTTGTTAAAACATGGATGACTGGGTCCCTTTCCTAGAGTTTCTGATTCAGTATCTCTGGGGTGATCCTGAGAATTTGCATTTTTAAGAAGTTTCCCTGTGATGCCAGTGCTCCTGCTCCAGGGCCCATGCTTTGAGAACTCATGCTGCATTACATTATTGAATTCATTCTGAACAAACTGCAAGACAACTGGTGCTAAGCAAGATAATTTAAAATGTTACATGGAGGAAGTATTTTTTACTTAAATAGTTATATAATTGTTTTAATGTGTACTAAATGTTTGCCTTCTATTTTTTAGGAGGTGCTAGTATTCCATTTATAGCATCAAAATCAAGTTAACTTTAAATACATTTATTTTAGCAAAAAGGGAAGTTGAAGAACATTTCCAAGTATTCAGGTAAATAATAGGACAGATAGTATGTCAAAACAAAGTTGTAAAGGTGGCACAGGCAATACAAAATTGGCTGAAATTGGAAAACCTGAATTGTGTTTATTGGTGTAAGCAAGGCATACAACAGAAATTCCTAGAGATGGAACTATTGGATCACACTAACCAGTAAGAGTGGTTTTACAAAGGACAGGTACTTGAGGTGACTTTTAATGTGGATAGATTTAGATGTGCCAAGAGGCAGTGAAAATGTGGTACAGGTCAATAAATAGAGTCTGGTTAAGAGTCACATGCATGTGCACATGAGTGTCAATGAGTTGAACAGAAAAAAAAGTCTTCTTAGTCCAGTGTTTTGTTTATATGACAATAAACAACTATTATAGTGGATTTCATTTTTGACTTCTAATTTTGGTGATAGATGTTGGCCATAATCAGTTCAGTAATCAGCCTTCTCTTTGAGAGTTTAGGGCTTAGTTGGCATTTTGTTTGCTTTGTTTTCACCTGCCATTTGCTTATCTTTATCTGGTGAGTCTGCCAAGACAGTTTATTGCTCTGGGTTCCTTATACATTAGATCATTCTTTAGAGGTCAGCACCCCAAATGAAGACACTCTCAGACTCATAGCTCTGTCCAGCCAGTATCGTAAACCATCAGATGCTATTTCAGAGCTCTCATAGAGAAAGAACTGTTTTCTGCTTTCAATTAGCTGAGTTTGCACATTTAAGAATTGCTAGTAGATGATTTCATGAAAAAGTAACCATGTAGTTCATTTCATTTTGCTAGACTATAATTTAATCTTTAGAAACAATAAGTTGTTGTTATAGCTGTATATAAACTAAAAGTATTATTTGCCATTTTCCACAAACTTGTCATATAAAGAGCAATATAAACATTTGACCATTTATGCATCATACAAATTCATTTTCTTCCCATAATGTCCCACAATGAGAAAGTATTTTTAGGTCCCATGCAGGTCACAACCGAAGTTTGGAAACCATTTATTCTGTTATGCCTTATAAATGGTTATTGAACTGCTACTTTCAAAAGCAAATTCTGAAGACTAACAATCTAATTAAAGACTTCTGAAATTGTCTTCAAGAAAATTTCACCTCTCTGACAATCTAAGATAATATGTTCTAACTAGGCAACAGTACAGGAAGAAAAACTGTAGAACCTTCTGAATGGGCTATTCGTGACCTAGGCCAGCAGTCCTCAATTAGACTCATCTGGAGGGCTTCTTAAAACCCTCCAGATCATTGGGCTCTATCCCAAAGTTTCTAAATCAGTAGGTCTGGGTAGGAATTAAGTATTTGTAGTTATATGACATTTCCAGGTGATGTTGATGCTATTGGTCCAGGGACTACACTTCGGAAGTCACTGACTTAGAGGCTACTGTTTCTGGTTTGCCCTTCTCTCCTCCCCTCCTTATATCCTAGTACAGCCATGAAAAATATTTGCAGTTACTAAGCAACCCCATGCTCCATGCTTCTTTGGATTACCCTTCCTCATCTTTATCTGCATGCTAAAATCCTTCTTGTTCTTCCGGGCTTAAGTGTCACATCCTCTGAGAAACCTCTTATCACCTCCAGTTAGAATAGACTCAACCCTGTCTGTAGTTTCCATATCTGGCATAACAGATCCACCATAGTGTTGTCATTATTACTTTAGAATTGTAGGCTTTCTCCTATCATGACTGTGAACTTTGAGACTCTTTATCTCATTTTTTTTTTTTTTTTGAGATGGAGTCTTACTGTTACCAGGCTGGAGTGCAGTGGCATGATCTTGGCTCACTGCAACCTCCACCTCCCAGGTTCAAGTGATTCTCCTGCCTCAGCCTTCCAAGTAGCTGGGACTACAGGTTATGTACCACCATGCCCAGCTAATTTTTGTATTTTTAGTAGAGACAGGGTTTTGCCATGTTGTCCAGGCTGGTCTCAAACTCCTGACCTCAGGTGATCCGCCCACCTTGGCCTTCCCAAGTGCTGGGATTACAGGCGTGAGCCACTGCACCAGGCCTATCTCATTTTTTTCAACCCCCAATTCTTGACACATAGTAGCCACTCAGTAGAAGTCTTCTGAATAAATGAATATGTGTGAAATATTTAATAGTGCATGATATATAATACAAATCCAACTAAGAGGAAATACGGCATCATAGATAAGCACATGGGTTTGGGGGTCAGGCAGACCTGGGTAGGTCACAGAACTGCAGGACATTAAGAAAATTATTTAACCTCTCTGGGTCAAAATGGCTTTATTTGTAAATTGATAACAAATCATATGTTCATTATGAGGATTCAATGAGATGTAGGTAAAGCACTGAGCACAGTGCCTGGATCACAAAAATGTCCCGAAATTATCATCAAAATTATAATCACAAATTATTAAAATTATCACTAATAACCATCATTAGTGGTTAGCATATAAATCAAATTTACATGTTGAATTTCAGAGAAAACATGTAAGATTTTTGTTACTGCTTTATTCGTCGACAGTTCATTTTCTAAGTACAAGTATTTTTGCATGATATTTCTAGTAACATAGATAACTAGACAGTCATTCATATATGAAATTGCTTACTAGTCCCATTCTGACCAGGTCAAAGGTCAGAATTATCTATTCAGTGGATTTTTTTTTTAAGTGACTGCAATATGTCCAGCACACTATGCTAGACCTAAAGTAGCACCTAGTACCCCTCGTTAAGAAGCTCATAGTTCAGCAGGGAGCCCAACAATGAACACACAGTTGATTAATGAATGAAATTCAGCTGTGATCAATACTGTAGCACAAAGGTAGTGAATGTCTAATCTGTATATTCTCCTCCTGCATAATTCATTACTCCTTTATGCTCTGAAGTTTCATCTATACCAACCTACACAGATCAATTTCATGACAGGAATCTTCCAAATCATGGGAGGCTGACTCCAGGAAGTCAGTTTTGTTGTTAACTAAGTACTAAAAAACCTGATGATTTTTGCTTTGTCAATGAATGACATGTTTTGGGCAAGGCTTTCCCAGTAATGTGCCAGCATGTCTGGTTCACATGGCCATCCAGGGGGGACTTAAATAGCAAAAAGTCATGAAATGCAGACTGAAAGAAAGAAATGGGGAAGGTGGTCCCATCCTTTTGTCAAAAATAAAGACTTGGAGGCTTTTTTTTTTTTTTGCTCTTTTTTTCTCTGCAGATAAGAACATCAAGACTATGATTTAGCACTAAGGAAGGATCTCTTTCCTTATTGCCTCCCAGAGTTTCTGTTCAGCACCAAGAGTATGTGAAGATCAGCCTAAGAGTAGGACTGGAGCTGTCATGGAGTTCCTCCATGGCTGGTACAACCCATATGGGGAAACTGGTCCTTCACAGATGGGGATATCCTTGAGTTGATTGAAGAGAATCCTGTTCAGGTGACAAAGAATTATCTAGGACTGTTTAAAATTAACTCATGAAAATAGACTGAACATTCTCATTTGAGTTAAGTTGAACAATGTTCCTTCCAACCAGGAACTTGACCTTCGCCAATCCATGTTTTCCAAGTGACCATGACGTAACACAAACAAAGTTGCAGTATATATAATCGTCCCTCAGTATCATGGGGGGTTGGTGGCAGGACCCACCTTGTGGACACCAAAATCTTCAGATGCTCAAGTCCCATATATAAAATGGCATAGTATTTGCATGTAACTAATGTATATCCTACTGTATACTTTAAATAATATTGAGAGTACTTATAATAACTAATACAATATAAATATCATGTAAATAGTTATACTGTTTGTGTAATTTTTATTGTATTGACATTTTTTATCCTTTTTAAAAATATTTTTGATCCAAGGTTGATGGGAATCCAAGGTTGATGGGATACAGAACCCGTGAGTATGGTGCACTAATTGTAGGTAATCTTATAGCCCCCATGAAGTGCTCTCATTTCTATGCTCTGTGAAGTTCAAGTCTAAGGAAACCTGACTTCAGCATCACTATATGCCCCCTTTCAAAACACTGTTAATGTTTCTTTAGGGATTTTTCCCCTAGACTAACCTTTGTGTACATATTTAAAAATGTATTTCATATAGTGATAGCTCCCCATAGTACCGATGATAAATGATTATAAATAAGGATTGGGTAAACTACATCAGTATTTCAACAAACTTTCTAATTATTATATGGTCTACATAAAATTACTGACAAATAGAAAACAGAAAAGTTTTAAATCCTTTAGTATGCCAACTCCTAGAGCTAACTATTATAAATTATTCAAAATTTTTGGTAGAATTTATTTAATAGACTTTTAGATAAAATTGCAATAATACAGTACATATAATGTGTATTTGAGTATAGTATTTTTTGTCTTTAAGTTTTCTTTTAAAAACATAATTTTTAATAGCTGAAAACAGTCCACTGCATGAAACTACTTGAGTATATTTGAAAGTAAAAATAAGCTGGAATTCAGCCAAACTTTTCTTTCTGTAAGACAACAGTGAAAGTACCTCAGGTGCAATTCACTGTGGAATCCTAGACTCATAGAGTTGGAAAGGACTTCCAAGGTCATGCATGAACATGAGAAGGCTCCAGAGAAACTCGTGAATTTTGTTATCTTTTTCTCAGTAGTATAACCATTATTGCAACCAACTTCATTTGAGAACTAAAGGTAATTAACCCTAGCTATAGTCATAAATTTTTGTATTGTGAATGTTGGTGGCCGATGTTTAGTAAATGTACATTTTTTCTAGATAAAAACCTAATTGAAAATTTTGCCTTAGGAATTTCATACTTGTGAACATTTTACACTGAAGCAATTACTACAAACAGTAAAAGAGGGGCCATGGGTTATTTCTCATTAGACTTTCCCTTCAAAGTTAGGGACATTTGATTTTATGCAAAAATTTAATTTATAAGTATTCAATAACATTAGCTGTTTCTTCCTTTACCCAAAGAAACTGCCTGAAAGTCTGTTTTCATAAATATGCTAATGGTCCTCTATTATCCCACAAACCTTGCCATTACCTTTTATACCCATTATATGGTTTGCTGAGGGAAAGGAAATGATAGAAACAATTTCCATACAATCTTCAGAAATGAGTTCATTCTATCTCCTTAAAATCAGTCTGGTGTAAAGAGCTCTGAGACCAAGGAGGTTTTTTTTTTAAAAGAAAATCTTCATGTTCCTGCCTGCTGGTGCTGGAGAAAGCAGCAGCTCTCTCAGCACAGTGCTCAAGCTCTGCTAAAGGACAGACTTCCTGCTCAAGTGGGCTCCTGACTCTGGTGCCTCCTGACCAGGAGACACCTCCCAGCAGAGGTAGACAGACACCTCATATAGGAGAACTCCAGCTGGCATCTGGCAGGTGCCCCTCTGGGACAAAGATTCCAGAGGAAGGAACAGGCAGCAATCTTTGGTGTTCTACAGCCTCTGTTGGTGATACCTAGGCAAACAGGGTCTGGAGTGGATATCAAGCAAATTCCAGCAGACCTGAAGCAGAAGGGCCTGATTGTTAGAAGGAAAACTAACAAATAGAAAGGAATAGCATCAATATCAATAAAAAGGACGTCGACAGAGAAACTCTATCCAAAGGTCACAAACATCAAAGACCAAAAGTAGAAGAGTCCATGAAGATGATGAAAAACTGCGCAAAAAGATTGATGATTCAAAAAACCAGAATGCCTCTTCTCCTCCAAAGGATCACAACTCCTCGCCAGCAAGGGACCAACACTGGATGGAGAATGAGTTTGATGAATTGACAGAAGGTGGGTAGTAACAAACTCCTCTGAGCTAAAGAAGCATGTTCTAACCTAATGCAAGGAAGCTAAGAACCTTGAAAAAAGGTTAGATGAATTGCCAAATAGAATAACCAGTTTAGAGAAGAAAACAAATGACCCAATGGAGCTGAAAAATACAGCACAAGAACTTCGTGAAGCATACACAAGAATCAATAGCCAAATCAATCGAGTGGAAGAAAGGATATCAGAGATTGAAAGTCAACTTAATGAAATAAAGTGTGAGGACAAGATTAGAGAAAAAAGAATGAAAAGGAATGAACAAAGCCTCAAAGAATATGAGACTATGTGAAAAGACCAAACCTATGTTTGATTGGTGTACCTGAAAATGATGGGGATAATGGAACCAAGTTGGAAAACACTCTTTAGGATATTTTCCAGGAGAACATCCCCAACCTAGGAAGACAGGCCAACATTCAAATTCAGGAAATGCAGAGAACACCACAAAGATATTCCTTGAGAAGAGCAACCTCAAGACACATAATCATCAGATTCACCAAGGTTGAAATGAAGGCAAAAACGTCAAGGACAGCCAGAGAAAGGTCGGGTTACCCACAAAGGGAAGCCCATCAGACTCATAGTGGATCTCTGCAGTAACTGTACAAGCCAGAAGAGAGTGGGGTCCAATATTCAACATCCTTAAAGAGAAGAATTTTCAAACCTGAATTTCATATCCAGCCAAACTAAGCTTCATAAGCAAAGGAGAAATAAAATCCTTTACAGAAAAGCAAATGCTGACACATTTTGTCACCACCAGGTCTCCCTTACAAGAGCTCTTGAAAGAAGCATTAAACATGGAAAGGAACAACCACTACCAGCCATTGAAAAAACATACCAAATTGTAAAGACCATTGACGCTTTGAAGAAACTGCATCAACTAACAGGGAAAATAACCAGCTAGCATCATAATGACAGGATCAAATTCACACATGACAGTTTTATCCTTAATCATAAATGGGCTAAATGCCCCAATTAAAAGACTCAGACTGGCAATTGGATAGGGAGTCAAGACCTATTGGTGTGCTGTATTCAAGAAACCCATCTCACATGTAAAGACACACATAGGCTCAAAATAAAGGGATGGAGGAAGATTTACCAAGCTAATGGAGAGCAAAAAAAAAAAAAAAAAAAAAAAAAAAAAGCAGGGGTTACAATCCTAGTCTCTGATAAAACAGACTTTAAAGCAACAAAGATCAACAAAGACAAAAAAGTACATTACATAATGGTAAAGGGATCAATGCAACAAGAAGAGCTAACTATCCTAAATATATATGTGCCCAATACAGGAGCACCCAGATTCATAAAGCAAGTTCTTAGAGACCTACAAAGAGACTTAGACTACCACGCAATAATAGTGGGAGACTTTAATATATTAGACAGATCAATGAGACAGAAAATTAACAAGGATATTCAGGACTTGAACTCAGCTCTGGACCAAGTGGACCTAATAAATATCTACAGAACTCTCCACCCTAAATCAACAGAATATACATTCTTCTCAGAACCACATCACACTTAAATTCTAAAATCAACTACATAATTGGAAGTAAAACACTCCTCAGCAAATGCAAAAGAAGGGAAATCACAACAAATAGTCTATCAGACCACAGTGCAATCAAATTAGAACTTAGGATTAGGAAGCTCACTGTAAACTGCACAACTACATGGAAACTGAACAACCTGCTCCTGAATGACTACTGGTTAAATAACAAAATTAAGGCAGATATAAATAAGTTCTATGAAACCAATGGGAAAAAATAAACAACATACCAGAATCTCTGGGACACAGCTAAAGCAGTGTTTAGAGAGAAATTTATAGCACTAAATGCCCACAGGAGAAAGTGGGAGAGATCTAAAATTGACACCCTAACTACACAATTAAAAGAACTAGAGAAGCAACAGCAAACAAATTCAAAAGCTAGCAGAAAACAAGAAATAACTAAGATCAGAGCAGAACTGAAGGAGATAGAGACATGAAAAACCCTTCAAAAAAATCAATGAATACAGGAGCTGGTTTTTGAAAAGATTAACAAAATAAACCACTAGCCAGACTAATAAAGAAAAGAAGAGAGAAGAATCAAATAGACACAATGAAAAATGATAAGGGGACATCACCACTGATCCCACAGAAATACAAACTATCATCAGAGAATACTATAAACACCTCTACGCAAGTAAACTAGAAAATCTAGAAGAAATGCATAAATTCCTGGACACATACACCTTCCCAAGACTATACCAGGAAGAAGTCAAATCCCTGAATAGACCAATAGCAAGTTCTGAAATTGAGGCAGTAATTAATAGCCTATCAACCAAAAAAACCCAGGACCAGATGTATTCACAGCCAAATTCTATCAGAGGTACAAAGAGGAGCTGGTCCTATTCCTTCTGAAACTATTCCAAACAATACAAAAAGAGGGACTCCTAGCTAACTCATTTTATGAGGCCAGCATCATCCTGATACCAAAACCTGGCAGGGACACAACAAAAAAAGAAAATTTCAGGCCAATATCCCTGAAGAACATCGATGCGAAAATCCTCAATAAAATACTGACAAACCAAATCCAGCAGCACATCAAAAAGCTTATCCACCATGATCAAGTTGGCATCATCTCTGGGATGTAAGACTGGTTCAACATACACAAACCAATAAACGTAATCCATCACATAAACAGAACCAATGACAAAAACCACATGATTATCTCAGTAGATGCAGAAAAGGCCTTTGATAAAATTTAACACCCTTCATGCTAAAAACTCTCAATAAACTAGGTATTGATGGAATGTATCTCAAAATAATAAGAGCTATTTATGAGAAACCCACAACCAATATCACACCTAATGAGCAAAAGCTGGAAGCATTCCTTTGCAAACCAGCACAAGACAAGAATGCTCTCTCTAACTGCTCCTATTCAACATAGTATTGGAAGGGCAATCAGGCAAGAGAAAGAAAGAAAGCGTATTCAAATAGGAAGAGAGGAAGTCCAATTGTTTCTGTTTGCAGATGACATGATTGTATATTTAGAAAACCCCATCATCTCAGCCTTAAATCTCCTTAAGCTGATAAACAACTTCAGCAAAGCCTCAGGATACAAAATCAATGTGCAAAAATCACAAGCATTCCTATACAACAATAGACAAGCAGAAAGCCAAATCATGAGTGAACTCCCATTCACAATTGCTACAAAGAGAATAAAATACCTAGGAATACAACTTACAAGGCATGTGAAGGACCTCTGCTCAAGGAAATAAGAGAGTACACAAACAAATGGAAAAACATTCCATGCTCATGTATAGGAAGAATCAACATGGTGAAAATGGCCATACTGCCCAAAGTAATTTATAGATTCAATGTTAATCCCATGAAACTACCATTGACTTTCTTCACAGAATTAGAAAAAACTACTTTAAATTTCAAATGGAACCAAAAAAAAGAGTAATTATAGCCAAGACAATCCTAAGCAAAAAACCAAAACAAAACAAAACAAAAAAACAAAGCTGGAGGCATCATGACCTGACTTTATGCTACAAGTCTACAGTAACCAAAACTAGTATGGTATTAGTAGCAAACTATGGTACAATGCATGGTACTAGTACCAAAACAAATATATAGACCAATGGAGCAGAACAGAGGCCTCAGAAATAGTGCCACACATCTACAACCATCTGATCTTTGACAAACCTGACAAAAACAAGAAATGGGGAAAGAATTCCCTATCTAATAAATGGCATTGGGTAAACTGGCTAGCCATATGCAGAAAACTGAAACTGGACCCCTTCCTTATAATCTATACAAAAATTAACTCAAGATGGATTCAAGACTTAAATATAAGACCTAAAACCATAAAAACCTGGGAAGAAAACTTAGGCAATACCATTCAGGACATAGGCATGGGCAATGACTTCATGACTAAAACACCAAAAGCAATGGCAACAAAAGCCAAAATTGACAAATGGGACCTAATAAAACTAATGAGCTTCTGCATAGCAAAAGAAACTATCATCAGAGTAAACAGGCAACCTACAGAATGAGAGAAAATTTTTGCAATCTATCCATCTGACACAGGACTAATAGCCAGAATCTACAAAGAACTGAAACAAATTTAAAAGAAAAACAACCCCATCAAAAAGTAGGCAAAGAATATGAACAGACACTTCTCAAAAGAAGACATTTATGCAGCCAACAAACATGGGAAAAAAAGCTCATCATCACTGGTCATTAGAGAAATGCAAATCAAAACCACAATGAGGAACCATCTCACTCCAGTTAGAATGGTCATCATTAAAAAGTCAGGAAACAATACATGCTGGAGAGGATGTGGAGAAATAGGAATGCTTTTACACGTTGGTGGGAATGTAAATTAGTTCAACCATTGTGCGGGACAGTGTGGCGATTCCTCAAGAATCTAGAACCAGAAATACCATTTGACCAGGAAGTCCCATTACTGGATATATACTCAAAGGATTATAAATCTTTTTCCTATAAAGACACATGCACACGTAGGTTTATTGCATCACTGTTGACAATAGCAAAGACTTGGAACCAATCCAAATGCTCATAAATTATAGACTGAATAAAGAAAATGTGGCACAGATACACCATGAAATACTATGCAGGCATAAAAAAGGATGAGTTCATGTCCTTTGCAGGTACATGGATGAAGCTGGAAACCATCATTCTCAGCAAACTAACACAAGAACAGAAAACCAAACACTGCATTTTCTCACTCATAAGTGAAAGTTGAACAGTGAGAATACATGGACACAGGAAGGGGACTATCATACACTGGGATGTGTCGGGGGTTGGGGGGCTAGAGGAAGAATAGAATTAGGAGAAATACCTAATGTAGATAATGGGTTGATGGGTGCAGCAAACCACCATGGTACATGTAAACCTATGTAACAAACCTGCACATTCTGCACATGGGTCTCAGAACTTAAAGTGTAATTGTAATTAATAAAAAAATGTGGTATATATACAACAAGGAATACTATGCAGCTATAAAGAGAACAAAATCACATCCTTTGCAGCAACATCAAAGAAGCTGTATGCCATTATCCTAAGTACGTATGCCATATCCATGCAGAAATAGAAAACAAAATACCCCATGTTCTCACTTAATAAACAAGAGCTAAACAGTGGGTACTTATGGGCAAATAAAGATGGCAACAATAGACACTGGGACTACCAGGGAAGGAGGGGGGCAAGAATTGAAAAACCAACTACTGGGTACTATGCTCTTGGGTGACATGATCATTCATACCCCAAAACATTGGTGTTATGCAACAGATTCATGTAACAAACCTGTACATGTACCCCCTGACTCTAAAATAAAACTTGAACTTGCATTTAAAAAGGTTTTATGGTTAGTACTTTTTTTTCTTCCTACATTCCTACCTTGGTGAATCAACATCTCCCAAAGCATCAGTGATTCCCCTGATGTAGGTGATTAGATATCTGTAATACTAAATGCTTAGCTAGAGTTCAGAGCTTGCCCTCAGCATTTTAATTCCATGTTTCCCACATTGAACTTTTTTTTCTGTAAGCTTGCTCTTCTTCCTGACCTCTCCAGTTCTGCAAATGACACTGCTATTCTCCTATCACACATCACCACCTTACAAGAGGTCTTTTAGATCACTGACTCCTTTCTCTCCTTTGCCCCCTGCATCCACTGAGCCACCACATGCTGCCATGCTGCTTCTGCAATCTCTCCCTTTCCTTGGCTACAGCCTCAGTTCGGCCACTTGGAGATTTTCAACAGTGTCTATACATTAGATCATACGGTCAGCTTTAAAAAAGAATTTAAAAAATCAGCTTCCCATTTCTGACCAACTGAGTCTGTGGCTCTGAGGTAAAAAGCTAGATTGAGGAATTAAAAAAAAAAATCTCTCCAGTGAAGTACAATGTGAAGACATGCTTGATAACACCCGAGTTCAATTATTTGGAAAAAAAAAAAAAAAAAAAAAAAAGCCCATGGGTTTTCTCCACCTCCTGTCTGTTACCAACCTGATCTTTCTTCTAGATCTCTGCCCTATTATTAACTTTCCTGTTACACTGCTTGGACAGGGGCAGTAATTTGCTTCAGTACCTTCAATGTCTCTCCACCATTGCTTTCAGCATATATTCATGTTTCTCAGTGTAGTCAAGAATTTTTTTAGAACTGGCCCCAACTTTCCAGCCTTCTTTCGTGTTATTGCTTTTTCATAAACTATAAGCATCTACAAAAGTAAGCGTGCCCTACTTGTTCTCATTTCTTTGGTCATTATGTTCTTGTCTGAATGGATTTCCTAATCTTTGTGTATCATTTAGGATGCATTCAACTGCAGGTTATATTCAACTAAAAGTGGCTTGACAAACTCATTTGCATGTTTAAAAAGCTTGAGGCCGGGCGTGGTGGTTCACGCCTGTAATCCCAGCACTTTGGGAGGCCGAGGCGGGTGGATCACGAGGTCAAGAGATCGAGACCATCCTGGTCAACATGGTGAAACCCCGTCTCTACTAAAAATACAAAAAATTAGCTGGGCATGGTGGCGCGTGCCTGTAATCCCAGCTACTCAGGAGGCTGAGGCAGGAGAATTGCCTGAACCCAGGAGGCGGAGGTTGCGGTGAGCCGAGATCGCGCCATTGCACTCCAGCCTGGGTAACAAGAGCGAAACTCCGTCTCAAAAAAAAAAAAAAAAAGCTTGAAAGTGAGTTCAGGGATGAAAGCTTGTTTCTCTGTGATTATCTTGCTTTCCCTCTAGATACCAAGATGGTAGCCACAACTCCAAGCATTACAGCCTTGGATGACCATATTCAAACCAGAAATAAAACATGGTTGCTATCATTTATTTATCTATTTTTAATCATGAAGGAAATCTTGCAGACCTCCCTTCAATGCCATTAGCCAGCACTGAATCAAAAGACCATGTTCTCGTCTCAAAGAAGGCTGGAAAAGTGAATATCTGGCGTTAGCAGCCTCCATACTGGGACATGGCTCCTCCAGGAAAGAAGAAGTGAGTTGAGAAGGCAACCAATACGGGGAGGCAAACAACAAGGTCTCTCACATTTTGTTTTGAAATACAGTATATGGTTTTTAACCAAATTCCACACAAATGCCTTCTCCAGGAAGCCCTACTCAATCTACACCAGAGAAAACCTGAAGTTTCTCTCTGCACTGTCATGGTATTTTTGTTTAAATCTCTCTCATTCTTCTTGTGTGCTTCTGCTTTTGTTTATGTTACTTGTGTACATGTCTTATTTCCCATTGAACTATAAGCTCCTTGAGGGCAGGGACTATGTCTCAGCCATCTTTGTATATCCCATAGTAGCAAGTCAATGTAGACATATTTTATTGCAAGAATCATATTCTGGCATTTATTGCCCTCATATTATTTGTTCTGCTGGTGTCATTTTTAAACATGTTTTCAAAATTTGTGTTAGGTGGCTATTCAGTCAAGGGACGTGAGGCTGTAGTGAGAGCAAGTCTTCAGTTCCTGCGTTCTTCCTGGTTCTTTCCTTCTACCCAGTCATCTGAAGGGCATGGTCTCCCCTTTCTCAGCCCTGCCAGTTCCAGAAAGGACAGATTCAGGTGGTAATGGCACACTTTGACCACCTCTAACAGTTCTATCAAAATATTTGGGGTTCTCTGCTTCAAGTCTAAATGTGGCCAGGCTGGAATAGATGCTGCTGGCAGGGCTAATGAGAAAAGCCCCACCAGGTGGTAACTCATCCCCACTGGGCCTCTCCAGGAGGAGTCAGCCAAGTAGAGAAGGGTGCTACATCTTCCCTCCACTTGGGAGATGCTGGCTTCAAAGGCATGGTCTGACAGGAAAATGAATGGAAAGGAGTAGAAATCAGGGGGTGTTGAGGCAATGTGAACTTATTAAAAGAGCCATAGTAACAATAGTTTTCAAAGCATTATTTATTTGAGAGTGAAAGGACAGGGATTTCATCAGTCTGAAATGCCAGAGCTTGGTTGCATTCAACTACCTGTGTGGTGATTCAGCAGAACTCACATGGAGTGTTATTTCATAGCAGCTTCTGGGAGAAGGAAAAAGTGCTTTAGATCCTTGTTATATTTTGCCCAGTGTGTGATGTATTGAGCAACCATGACTGTCAACCTTTTTTTAAAAAAAAGAGCAACTTTTTTTTTTTTAAGTTCTATTTTTGCCCTCTCCATTGCTTATAATCAAAGAGGGAGATGTGCTCTAGGTTGTTGAGTGTGTGTATCTCTGTGTGGATGCTTGTAGTTTCATGAAGAGTCTACGTGGGGACGTTGCTTGAACATGAATTCCCAGGCATTTTTCTGTCATGGAGTAGAGGCTCATCTGGTGCAGCAAACACAGAGTCATTAAATTGAATTTTCCCGGAGTGGAGAGGGGGGTGATGCTAGCAGCTGGCAGAATTAAGTAAAGCAGTAGGGGGCTGCCTGTTTCCCCTAAGGGGGGATGTGGTTTGTTGCCCAATTTTAAACTGTTGTGACTCAGTTAAGAGGAAATCAATTGGAAAACTTAAAATGACTTAATTGGCCATTAGAACACTGCGGCTCCACAACTATTTGATTTCTTCCACGTCCTGTCAGAGGATGCTGATGGGCCTTCTCCACTTCAACTTCCTTAGCAGCAATTCTTTGAGGCCCCTTCCTTTCCCACCTAGGGCCAGACGATTGCTCCCTCTACAGCACAGAGAGTGATTACTGTCTGAAATCCGTGCTCTGTCCTGTGTGCAGACAAGCACAGGGCCTAATGGGGTAAGCAGAATTCCAGGATTCAGCCTTAGCTTTGGTTTAATTTCAAGGACTTCGAAAGGATGGGACTTAGCTGGGAGAACTTAGAAACTTAGATGAATCCATCGCACCATAAGATGATGCCAATATCAGGAATACTTTCCAAAAGTTGCTGATCCAGCAAGATGAAGCAACTCAAAATATATTTACCTTCCTATAATTTTACTGAGTGATTAATACATATGAGACTCTAGACTCACCACTACCCATATATTATCTAATTTCATATTTGAAACAGTGCTTTGAGTTTTCTACTATTACTGTAATATGCAGATGAGGAAACTGAGGTTTGGAAAGGTTAAGTTATTGATCTCTGAACTTTGGCATGCATCAAAGTCACCTAGAAAGCTTGTTAAAACACAGATTGCTGGAATTCCTTTCTGCCTGACTACCCTGGAACTGGGACATCAGCTGTTTCTTGTATTCTGACTTAAACTGAAACAACAGCTTTTCCTGGTTCCCCAGCCTGCCAGCCTTTGAACTAGAACTACATCAGCTCTACTGGTTCTCCAACTTGTCAACTCACCCTGCAGTTCTGGGGCTTTGCCTGAAAATGTGCATTTCTGACAAGTCTCCATGTGATGCTGATGATGCTGGTTCAGAGACCATACTTTGTGAACCACTGCCTTAGGCTAAGGAAACTCAAACCTTCCTTAATAATTCCCCCAAACCAGATCCTGCTGCTCAGAGTCTCCCAAGAGATTCAACTTCATTTAAACACACATTTAATTTGCTCTGTACTTGAGATGAGTAAGATACAGCTCTTTTTTTCAAGGTACTCACAGGCTAGAACTAAGAGTGGGAAGATAGAATCTAATGCATAAATAAACAATTTCACTAGAATGTAATAAGTGTCTGTAGAGTTCAGTGGGGCCAAAAAGAGAGTGTAATCAGGTTTACCTGAGGGCAAAGGATGTCTGAGGTCTCTATGGTGAAAGGAAGACTTATAGACTTATGAAGGAGGTGAGAGACACAAGGGGTCAAAGCTCAGAAAAGGTGGCCAGTCCTTCCTCAGGTCCTCATTTCTTTTAGTTTGGACTGGCTGCTTTTGGCTCTGTGTTTGGCCTGATAACTTTCTACATCCACCCTACTGTGCGTTGGTTATCTTCCTGCCAACTTGGTTACCCACACCTGGTCTGCTCAGGCCCATCCAGGAGACACTCGGGAGAAATGCATGCTGAACCCCTTCTCCCTCAATTGTTCTGGGGATTGAAAGAGGCTCCATGAGCTTTACAACCAGTGAAAATTGTCGCCAGCTTCACAATTCTGGCCAACATGTCTATGCTTTGAAGTCTGGTTTCTGCCTTTTACAATTCTATTTTTAAAATGTATTAAAGATGTTTAAATGTGGCAGAGACTTCCAATAAAAGCTGTGCTGCTTGAGAATCAGGATGCTGGTCTCAATTTAAAGTGCCTGTTAAAAAATAAGATACCCATGTAAAAGGAGCTCTGAAGGACTGACCGAATAGCTCTTATGGAAATCAAGCTCACTCACCAATGGCTCTGATAGGATTTCAGAAGTTAGCATGCCCTGTGTCTATGCCCTGTTTATACCCTGAAAGTGCCTTTTAATACAAAGTGATTGAATTTTTGTTTGACTCAGTCACTAACAAAACCCTGTAAAACCAAAACAGGAAAAAGTCTCTGACAAAATGATTTGGCAAAAACTTTGACTTAAAAACCAAACAAGGTCTAATAAGTAATACCTATTAGTCTACAAGTACTGGCTCCCTGAAGAGCTGTCTGGGGTCATCCCATACTGCCACAGAATCACAACTCTGAACATCATTTGGGGACAAATCTCTCTTGACAGTCTATTGTCTTGATAACTTGATTAGACCCTTTAGGAAGCTACCGAAAAGAGAAGATGTGGTTCCTGACCTATGTTCTCCCCATCACTACCTATGCTCAGTTACCCAAAAGGCATTACTGATTCTGGCTTAAGTCTTCTCCCCTTTTCTCCATCCGTACTGCTATTGCCTTAGTTTAGGTTGTTACTTGTGCACCAAATACTCCAGGTTAATTTATCCAACACCCGTTTCTATTCCTTTTTCTCAATGTCTCCCTATTCTTTAAAATCTAGGAAACTAAAATTCACATTCTCAGACTCTCTTAAGTTAGGAGTGGCCATGTGGCACAGTCTGGCCCATGAAATGTAAATCAAACTTGGCTGGGGATTTCTGGGATGCTCTTGTTTTTCTGATACAAGCACTGACACTTTCTTTTCCCATTCTTTCCTTCTTTCAGTTGCCTGAAATATGATATATCAGCTAGATCTGTCACTGCCATCTTGTGACTATGAGCAAAATGCCAGGAGAATTGTAGAGTACTTGGCTCTGCCATTTTGAGCTGCTGAACCAATGTCCACAATGGCCAACTTCTGGATTTCTCCTTACAAAAGAAAAAAAAAAAACCTCTTTTTAAGCTATTATTTTTCAGTTCTTTATTACTTAAAGGCATAGATGTTATCTAACTGAGTTATTACATGAGCTCAGAATGATTAAGTAACTTGCTTAAACATACACAGCTAAATGTGTATGTATGCTTAAGCAAGTTAATCAATCATTAAATGGCAGAACCAGACTTAAATCTGATACATTTGAGGCTAATTCTAAACCTTGTATCCATTGAATTTTCTTCTGTAAATCTCTTGCATAGTATGCTGTCTAGTTGTTACATTAATGTTTTTTCTTTTTTAAGGAAAAGATACCTCCTAAAATCTGCTATAATACCTGTCTTGGTGGATATGGGTAGTTATCTTACGACATAATTTACTTTGTAAGAATCACTGGAAAGACCCTTCTCAATTATGTAACTATCAGGCAATTTAGCCGTGGCTGCCCTGAGGAAAGAGTAATAGACCCTTTCTGTGACTTAACAAAACCAGCTTCTCCAAATAACAACTTGGTGTATAGATCTCATCATTGCAGTAGAAATGAGGACACTGTCAAAGTCAAGAAGTCTTCTGGGAGGTAATGATGGCATTCATTACCAGTCCTACCATACCCTCACCTTCCGTTTGAGATTCAGCATCTTTAGATGCCTCAGTGGGACTCAGTCTCAATTGTGGTCTACAGACAGGAAAAGAAAGTAAAGACCATCCATGAGGGAATTTTCCCATGAGGCAAAGCAGTGTAAAGTGGGCCCCCAGATTCAGCTGCAACACCTAGACTGATGCAGAGACGGGCTGGACCTGCTTTAAGACTAAGAGCTGAGTATGTCAGTGTGAACCAGCTTTTGTTGTTCCAAGCATGATAAGCTCTGTCCAGAGATTTGAACCAGCAAAATCACTACTTCACAGTCAAAAATGCGTCAGTGTGCATGGAACCAACAACAGTAAGTTGTTTGAAAACTGGGGTATCTTGCAACCTGGTTCAATTCTGAAGTTCACTTTCTGACAGGCATTTGGAAGTAAGACTGGGCCTCTCCATAAGAAGGAAATACAGGGGTTCTTAAGTAACGTAAAAGTATATCCTTTAAAAGATCCTAGATTCCTGTTATTCTGACAAATGGAGGATCCAGCAATTTTAATTTGACAATATGAGATGTGGTCTAATTTGTCTCCTGAGCTGGTGAAACAGGTCGTTAACAGCTACACAAGTAAAATGGCTAACAGACAAAAACCAGGGGAAAATATTATAATTTAATTAATCAAAATATGGATTAACAGGCATTATTCATGAAATGTAATAATCTATTTGGGGTCAGAGCATACTGAGTCAACTAACTCATATTTCAAAGGCTCCTTTTATGTTGAATTTTCCCCCAAAGGTAGACAGTCTCTGGAATTGAGAGTTACACTGGAGAGAGGGTGGGTCACTGGGAAAGTCTGTGTTACATTATTTTCAGTTCCATGTTATTCAACCTGACTTTATGTGCCAATAAATATTCACGTGAGCTAGAAGCAAATATAGTATTAACCTCCTTGCATCATGTTGGAGGGAAGCTTCAGCTTTAATGCTAGTGACTTTTACATTATTTTATCAGGATCTTTAAACCTTGGACCATTCTGAATCACAATATTGAAGAGTCAACATTATTTTATTAAATGTATAAATACATATAGAAGATAGTAAAAGATAAATCCAGCAAGGGTAGATTAGGTGGCTTAATTAATGTTTGGCTTAATTGGTAATATGGATAACATTAAGTGTTTAGGATTCTACTAACAGTGCAATATTTAAAACTTGAGTTTTAGAAATCAATTCCAGATTTGCAAGGAACAAAACATTAACGTCTAAGTATCTCAAAATTCTCCAAAAGGCCTTACATTTTTAAGTCCAAGTAGGGGTCTTTATGAAAAACATATCATGCCAGTTTTCAGAACGCCTCCAGACTTAAGTATGTAAGGAGGGACATAATAGGTTTTGAACAGTTAAAAAGTTGCTCCAAGCACTCTGCTAAACATTTCATGTTCCTTCTTTTAATCTCCATAGTAGTCACATGAAGTAGGTATTCTTATTGTCCCCATTTTATAGACGAATAAACTGAGGCACAAAAGGATTCATGGATTGCCCCAAATTACACAGCCTACAGCGAATTAGTAAGAGTTAAATTCTGATTGTCCTTGAAAATGTACCTGCCTTAAATTATGCCTAGTACCATCCTCCACCTTCATTTTCCCAAGTCTTCCTTCCTCCCTTAGATTCTTCTAAATGGAGACTAAAGAGTCATACACAATCCACACTTTTAAGGCTCAATCATAATAATTTCCAGGTATGTATGATTTTCCTGACATTCCTATTGTGTCTCAAAGAAAATATCTGCTGAAATGTTAGTGATTGGGCTTTATCATATGGTAGGAAATTTATATCCATCTCTACTGCTGTTGCAGGTTCCTTGATTAATTTTGAATTTCCCTAAGATCTGACAATGGCCTTACCAGAAGACACTTAATTATGTTAAATTGAATGATTGCTATATGGTACAGGCAAAGCAGCAAATCAAGCTCATATGATTTTGGCCAGGTCTCTTCTTGGGCTGGAGGTCACATCTAAACTCAAAGCCTTAGTTGTAGGAGATGCGGTTGGTTGCTGCTATATCCTCATGATGGGAAGCTAGCCATGCTTCAATCTTGATTTTTTTTTTTTTTTTGAGACAGTTTCCATCTTGTCATCCAGGCTAGGATGCAATGGCACGATTTGGCTTACTGCAACCTCCACCTCCCTGGTTCAAGCAATTCTCCTGCCTCAGCCTCCTGAGTAGCTGGGATTATAGGCGCCCGCCACCACGCCCAGCTAATTTCTGTATTATTAGTGGAGGCGAAGTTTCACCATGTTGGCCAGCCTGGTCTCGAGCTCCTGATCTCAGGTGATCCACCTGTCCCAGCTTCCCAAAGTGCTGGGATTACAGATGTAAGCTACCGTGCCCAACCCAATCTTGATTTTTATCACATGTAAATAAGAATTTGGAACTCTCTGAAGAGAGGTGCTTATTACTTCTACAAAATTAATTTTACTTTAACATACTGAATTATAACATACTGAGCATTAAATGGTTGCATAGAATATCACTCTGGCTTTAACCCATGTGTTAGTTTTCTCTTGCTGTCACAACAAATTTATTTTAGATAAATAGAAATACAGAAATATGGCATTTTGTGGCTTGTTTCTTTCATATAGTATAATGCTTTCAAGGTTCATCAATAGTTCATTCCTTTTATATCCAAATATTCCATTGTATGGACATACTGCATTTTGTTTATCCATTCATTAATTGAACCATTTGGGTTGTTTCCATTTTTTACTGTTATGAATAAAGCTGCTATGAATATTTGTGTTCATTTTATGTGAACATATGTGTTCACATATATGAGGGTCTTGGATCCCTTATCAAAAATTAATTATCCATATATTTGGCTTATTTCTGGACCCTCAATTCTATACCATTGATCCATATGACTGTCTTTATGCTAGTACCACATGGTCTTGATTATTGTACTTTACCAGTCACTTTAGAAGTCAGGAATTGTGATAGCTCAGTTTCATTCATGTGTTTCAAGATTGATTTAGCTGTGCTTGAGCTTTTGCACATCCTTATGAACTTAAGAATAAGCTTTCATTTTCTGTAAAAATAGGCAGCTAGAATTTTGATAGGGATTGCATCAAATCTGTAGAAAAAATAAGTATTGCCTTATTAACATTAACTTTTATCAACATGGGAGGAAAACATATATTTATATAGAACTTCTTTAATTTCTTTCAACAGTTTTTTTTTTTTTTTTTTTTTGGAGACGGAGTTTCGCTCTCTTTACCCAGGCTGGAGTGCAATGGCGCGATCTCGGCTCACCACAACCTCCGCCTCCTGGGTTCAGGCAATTCTCCCGCCTCAGCTTCCTGAGTAGCTGGGATTATAGGCACGCGCCACCATGCCCAGCTAATTTTTTGTATGTTTAGTAGACACGGGGTTTCACCATGTTGACCAGGATGGTCTCGATCTCTTGACCTTGTGATCCACCCGCCTCGGCCTCCCAAAGTGCTGGGATTACAGGCTTGAGCCACTGCGCCCGGCCGACTTTTATATTTTAAACCAACCTTGCATTCCTGGGAAAATCCTACTTAGTCATGGTGTACAATCATCTTAATGTGTTACTGATCCAGTTTGCAACCATTTGCTTGAGAATTTTTATGCCTGTATTCTTAAAGGATATTGATCTGTAGTTTCTGTTTTTTTGTAATCTGTGTATCTGGCAACATAGAATGAGTTGGGAAGTGTTCCCTCTCATTCTATTTTTTGGAGGAGTTTGTGAAAAATGTGAGTTGATTCTTTAATGTTTGGTATATTTGCCAGTGAAGTCATCTAGTTCTGGGCTTTTATATGAGAAGCTTTTGGATTACCAATAAACTTTTCTTATTATCAAGCTGATCAGATTTTCCATTTCTTCTTGAATCTGTTTTATTAGTTTTTGTCTTTCTGGAAAATTGTTCACTTCATCTAGGTTACCTAGTTTGTTGGCATACAATTTTTCATAGTATTCCCTTATAATACAATCCTTTTATTTCTATGAGGTTGGTAGGTTACATCTTTCACCTCTGATTTTATGAATTTAAGCCCTTCCCCTCTTTTTTCTTGGCCAATCTAGCTAATGGTTTGTCAATTTTATTGATGTTTTCAAAAAACCGAGTTTTGGTTTCATTGACTCTCTCTTTTGTTTTCTATTCTTATTCATTTATTTCTATCTTAATTTTATTATTTCTCTTATTTCATTTGCTTTGGATTTCATTTTGCTCTTCTTTTTTAGCTTCTTAAGGTGGAAGCTTAAGCTATTGGGTTAGTGTATTTATTCTTTTTTAAAGAAGTGTTTGCAGTTTTAAATTTTTCTGTAAGTACTGCTTTCTGTGTATATCATAAATTTGGGTATGTTGTATTTTCATTTTCATTCATCTCAAAGTACTTTCTAATTTCCAGTTTAATTTCTTGTTTGACCCATTGATTATTTAAAAGTGTGTTAGTTAATTTTTACATATTTTTGAATTATTTAGATTTCCTTCTGCTATTGATTTTTAGTTTCATTCTATTCTGGTCATAGAACACACAATTTTTGTATGATTTAAATATTTTTAAAGGTACTGAGACTTGTTTTATGATATAATGGATTATTTATCCTGGGGAATGTTTATGTGCACTTGAGAAGAATGAAGAATGTATAGTCTACTTCTGTTGGGTGGAATGTTCTATCAGTGTCTGATCTAGTTGGTTTACAGTGTTGTGAAAATCTTCTATTTCCTTGCTGATTTTCTAACTACTTTTTGTCATTATTTAGAGTTGATTATTGAAATCTCCAACTGTATTATTGAATTGTCTATTTCTCCCTTCAATTCTGTCAGTTTTCAAAGGTCTAATATTCAGAGTCTACAAACAATTTAAGCAAATTACAAGAAAAAAACAAATCCCATTAAAAAATGAGCAAAGGACATGAACAGACACTTCTCAAAAGAAGACATCCATGCAATTAACAAACATGAAAAAAAAGCTCAACATTACTGATCATTAGAGAAATGCAAATTGAAACCACAATAAGATATCATCTCACACCAGTCAGAATAGCAATATTAAAAAGTTCAGAAACAACAGATGCTGGCAAGGTTGCAGAGAAAAAAAGAATGCTTTTATACTATTGATGAGAGTGTAAATTAGTTCAACCATTGTGAAAGGCAGTGTGGCAATTCCTAAGACCTAGAGGCAGAAATACCATTTGACCCAGCATTCTCATTACTGGGTATACACCCAAAGGAATATAAATAATTCTATTATAAAGATACATGCACATGTATATTCATTGCAGCACTCTTCACAATAGCAAAGTCATGGAATCAACCCAAATGCCCATCAATGATAGACTGGATAAAGAAAATGTGGTACATGCACACCATGGAATACTATGCAGCCATAAAAAGGAATGAGATCATGTCCTTTACAGGGACATGGATGGAGTTGGAAGCCACGATTCTCAGAAACCTAATACAGAAACAGAAAAGCAGACATCGCATGTTCTCACTTGTAAGTGGGAGCTGAATGATGACATGGGCACAAGTGGGGAACAATACACACTGAGGCCTTCTGGAAGGAGGTGGTGGGAGGAGGGAGAACATCAGGAAAAATAGCTAATGGACACTGGGTGTAATACCTACGTGGTGAGATTATCTGTGTAGCAAACCACTGTGGCACACATTTACCTGTGTAACAAACCTGCACATCCTGCATATGTACCCCTAAACTTAAAACAAAAGTTGAAGAAAAATATTCTGTTTTTGCTTTATATATTTTGTGCTCTGTTGTTAGGTGTCTATATATTTATAATTATTGTATCTTCTTGATGGGTCAATCTTTTTGCATTATAAAATGTCATCATGTATATCCAGTAATGATTTTCTGTCTTGAATACTATCTCAAATGATATTAGTATAGTCACATCAGCTATCTTTAGGTTATTGTTTGTATGGTGTATCTCTTTCTACCCTTTCATTTTTAACCTATTGGTGTCTTTGAAACTAAAGTGAGTCTCTTTAATCTGCACTCCTATGTTTGTTTGCAGCACTGTTTACAATAGCTATGATGTGGAAGCAATCTGAATGTCCATCTACAGATGAATGAATAAAGAATATGTACATATATACGATGGAGTACTATTCAGCCATACTAAAGAATGAGATCCAGTCATTTAGAACAGCGTGGATGGAATTGGAAATCGTTATGTTAAATGAAATGAGTTAGGCACAGAAAGACAAACGCTGCATGTTTTCACTTATCTGTGGGATCTAAAAATTAAAAGAATTGAACTCATGAACATAGAGAGTAGAAGCATGGTTATCAGAAGCTGGGAAGGGTAGTGGGAGGGTTGGGGGGGTGGTGAAGACGGTTAATGGGTACAAAAAAATAGAAAGAATGAATCAGACCTACTATTTGATAGCACCACAGGGTGACTATAGTCAATAATAACTTAATTGTATATTTTTTAAAAACTTAGAGTGTAATTGGATTGTTTGTAACTCAAAGGATAAATGCTTAAGGAGACGAATACCCCATTTTCCATGATATGCTTATTTCTCATTGTGTACCTATATCAAAACATCTCATGTATCCCATAAATAGATACACTTACTATGTACTCACAAAAATTTAAAAAATAGAGTCTCTCTTAATATGTAGCTGGACCTTGCTGTTTTCAATCCATTCATCCATCTCATCCAAAAGGCCAGTATCTGCCATTTACTTGTAGTTTTATCTATTTATATTTAATGTAATTACTGATAATAGGATTTATGTTCGCCATTGTATTTGTTTTCTATATGTGTATGCCTTTTCCCCCTCTATTCATCCATTACTGCCCTTTTTTGTGTTAAAGAGATATTTTCTACTATACCATTTTAACTACCTTTCCTTTGTTACTATATATTTGAGCCTTTTTTTGGTGGTTGCTCTGAGAATTACCATTAACATCTTAATTTATAACAATCTAGATTAATACCAACTTAATTTAAATAGTATATAAAGACTTTGCTTCTATATAGTTCCATTACCCCTCTCCTTTATCCTGGTTTTTTTTGTTTTTTGTTTTTTTTTTTTAAGAAAGAAAGAAAGAAAGAAAGAAAGAAAGAAAGAAAGAAAAAGAAAGAAAGAAAAAGAATAAAGAAGAGGAGGAAAAAGGAAGAGAAAGAGAGAGAGAGAATGGGAGTATTGCTTTCTTGCCCAGGCTAGAATGCAGTTTAGTAATGGGTATTGAAAACCTCTTTTATACCAATAATTATACTTGATGTAAACAGGAAGGAATAAGGGAAGAAAATAACAAACGAGCAGCCAACCAATATTTCATTTAAACCTATGAAATGCTATGCGATTACTGAGGAGTGATTTACTTCCAATTATGTAGTCACTTATAGAATAGGTGTGAGGTGGTAATGTATGTTTTGTGTATTTGAAGTGGAGAGTTCTATAAATGTTTATTAAGTTTACTTGTTCCGGGTCTGAGTTCAAGTCCTGGATGTCCTTGTTAATTTTCTGTCTCATTGATCTATAAAATCGTTAGCTCTTCTTGTTACATTGATCCTTTTGCCATTATGTAATGTCCTTCTTTGCCTCTTTTGCTCTTTGTTGCTTTAAAGTCTACTTTATCAGAGGTAAGAATTGCATCTCCTGCTTTTTATTTATTTGTTTATTTTTACTGTCTGATTGGTTGATAAATCTTCCTCCTTCTCTTTGTTTTGAGTCTTTGTGTATCGTTGCATGTGAGATGGGTCTGGATGCAGCATCCCAATGGGTTTTGGCTTTTTATCCGATTAGAATATATATAACTTTAATACTGGCATTTGATGCTAGCTGGCTGTTTTGCCCATTAGTTAGTGTAAGTTTTTCGTTGTGTTAATGTTCTTTTCTTTTTGATACATTTTTGGAAAGGCTGATATTGGTTGTTCCTTTATATGTATAGTGCTTCTTTCAGAAGCTCTTGCAAAGCTGGCCTGGTGGTGGTGAACTCTCTAAGTACTTGTTTGTTCACAAAGAATTTAATTTTTCCTTCGATTAAAAAGCTTAGTTTGGCTGGATAGGAAATTCTGGGTTGAAAGTTCTTTTCTTTAACGATGTTAAATATTGGTCCCCACTCTTTTCTGGCTTGTAGGGTTTCTGCTGAGACATCTGCTGTAAGTCTGATAGGTTTCCCTTTATGGGTAACCTGACCTTTCTCTCTGGCTGCCCTTAGTATTTTCTCCTTCATTTCAACCCTAATAAATCTGGCAATTATGTGCCTTGGGGTTGGTCTTCTTGAAGAATATCTTTGTGGTGTTCTCTGTATTACCTGGAGTTGAATATTACCCTGCCTTGCCAGGTTGGGAAAATTTTCCTGAATGATATCCTGAAGAGTATTTTCCAACTTGGATTCATTCTCTTCATCACATTCAGGTACACCTATCAAATGTAAATTAGGTCTTTTCACATAGTCCCATATTTCCTGGAGATTTTGCTCATTCCTTTTTATCCTTTTTTCTCCAATCTTGTCTTCTCGTTTCATTTCACTGAGCTAGTTCTCGACTTCTGATATCCTTCCTTCTGCTTGATCAATTCGACTGTTTAAACTTGTGCATGCTTCGCGAAGTTCTCGTGTTGTTTTTCAGCTCCATCAATTCGCTTATATTCCTCTCTAAATTGTCCATTCTCGTTAGCATTTCGTCAAACCTTTTTTCAAGGTTCTTAGTTTCTTTGCATTGGGTTAGAACAAGTTCTTTTAATTCACAGAAGTTTCTTATCACCCACGTTTTGAAGCCTGCTTCTGTTATTGGAACACACTCGTAATCTATTAAGCCTTGTTCCGTTACTGATGAGGAATTGCAATCCCCTGTAGAGGGAGAGGCATTCTGATTTTGAGTATTCTCTGCCTTTTTACGCTGATTTCTTCCCTTCATTATATATTTATCCATCTGTTGTCTTTGTAATTACCGACTTTCTAACTAGGTCTCTGAGCAGACGTCCAACTTGTTGATTCCCAGCGCCGACATCTGAGCGATCCACTGCGCTGGCCAAAATAGCGGTGTTAAGATTGATGGTGCTTTTCTGCCTGGGAATCTCTGGACTCTGCACCAAAAACTGGCCCGCTAAGGCACCAGCAAAACCGCCACGCCGGCCACAAGAGTCGCCCTGGCGACACGTGGGGCTCCTCTGCTGGGAATCTCCTGGTCCGTGAGCCACAAATATTCGTCTGAAAGTGTGGCGTCCTCTCATTCTCTGCGCTTTTACTGGGAACTACGAGCCCGAGCTGCTAGTGATCAGCCATCTTGGATCTCTCTCCTATCCTGGTTTTTGTCACAAATTACATCTTTATATATATTGTGACCATCAACATAGATTTAAAATAATTGTTTTATGATGTTGTCTTTTAAATAATATAGGAGAAAATAGGAGTTAGAAATGCAAAACATACTTTTACCATTCTTTCTTTACATTTACCTATGCAATTACCTTTACTAATGCTTTTTGTTTCTTCATGTTGAATGGAGTGAGTGTTGAGTCTAGCATCCTTTTAATTCTGCCTGAAGACTTGTCTTTAGTATTTCTTATGAGGTAATCTGTTAGCAACAAACTTTCTGTTTTTGTTCACAGCAATGAACACTCTGAGCTATTTGCTTTTATGAAAACTCTGGTTCGTCTATTTTGTTTATCTTTATTAAATATTATTTTTGCCTTCATTTTGAAATAATGATTCTACTGGTTATGAAATTGTTGACAGCTTTTTGCCTTCAGCATTGCATATATCATCCTACTGTCTTGTGGATTGTTTTTATGAGAAATAAGTTGTTAATCATATTGATGATCCCTTTTACATGATGACTCACTTGTCTCTTGCTGCTTTCAAGATTGTGTCTTTGTTTTCAGCTTTTAACAATTTGATTTTAATGTTTTCATATATTACTCTCTTTGAGTTTATTTTATGTGGAGTTTATTTAGCTTAGATGTGTAGATTAATGTTTTTCATCAAATGTGGGAAGTTTTTTTTGCCATTTTTCTTCATATATTCTTTCTACCCCTTTCTCTCTCTTCATCCTCTTCTGTAACTTCCATTATGTGTATATGTTTATTTCTGTCTTGATGATGCCCCATGGGTCTCTAGGCTGCATTTCTTTTTCTTAATTTATTTTTCTTTCTGTTCTTCAGACTGAGTAATCTCTGGGCTTTATCTTCAGGTTTGCAAATTCTTTCTTCCGTTAGCGCAAATCTAATCTTGAGCCCTCCTAATGAAGTTTTCATTTCAGCTGATGTATTCTGAAACCCAGATTTTCTACTTGTTTTCTTTTTATTTTTATAATTTCTGTCTCTTTATCAATGTTTCTGTTTTTGGTGGGACATTGTTCTCATATTTGCCCTCAGTTCTTTAGACATGATTTCATTTAGTTCTTTGAATATAGTTAAAATACCCTATTTAAAGTTTTTGTCTAAAAACTTAGATTTCTTCAGAGATTATTTCTATTGTTTTTTTTTCTCTGTATGGTCATAATTTTGTTTCTTTGCATGTCTTATAATTTCTGTTTGAAAACTGGACATTTAGAATCCAACGATATGTGCAACTGATTTGTACAATCCTACAAATCAGATTTTTCCCTCTATCCGGGGCCTACTGTTGTCACTGCTTATTATAGTTGTTGTTATCTGTTTCATAACACCTAAACAAAGTCTAAAGTTTGCATTATTTGTCATGGGTGGCTCCTGAAATCTTTGGTTAGCTTAGTGGTCAGCTAATGAGTGGATATATTTTCTTAAATTTTTGAACAATAAACCTCCCAGTCTTTGCTAAGGGCTGCTGAGTGTGTGTGTGAGCACATCTTCAACACCAAGCCAGGCAGTTGACAGTTATGCCTTAGCCTTTCCTTCCTGCTTATGCAGATCCTCAAAGATAGAGATAAGAGGTTAGGGTCTTGTCAGGTTTCCTGAGCATGTGAACAGTCCTGTATATGTACATGGGCTTTTAGATTTCCAGGAATATGTTGGAACTTTTCAAACCCTCACTGACATTTCATTCTTCAATTCTTTATTGTAAGCTTTTTGGTTAGTCTATTGTTTCCAGTGACTGTAACCCACTTCTTCAGGCAGTTATGAAGTCAAACAATTACCTGCAACTATTTTCAATACTCATCTCCATGGAAAAGGCTTTTTGCATAAGGGGAGCTCTGATTCAGGCCAAATAATAACACCCTTGCAAAACTGGTCTTCCAGGGAACCACCAGAAGGGTTAAATAATGACTGTACTCTGGCAACCGGGCTTTGAAGAAACTCTAAGTTCTGCCCACTGCAATGACTGCAGGATTTTTATTTTAAGGCACCACTGAGCTGAAAATCAAAACTGTGACTAGGGAAAGTTAAAACACCTTAAAGCTCATGGTTATTACCAAGGTTCAGCTGTTTTTCTTTCTGCAAGCTTTTGCTTAATTTTCAGAGTTTTGAAAAGTTGAGTTTGACCATTTGCCAGTTTTCAATTTGCTTTCGTGGAGAAGGGAATTTTCAGTGGTTTTTTTCTCTGCCATTTTGGCTGACATTTTTTAAAAAATATTTTAACATACATATTTTTCTACTTCTGGAATTTCTATTGGGTTTCTTTGAAATCGACCTGTTCAAATCTGCCTGTTTTTAGTAACTTCTTGTTTTGTTTTTTTTTTTCATTTTCATTGCATCATTATCTCCTTAGTTCATTTCAGAATCTTAAACATACTGTTTTTGAAGTTTATCTTCAGATTACTACATTGATCTGAAATAAATTCCTCTTCTGATTGTTGATTTAGATGTTCTCTTTCTTAATGGGCTTACTGATCTTAATGTGTTTTGTAATTTTATCTTGGAGGCCCAAGTTGAATTTGCATCTCTTCTTCTCCTTCTACCTCTACCTTCTCCTCTTTCTAGTTCATGCTCATGTATATGCATTCTTCTCTGTCACCGCCATCTAGTTCTCCAGGTGTTGAAGTCCAGAACTAGGTCTTATATTGTAGGCTCAGTTTTTCTGTTTATGCATAGAGATACTAAAGTTATAACAGATACATCCAGTAGGGATGGTTAATCCAGGTCCCATTTCTCTCTTTTTCCCCCTACCTTTTTCCTCATCTTTCTTTTATGGCTTGGCATTATCTTCTCAGTTTCCAACTGTCCACAATGAGACAGAATCTATTCTTTCTGGGGCATAAGCTAGTTGCCTCTGCCTTCTCCTAGATTTTATGCTCAGTAAACTTGTGCCTTCAGCCTTACTGACTGCATTGTGTTTTTGTTTAGTTCTGCGGATACTTATCTTGCTTTTGAATATAGCATATTTTGTACATCTGTCATTTTAAATATTTTGTCTGTTATCACTATGTTTGTTTTTCAAGTTTGGCTCCTATAAGCTGCAATTTAATGTTCTACAGGTCATTTTCCTTTACTATCTTCAAATGAGATTTTAATTTTGGCATTGCTTCTTTAATTTTCATGAAATCCATTATTATTTTATCATCTCCTTTTTGATCTTAATGTGTTCTCTGTTCCTGTTTTATAGATGATATTTCTCCTTCTTCTTCTTTCTCTCCCCTTCCTCTTATTTTTGGTTTTTCTTCCTCTTCATCATTCTTCTACATCTTTTAAAAATTGAAGGTAAAACGAATTTACTGCTGACTCTGAGTCAGCTGTTTTTATAGATCTGCTGTTCACCTTGATCATCCAGACAATGTTCTTTTTTCTGGATTTATAATATTTTCAATGGCCTTGGATTGCTCTTGGCTCCACTGTTAGCTTTCTTAAAACTGAGTATGTACAACTCCTAGACCAATTACTAACGATAAGCAGGTTTTCATCTCATCTGGCAATGTGGAAAGATAGAGGGTCTTCTGTCTCCATTTCCAAACTATCTTGCACTCTTAAGCTATTTAGTAAATTAAAAACTATTTTTATTTTTATTTTATTATTTATTTATTTTTTGAGACTGAGTCTCACTCTACTGCCCAGGCTGGAGTGCAGTGGTGTGATCTTGGCTCACTGCAACCTTTGCCTCCTGGGTTCAAGCAGTTTTCCTGCCTTAGCCTCCCTGAGTAGCTGGGATTACAGGCACCCACCATCATGCCTGGCTAATTTTTGTATTTTTAGTAGAGATGAGGTTTTGTCATGTTGACCAGGTTGGTTTCAAACTCCTGACCTCAAGTGATCTGCCTACCTCAGCCTCAAACTGCTGGGATTACAGGTGTGAACCACCACTCCTGGCCCTACTTTTGACACAAGAACAGAAAAAAAAAGAAAACACTGCATGTCCTCACTCATAAGTGGGTGTTGAACAATGAGAACACATGGACACAGAGAGGGGAACATCACACATTGAGACCTGTTGGGGTGTGGCGGGGGGGGGAATATAGGAGGGATAGCAGGGGGTGGGGGGATTGGAGAGGGATAACATTAGGAGAAATGCCTAATGTAGAGGACGGGGGGGATGGATGAAGCAAACCACCATGGCGTGTTTATACCTATGAAACAGTCTTGCACCATCTGCACATGTACCCCAAAACTTATGTATAAAAAAAAACAAAAACAAAACCTTTTACACACTCCTCCCAGTATTTTCCTTCTTGGATCTAGAAACTTTATTTTCTGTATTATGTATTCAAAAATGCACAGCACCACCTTCAGTATCCCCAGGATTGCTAGTGAGTGTTTTGAATGGTATAGTTTTTGTGTTTCTCAATCATGGGACAGGCTGATTAAGAGGAATATATCATGTCTCTATTTACATGTTTTGATGGCAGGTGTCATTGGTTTTCAGCTGCATAGACCTGCCATGTCTTTAGTTTTGCTTTTCATTGTATTGCCATTGGATGAGCCACAGTTTTTAGGCTATCACCACATGTGCTAGAAATAGTAATCACTCTCCTTAATATTTGGGAAGCATAATAGATTTTAGTCTTTTTTGTATGTTCGTGGATAATCATAGAGAAAAAAATGGAGCAAGCAAATCAGACCTGAAGCCATTTGCATTGGAAGTCATATAGACAAATCCATATTTCTAAGAGCAAATTCTGTTTTCTTAGTGGTTGTGCTGGGGTTTTGTTTGTTTTCAAATTTAAAGATCCTTATTACCTATGCACACTCAAACTTCAACTCTCCTTATGTATAGAACTCCCAAGGAAGTTCTATGTGGGAAAACTTTGATAAGTTATTCATTGGAGAAGAATTTTGGAAGAGTAAATTTGGGCATCTAGAAAGTTTGGACATTTTTCAACCAGTGGTGGTGTGTAAATCCTTTCACAACTGATAGACTTAAATAACAGAATGGATGCTGTACATAACGCTCGGAGGGGGACCTGTTATTCCAGGCATACATTCATTCATTCATGCAAGATCATGGGGAGCTTGAAGAAGTCATGAGGGGGAAGCCAGATAAGCAGATGGGGGAGGGAGGTTAGGATCCACTTGGGACTCAGCACAGTGACTCTTTGCCTGCAGAACTATATGAATACATTGAAAGCTAATATGCTGGTAGCTGAACATCAGTCCCAGCCCTGGATTCTAACCACCGACCTAAGTAGCTATCTTATGATAAGCACAAGTATGTGTGGAATAAAGGAATGGACACAAATAGATAAATGCATAAGGATGTGCCTAACCCAAATTGGAATGCCCAGTTACACTGGGAGATGTTTTTCTATCAATAAAACAAGATTATGATACTTGCCCTTTCTCTATTTCATAGAGAGAACTATGAAAAGACACTTAGAAAAACAATTTTGCTGCTGTTAGGAGAAAAACGCCTGCTGAATCAATTCTGGGTGTTGTTGTTGACAAAGTGTGTGGCACCCTGTGGGAGCCAGTTCAGTCAAGAACAGCAGTGATTCTAATCATAGTCATATCATCGCAGGCCTAATTTACGTTTTACTCAGAGTTAATAAGCAAAGTGGTAGTCTGAAAATTACCATTCATTTTCTTCTGGAAAATATTTTCAGTGCCTCTTGAAGAGTGAACCAAAGGCAGGCAAATGTTCCTTTCAGGTAGTTTGCACCCAGTTCTGCAGAACTGCTTACTGTCCACCCCACCCGCTATGCACACACAATTAATATGCAACTTTGAGAAGCCTCCCTGCCCCCCAACACCCACACGAACACACCACTGAAGGAAATTCCTTGAATGGTTGCACACTGGCCTTGGAGAATCAGCTTCTGTGTGCTCCTGCTCAGCTTTCCCCATTCGCCTCCAGTCTTCCCAGCTCGTATGGGCAATCATCGCACTTCATTGTCCAGTACCATCATTACAATATTGTTATCATCTGAGCTGGAGTCTGACACTTTCTCTAAGACCTTTCAAATAACCCCTTTACTAGGCTTCAGTACCAAACCATTCAGGGCAAATCTCTGCTTTGTGCTTGTCAGCCTTAATAGACTGGATGTCACTTGAGCCTGTAAAAAGTGCCTGCTCCTCAGCTGTCAGTCAGTCCTGGTGGTGTCAGCTGAGAGCGTGGCTGGAGCTGGCTGGATTAGAGGGTAGTTACCATAGCTGTCAAATTACTGACAACCTGACACCCACACTCCCAACTTCCTCTTACCGTATTTGGTTTCTATCGCGCTCTCTGGACCTTTCTTAAGGTGGATCTCTCTGTTGGAAACAGATCATAATTTGGTTAGCATCTTTAGAAGTTGGGCTCTTTTCTCTCCTGCTCTGGTTTTCAGAGAGACCCTTACTTTGAGCAGCCTTTATATTTCAGTGAATATTTTTAACCTCATTTCAGCAAAGAGTACCACCTCCCTACATTTTCCGTGTTAATAGAAACACTGTGTGTGTGTATTTCAGGTTCATCATCCTAATTCAAGGATAGCCCCTGCCCAAAATGTTTCCTCTTATCTCTTTTTCATCTATAGTATTTTCTTCCTCTTGTTCAGTCATATCTTTGCTCTGGCCCTTTGTGTTAGATGAGATGCTCAGTTTGAGTGTGTGTGTGTACGTGTGCATTGTGGGGTGTGAGTATATATAGAACTGTTGATTTATCTATGAATGTTTGTGGAGATATATATATATATATATATATATATATATATATATATATATATATATATATTCATACCTAATGAAAGGCAGTCAGCTAATAGCCAAGGAAGGAAGAACAAATTGGCACTTCTCCAAACTGCCTTAGTTAACTTTCACCTTCCATACGGCCAATTAGTGAATGAAGTTTACCTCTCTCTCCTTCCTGTTCTTCTTTCCACTTTGCATTCACTCCTTTTCTTTCTCCCTCCTTTCCTTTTCCTCCCTTTTACTCCTTTTCACATTTGATATGGGTTTGCTATCTTGTAGTCCCCAGGCTGGACAGGAAGGCAAACAAAAATGAATGTGACTATACCCTGATATACAAGTTCACAGCTGCCTGCTCACATTCCTCAGGTATGTTTGAATTTCACAGCCTTTTATTTCTGACCAGGGAGCTGAGCTTAATTAACACTTTCATTTACTTAGCCAATAATCAAGGCTGATTTGCTTTTATTAAACCAGGCTTTGGGACCAGAAATGCAACTATTGCACAATCTTAAATTTGCTTACTGTCTAACCCGCCACAGAATTAAACTTGAGTCTGCATTCTGAGCACAGCTTTCAGCACACCCAGGTACATGCACGTTTAGTGTTGTGTGGCTATAGGGGAGAGAAAGTATTAGGCTTCAGGGAACCTACTTGTACCATGGGAAAGTCACTACATCTTACTGAAACTCAGTTACCTTTTCTCTAAATTGGGGATAATGATTCTTATCTGCCAAACTTATAGTTTTGGTCTATGGTCCAAGTGAGACTGACCATTTATATAAGCAAAACACTTCCTAAAATGCAAGATATCACAAATGCAAATTGTGATAGTAATAAACATTACTCTATATGTTTATATATAGGATTGAAATCATTGTTTTACTATTCTTATTTCCTTGGCCACACATACTTTGCTTTTATTTTCCTAGCATGCAACCACAGAGCTGAAAAATATGCTCCCCAGTAAAAGTAACATTACTTATTACTTAAACTTACGAACTCACACTCAAATCAGGAAACTTTAGTGGTCTTCTCTGGTCCTTACAATGCTTTTTAAAATGTTGTGGCTTTTTAAGACCATTGTTTTGCAATGAGTCTAGCAAATGGTTCAAATTAAAATGAGCTAGTATCTACCTCAATTGCTCAGTAATTTTGTATTCCTTATAATTCCGGAAACTTGACAGAAAAAAGTTCAAACCAGAGACTGAAAAATGTAGTAAACATATTAGAAAAGGTCTGGGGATGGGGTGCGAGAGGAGGTACAAGAACTTTATGTTTTCAGTGCCAAAGCCAAAGACATATTTTTTCCAGCACTTCCTCCTCATTCTAATTTTTTTTTTTTTTTTAATAAAAAGGCCCTTATATTTCACCCAATTAAATGCTGGGAAATAGCCTTTCAATATTATTTACAAGCATTCAGAAGTTTTAAATTCAACCAACTCTCCCACATTCTCGCTTTCCTCTAACACACATTCTTTATGCTGTGTGCTGCTGAGCTTGTCTACGCAGTACCACAATAACCATAGGCAAAATTGTTCAACTAATTTAGGGAAAAGCATCATATCGAACAAATAACAAGTGGGTTGTGAAAATGTTTGTTTGAAATCCAAGTGTTCTGGCCACATTTTTGCTGAACTTCCTGGGCAAGGATTCCACTCTGCATTAGTGATTTACATGCTGTTTCAAACCCAATTCCTTCCTGAGTCCAACTGATGAATGAAGGCTTGCATTTTGCAAGGGAACTGTCATGGGCGAGGGATACATCTGTGACTCTAGGACTGAGAAAGATGGAGAAATAGCACCTCCAGCATAGCTGGGCACCAAAATTAACTGAAGTAATAGATTGGCCAGCTTTTAGGGAAAACTTCCATCTGATTTTTAACCATGAAGTTGTAAGGGTGTTCTTCATACCTCCTTCTCATGCACTCCCTTGGCCTAAATTCCCAAAGTGCAAAATTCCCAAGGCTGTGGACAATGTAGGCAGTGTGACCACAGACTTTGAAATAAGGCAGGAATTCCTGGGTTCATATCCTGACTCTCTGACTTACTAGCTGTTTGACCTTGAGTATCAATTTCCTCATCTGTAAAATCTATTAAATTATACTTATCAGATTTGTATTGATTAAATTAGTTAATTCATGTAAATTTGGCATGGTGCCCAGCACAAGTGCCTAATGAATCATGGTTACTATTACTACTATTATTATTATTACTACTACTACTATTTGCAGTCTCATCCTGATTTAGAGTCTCAGTTCTCTAAGACTTTGTGAAAAGCTAAAGAAACCTTCAAGATGTTAGTCGTCTTCCTTCCTGACCCTATGCAATGGTACATTCCTATTCATTCATGCATTCATTCACTCACTCATTCATTTATTCTTTCATTTATTTATTCATTCATTTAATAAATATTTAAAGGTCTACTGTGTGCCAGGCACTAGCCCAGGTAAAGATTTGCAAAGATAAACATTTCTTGCCCTCTAGAGATTCCCAGACAAAGGGAGATAGACAGATATGTAAACATCATAGAAATATAATTAGAGGCCAGGTGCAGTGGCTCACACTTGTAATCCCAATACCTTGGGAGGCCAAGGCTGGAGGTTCTCTTGAGGCCAGGAGTTTGAGGTTACAGTGAGCTATGACCATGCCACTGCACTCCAGCCTTAGTGACAGAGTGAGACCCTATCCTAAGAAAATGTAATGTAATTAGAGCTATAACCAAAATGTAAAAATGTGACTGAAAGCATTTAAGGAGTAGCACTTTCTTCCGCTAGGAAAGACTTGCTAGAAAAATAAGACTTGTGACCTGAGTGTGGAAAGCAGGTTGCGTCCAAAAGAAAGCCTTACATGCCAGGCTTTCCTCAAAGTTTAGCGATCTCTTCAGGTTCTGAGTAAGGGAACAGTAAGATAAGCTTTGTATTCTAGAAAGATCACTCTGTAGGATAATGGATGTTTTTTGTAGCAAGAATTAGCCAAGCAGGGAGATAACGAAAGCCTTCAATAAGGCAGAGACTGCCGAAATGGAGTGGAGGGAATGAATCCAGAGATCTGAAGAACACAATGAAGCTTCCTGAGAGCCAGGGTTTGGGAGCTAAGGAAAGCAGGGGTCCCGAGTGGTTTCAGGGTTCTGACTCAGGTAATCCAAGTGGAGAATGGAGTCTTCACATGGTTGGCAAATACAAAAGACTTGGGTTAGAGGGAGTTCCTAAGAGTGAGAAGAGCTGGGACACAGGTGAGTTTTTAATTTGGGGCAAGTTAAATAGAAGATGTCCCTGGGACAGTTGGAGAAAATGCTCAATAAACATGTGGAGCTTAGGAGAGCTCTGGAAGAAGATTATGTGTCTCAAGAGTGGGCTTGGTGGAGAAGAGATAGGTGTAGCTGAGGTTATGCAGGAGATAGTAGCTGAGAAGGATCCTAAACAAAGTCTGGGAATGGAACTCTCTGAGCATCAAATGTTAGGGACAACACAAGAAGAGCCTGGACAGAGCTCAAGAAGGAGCGCCTGGGGGAGCCGAGAAGATGCCAGAGAAGCCATGGTGTGGGCGTTTGGAAATGGCGATGGTGGGGGGCAATTTTTATTTATGAGAGAAGTCAAGTGAGCTGAAAGTCCTTCAGAGAGGAGGATTACCATCAACCCCAGCAAGAGAAGTTCTGTTACTTCTGAGGGATAACAGGATGCAAGGTAGAAGGGTCAGAGAATAGAGGATTTCTAAGCTCATGGGGTGGAGTGAGAGGACTAGCTGAGAGGAAGAGGTTGAGGATTGTTGGGTCATCAGGTTCCCACTTTAGGGCTCAAGTCACACTTCTTTGCATGCTGCTTTATTTTCCTTTCCACATCTTTGATTGTGGCTTGTAAATCTTTAACCCTGTTCCCTTAGCCCTCTCAGATACCCAGTTCAAAAATATGTAATGAATTGGAAGAATTAGCATTTGTTGTCTCCAAGAATCCCAGGTGCCTCAGAAAAGTCCTGAGTAGCTTAAGTTACATGTTTTTGTTCTGAAATCTCTCTTTTCAAACTGATTGCATCAGTGCCTCCTGGAAAACCCGACAGGTATGATACCCCCCTTGCCTAACCCTGCATTCTTCCTCTCAGCAGGCAGGAGTGACGAGCTGCCTGGAACCGGCAGCTGAGGCACCCAGAGACCTGGTGTCTCTGAACAGCTTCTAGTGCTTCCTTCCCCAAACTGCACCAGTGCCTGCCTGGGTTGAGCAGCAAGAGAGACATCTGTGATATCTGATGACAATCATCTCTGATTAGTGTGTCACTACATAGCACAGGCGAGCAAGGGCCACAGCTAATTAGTTATGTGAGGCCAGCACTCTGTTTACTGGAACTGTACTAACAAGTTGCAGCTTTTTGCAATGCAGAAGAGTCATCGCACAAATGCCAGCCAGGAACCCTTCACTCCAACAGTTTAGGGACAGAGGTGCTACTTCCTTCCTACACTAAAATGATGAGACGTGAATGTCTTTGTGTTGAGAGCCACTTTTAGTCTATGTTTCCACCTTTTGTAAGCTGTCACTTCAAGAGATAGTAAAATAAGTTGCTTTACAGAATCTGATATTACTCTAAGTGGACTTGCACTTTTAAATGAGTATTTCTTTTTTCTTTTTTAGTAGTCCTTGGGCTGTGTTGGGGAATCAGATAAGTCTGAGAAATATAGCTAAGATAGACCTTCTCATTTGAGTTAAAGGGTGAAAGAGGCAGAGGAAAAGACTAGAAGTTTAGTGGGAATTAAAGAGACAAGTTCTGTCTTATCCCATTGATATTTGATAGATTTTATTTGTTGTTCACAAACATAATGTGCTAAAGGATATATTTTCAACTTTTGCTATAGAACCAGCATGGTTGAAATATTTTAAACACATTTTTCTAAGCTTTTTTCAACATAAGGGGAAATTTCCATTTAAATTTTTATTCATCCATTAGAAGAGCTTCTCTGATAACTTCAAGAAGAGATAGGCCATTTTGTAGCTTCCATTTCCTTTAGAGACAAATGCAGCTGTTTCATGACAAATGAATTGGGCACATTTAGGGGAGCAGTTAATGCTGCTATGTCTCTTATTATTATTTAGGCATGATCTCAAATATTTTTACATCGTGGCAATTGAGAAAACTTTGGAGCACTTTGCAAAGTTAATGAAAATTAGCAGTATCATCCTCTGAATTACTTCTGCCAGATGTCTAAATTTCCAAAAATGGACCCATTTCTTCAAATGGCAAATCTGCCATCTACTTTTACACAGTCCTCACATTTTAGGTCATAGACCAGTATTTTGCTGAGTTCCTACTCTTTTTGTTAGTCAAAATCAGTTTGTTCAGAGACATTCAGGAAACAGGATATCAAAATAATTCTAAAAGCCTGTATATTCTTATATAAGTGGATGACTTTTCATGGGCTCTAACACTGGGAATTGATAAGTATTTTTATTCATTTTCCAGTGAAAACTATGGATTATACATCTTGAAAGTATGTGCAGTGCTCCTAGCACCACTAGATGAAATGCAATCTATTAGGAATATAAATATTTTCAATAAAGTCTATTATGAATGTAGTAGTTAATTTTGGCACTGTTTAAAATTTCTTTATTTATATTTATCATCAAAAGCACACTTCAGAATGGATTTCAATAAACAGCCATATTTAGAAATGCAAAAATGTATTAAACATGTTCATTTGTTTCTTGTTGTTGGTAATTTAGAACAAGCAAACTTTTTTTCTTAATGAAAGTGTCGGTTTTGTTTTTTTTCTATAACTTTAAACAAAATTCTCTCTCCAGGTGGAAAGTTGATTACCAATCTTTGGTCTGGAGGTAGATTTTACAGCTGTTTTAAACCCATGAAAGTGGGTCTTATATTGGAAGTGCTGACACAGCCTTATCCACCATGGATCGGCATGAGCTATACCGCTGTAATAAGCAGTTATTATGTATGTGTAAAAATAATGAGAGGCCATGTCTGAAGAGAGTTAATGTAAAATGCTAAGCAATTATAGTTGGTTACACAGTATAGGTTAATATTCCTTCATATAGCTGCACTTTTTTCTTCTTTTGTCCTCCAGAACGCCTAATGAAAATTTTGAGACCTGACTGTAATGATAAGCAGCCATTCACACGTCCTTTGTGTCAAGGCTGTTGCATTAATGCTTCCCTTCATATAACATTTTGCATAGCCTAAAGCATCTATTAAAATCCTTTGTAAAATTCATGAAACAAAAGTGGTGGGTTGAGTCTAGGGGGAGAGAAAGTAAGCTGCTTATTAGCAAAAAGTCAAAAACACAGGGCCAATTACAGATCTGAACAAGAAGGGCTAAGGAACAGCACGGGGAGTAATTCTTTCTTCAGCCCAATGGGCTCAAGCGAGGGGCAGGTTAGATGAAAATAGAGCAACAGTCTGAGCAGTAATTAAACGGAAATGTTTGGAGTTAGAAACAGCTCTATAACAACGGGAAGAAATGCTCAATGAAAACAATTGTCTAGCCTCACGAACATGCTAAATTGGAAGGATTTAGGGGTTGCTCCCTAAAGGACAGACTGGGAGTAGTGAAGGGGAGCAGGGGCTCAGGAGATATGTAAAGAATCTGTTTGATATTTCAAATGTTATAAATTAGATTTATAAAGAGACAGAGAGTGAGAGAGCACACCTTCCTACTGAACCAGCAACATAAAACTGAATAAACCACAATAAGATTGCCCTTTTTCTGTTATAAACTTGGCATTAAGCTTGTCATGTTCAATGACAGCCTACTAGGCCTCATGCTTTACCCTTTGGAATTTGAAAGATTGGCAGGTGTCATGATTTCCTTAACATAAAAGACCTTGCAGATAATGTTCACCATGCACATTTATACTTCCATAACTCCACTTCTCTCCTTTCAGTATCGTCGGGTGAGCTTTCCACACAGGCTGTTGGTGCTGGGGCTGCCCAGAAGCCTATCTGGCCTGAGGACAATGTTTACTGCAAAAGGAGCTTGCAGTAGAGGCCGGACTTTTATGATTCTCCTTAGCAGTCTAAACATGCCCCACATTCACAATAATGAGCTGCTTTGTAGAGAGCGGCTCTCTGAGAGCATTGTTACTTTTCTTTGAAATGTTGAATGCAACCAGAATGGCTCTTGTCTGACTTAAGGCTAGAAACAGGGTCCTGTTTAAACAATAATCCCCTCTCTTTGCAACCACCCATCTCAGCCAGATCCTTCTGATAACTCCAAGAAAAAAAAAATCAACGTTGAAGGAAATACTCCCATTGAAGGCTAAGAGTTCCGTTTCGAGTGACATCACCTAAGGGCACCTGTTTGCTACCAACCAATGTCACTTGAAAATAAACAAATGTATCTTCAGAAGAATTAGTGTCATGAATGAAAATCTGACATTTTTTCCAACCCAAAGAGAGAGTATGAGTAGTTGGCTAGGTACTAACCATTTACATAATAGTTTTATATGAGATTTCAGTAAATCTTGTCCCATACATTTTAATCTTTTTGTTGTGGAAAAAAATACATACATAAAAGAGACAGAATAACATAATAACTCCACATATACTCATCATTAAGCTTAACAAATATCATCTTAGGCTCATGGCCATTCTGGTTTCACTAATGCCCTGCCCAGTTTCTACCTTGTTTGTTTAGTTTTGAAGCAAACCGTAGGCATCATTTAATTTATCACATCTGTAAACATTTCACGGGCTATGTCTAAAAGATAAGAATTCCTGGGCTTTTTATTTTAAAAGATCAAGGAAATATTTTGAACCTACAAGCCTTTGACAGTTTTGTGAGCATTTTTTTTCCATCAGCTGCATTTCTCAAAATAATATAATCATATCCTATATTGGAAATATAAAGAAAAGTCTCAAGAGCATCACTGGTCTCTGGTTTGCTTTGGAGGAGTGTTTTTTCACTTATTTCAGAGAGTTAGGTAACTGAACTTTTCTTTTGTGAGCCATTGCTATGTTATTTGTAAATTTTCACTTTTGGCATTCAAATCAATAACATTTTAATATATCTGTCTTCTTAGAAATTGGTTTCATGAAAATCTTGACTCAAATGTATTGGGTACTTACTGTGTGCCAAGTTCTGCATTCGGTACAGGAAGCCAGGCAGCCAGGCAAGGGAAACAAGACACAGAAAATTAATCTCCCCTCTCACTGACCCCCAAACTTTGCTGGACATCTTATAGGGGTTGTGGCATTTGATTGCCTTCTATATTGGTAGATGTTGCTAGATAAGAAATAAATGTTTTTTGAAAAAACAGGAAATTTGTCCCTTCCCATCCTAATATTACTGTTGTTTCCTTAATGGCTCTAAAAGATAAATATTTTACTCAAATGTAAACCATGTGAACTCCCCAATCATTGGTATGAGGACTACCTAAGTCTTGCAAAGAAAAATATCCCTCATCCTTATGAATACATTATAAACATACAATAGTGAATTATTATATTTAAAAAAATCTAAATAGGTTTCTTTTTTAATTAAAGAAAAGCATTTTTTCTTCTTTAGTTTCTTACATTGATATTTTCGATAATTGGCAAAAAATATATAGCAATTATAAAGTGGCAACATTTTCTCTCTGATTTCTTTAGAACACTAAAGGGGTAAGCCTTGATCATTTGATTGGACAAGATGATGTACTTTTATTAAGGAGTAGAAAATACTGATTCTTTAAAATGTTTTTATGGTTATGTGCAAAAGACTATTTGTAACATAAATTTGAATTATAAAGCATATTAAAATAAACAGTGTGAATTTCCACCTAATTCAAAACTATGACACCACCAAAGCCTCTGACATCTCCACTTATGCCCCCATTCCACTTATAGAGGTAACTTTTATCCTAAATTTCCTATTTATACTATCTTATAAACTTTCAAAAATAAATTCACTATATATGTGTATTTTACTACAATTGTTTAGTCTTGTTTTGAGGCTTTATAAAGTATTACTATATCCTATGTGGTCTTTTGAAACTTGGTTTTCTCATTCCACATTATTTCTCTGAGATTCATTCAGAACAGATGTGCCTATGTTTTTGTGTCATTCATTTTCTCTACTATATACTATCCATTTTATGAACAGAAGATCATTATTTGTCCATTACCTTGTCTATGGGCATTGAGTGGGTTCTGGTGTGTTGGCTTGTTTGTTTGCTATTATTACAGACAACAGTGCTGTGAACATTCTTTATTTTGTTTCCTGGTGTGTATAAGGAAGAATTTCTCTAACACTCATTTTTTTCCTCCTAAAAATTTCACAAATGGCAGTGGGGGATATATTGGTACTCTTTTTCTATTAATAAAGCTCTATTAAGTTCCACAAATTAAATTAAAGTGAAAATGATAGTTTTAAAATTATAGTTTTTATATACATAGGACAGTGGGATGATGACTTAACAGCAGGAAGATATAGCATGGACTGGCTTATGAAGTCCTTGAACTCGGAGAGTGAACCAAGATAAAAATGTCAGAAGTTTCTGAACTGAAGGACCCAAAAAACTGCTCAAGGAAACCATGCTGACAGTGGCTTAGTTCCATTTGCTAAAAGAGGTAGGGTTAATAAGGGAGCATGAAAGGAAACAGTCATTTTTAGCCAAATGATTGTGGGAACTTCATTTAAGCTACTCTTTTTTTTTTTTTTCCAAGAGAGTATTATAAACAAAACAAAACAAAAGGGAAAAAATTACTCACATGGCATCAATCTTGGGAATATTAAATGAAAATGCATGTTTGGCAAAATACGTCAGGATTTTCTAAACTATTATCTCCCTATAGTTTCACTAACATGTTAACCTACTTAGAGCAATTAGTGCTTCATTAGTAAGGCTAACTAACTGTTGCCGGGCCCTGTAATGATTTGCCAGGCTTTCCAGATACAAGTGCATAATCAATGTTTTCCAATTACTTCTATAGTGCAACCACTATTTCAAATAAACTAGATAATAATACAAACCCATTACTGGAGCTGAAGTAGCAGAGGCATTTAATTGCAAGGCAGTTCTTCTCAGCTTTTAAAATTTTTCACACTAATGAAGTGTCATACAAAAAAGTTGTATTGATTTTTCCACCACATGGCTTCAACCACAAATATGTAATTATCCCTTTTATATCTAGCTGGGGGATTAAAATAATCTATAGTATATAGCCTTTACTTATCCCTGATGGGTTTAGTAGTACTTTTACCCTTTTCAAAATATGCAGCCCTTTGATGAATGAACTTTAGGCAAAATGTTGCTTTATCTGTTTCAAATCTTTGCTTTTTAAAGTCAGTTTGTGTGCAGGCATTGAAGTCTAAGATCTTGAGCTTCTGAAACCTCCTAAAGAACACATTCTGATATAATTTAATTTACTGAGTGCATCATAGATATTTTTCTGCACTAAAGAAATCAACATGGGTATACAGTATTGCACATTAGCCATGCCTACATTTGCATTTCACTGTACTTACATTTTTATTCATAGCTAACATTTTATTAACCATGTTATATTTTTACACAAATAAAGTGTTCTTGGCATTAATTCAAGCCAATTCTTTCCCAGGTTTTCAGAAAAAAAGTAAGAATAATCCACTGGCATTAAATTTCTTATTTTCTCATCACAGTTTGGTCAATAAACAAGGGAAAACAAGTATTTTCTGTATGAAAAGAGAAAGTCATTATAAGTATAAAATGAATTTTGCAGAGATCAGATATTAATGCTGGGAGCATAGGGCTTTTTAAAAATTAGCCTGTCTTTCTTGATCTTTTTACACATAAATTGGTTCCTTTCAACATTTTTGCTGAAAATTCTTTTGGCCTCACTGTAACATTATTTCAATTATGGTCAGTGTAAAAGTAGATTCAAAAGGGTAAAAAACACAGTTTAAATGTCTGCAAGACCTTGTTCGTAACATTCATATGTCAAAAACTGTATCTCCCTGTAGTTTCAGTAACACGTTAACCTACTTACCACCCTGAGTTTTCCCAGATGCAAGGATTTTTTAGATTTCTTGCCTTTCTGTGTTTTGTGGTTTGAGGAGACATTCACAGTCAAATTATATTCCAAAGTCTGAAAATTCTGTCAAGGTGACTGTGGATATTTTAAAAAATAAGTCAACATGGGAAAATGGCAAAAATTTAGTGGTGTAAAGATATAAACTTAATTTTTTGGGTGACATTTTAAAACTAGGTATTTCGTGTTAACTTTAAAATGTTTCCAAGCCGAGCATTTTTGGAAAAATAAGTGACTATAAAGAACTGCTTCATACCAAGAAGAGCAGGCAAAATAAAAACACCCAAAGTTACCACACATATGTAGATCTCAATAATAATTATAGTACATTGAATCTGTTTTCAAAAATGTTGCAAACATACTTTTTTATAAGTATCAATTTTACATATTGTGCTATAGTACCAAACTGTAAAAGAAGCAAACATAAGTATATTTTTAAAAATAAATAAAACTATGAATTTAAAGGCCAAGTTAGGTATAATATTTGCATCTAACATCTATGGAAAATATTCTTCATGGTAGAGGTGATATCTGCAGATGAAGGGTAAAGGCAAATGAAAAATGGGTAAAGTAGGGCAGCTTGGATACTACAGAAAGCTACAGTTTATTTTTAAATTAATTCACACACAAAATGTTTTAATATTGATTTCTTTTTTAAAATGCCCTTGAGATTTATTCCACATGATTCTTCCTGTATGGAGGATTAGTTTCCCTGGCCTTCTATTGTTTGCTTTTCTTATATTTTAAAACACTGGTCTAATCATCTTTAGGGATCCAGAGAAGCAGTGGCCATATCCACACTAGAACAGGTTGAGAGGTGAAATATTCCTTCTAATGTAACGTACAGTATTAGTTTCAACCCTGATTTCCACATGCTACGTACAGTACACGTGCAGCCTTATGTGGTGGTAAAATACAAGTAAGAAATATGACTGTATCAAAAACAGATTATCATCAGGAATTGTGAGAAAGATAAAAAGTGGAATTTCTGTCAAGAAGAAAGAATGAGATGAGCTCCGCACTATGGATTTCAACTCTCCAGTCTGCATGTGACTGGGAGTGGTGCACGTTTCCAAGATACTAAAACGCCATTACCTTGACCGTCGACATGAAGTGATCAGAGTCATATTTATTGATGAAACTCTCAGCTCCCAACCTGCCGCACTCAGTGTGCATCATACAGCTGTCAGCAGAGCTAGGGCACCACAGCGATGAGTGCTTGTGACATTTCCCTTTCATAATTTATGAAAACAAAAGATCTTGAAGTTTGTAGGACACCAGAGTAATTTTAAAATAGTCTTCACGAAGGCTATATTGTGGTCTGTAAAATAAGCACTTTTCTGGCTTATGGTTTTTAGGAGAATCAATTGCAAACCAAATTAGAACCATAAACACGGCCATTATTTAAAAGATTCTAATCCTGACATGAAGGTTACGAGTACAACCAGCTATTTAGAGAGGTGGTTAATTACCATCATACCAGAGCATAATTCTCTTCATGGTGTGTGATGGTTTCACCTACACGTGACTTCACAGGGTTTTATGAGTTTAAGACCCTAAAAATCCACTTAAGTATTTTACTTCTTCAAGGTAATATTTTTCATCTGTGACACTGCTTGGTAGCTAAAAGAGGCAGCATTATTTAAAACTAAAAATGTTAAGCAAAGAGCAAAAGAATTAAGTCTTCCATGCCAACTGTTATATTAAATTTGCTTGAACAAGTAAATTTGCATGAACTGTAATTTTGTGGGGGTAGATCTCCCCAGTAAGAAATTACCCCTGGATGAAGAGTAGCAAATTGTGCCATACTGTGAGATTTTTTAAATGTACGTATATATTTTTTAAAAGCAGAAGAAACACTACATGTGACATATGTGAATACATGCATTTTGGAATCAAGTGACCTTTATACTCAAGTTGTTCAAGTTCAAACTTAACCAAGAAAACATCTTACAGAAATGCTAATCAATGGCTTGGTTTTTGTTTATTTTGTGATGTTTAAGTGGAGAAGGGAAAAGAAGACTGGGGAGAAAGATCACTGGACATGTCCCATGATTAGACATATATGATAAAAGAAGTATGATTTTCACATCATCATTTCATTCTGCCTAGAATACTTATGCACCTACCTGTGAAACAGACTGTGGCTTATAACTATAGAATAACAAAAATCACGTCAAATACGAATATGCTATCCGTAAATACATAAAATAATTTAACCATTAAAATTAATTTTATCTTAATATCTTGCATCATCTTTCCAAACAGAAGGCAATTTATGTTTCTATTCTACCCACTAAGGTAGAAATGCAATGCACACTTCTAAAGCTAATATATAAACATATGGGAATTCCTGAAAATGGCCTTGCAGCAATTAAGGGCATGTGTATTATATTTTTAAGGCTAGTATATCTTCCCCAGAAAAGGCCTCAATCCTTATTCAAGGGGAGAGGCTGGGAAAAAGATTGTCTTGCATTATGTGTATGGAAAATGGGGGCACCCTGGCACTAGGGTCTCAAATTGGTGGAAGCAGCTATTTCTATCATCTGACAGGCAGCCCAGAAAACATGGGGTGATGCGTCCCAGGCTGCAAAATCAGGAAAAAATGCCCAGAACCACTCCTCCTCCTGTGCACTGGCATCCCTGATGGAAAGGCAGTCCTTCTGTTCCCACACTCAGCCTAAGGCCACAGTTTTTACCCCCCTCACCAATACCCACCTGGAAGAAGACACCGGAATGGAGAAGAGCCTTTTGGACCTGAGTGTGAGCAACACTAGTCCTCACTCCTGAAACACAACTCCAGCAGGGGCTACTGGTCCCTACGTGACTCATCCTAAACTTCCACTGCTGAAAGTCCATTTTGACGAAGGATTACAGATAAGACTGAGAGAAAGAGGGATTGAAAGCAGGGACATTTTGACCTGGAGGCCAGGGGCCTCTGAGGTTGAGCTCTTTTTTATTACTAGCTGTGACTTAGATCAGCTTCCTGATCTAATTGATCGTAGATCAATGAGTCTCAGAGATGATTTGAAGATTAATTGAGATAATGCACTGACCAAAGTGGCTGGCACATAGAAAGCCCGCAATAAGTAATAGCTACTACTAGATTATTGTTGTTGTTCCATGCACAAGATACAAATGCCCCTGTGAGTGTATGTGTGTGTATCTCTCTCTTTGTGTGTACATATGTGTGCATATGTGTGTGTGTATGTCTGTGTGTGTGCACCTACTATATTTTCTCCTGGATCCAAAGTGTGCATGCCTAGTATCCAAAGGAGGATAAGAAGAAGATAATGGGGTATAAAACTGGAGAGGTGGGGGAGAGAGAGAGAGGAAGAGACAGAGAGAAAAGAGAGAAAGCGAGAGAGGGGAAGAGAATGGAAGAAGAAGGGAAGGAAGGAAGGTATAAGAAAGAAAAAGAAAAAATATAAAAAGTCTTAGCACCTGACCCTCCTCCATGACGTGGGCATTCTTTCAACTCTTCCCCTTCAGACCCTCCAAACTGGGGCACCAATCCCAATAGGTGGGTGAGATCCCATCCAATTTATGCTGTCAGCTCATGTTCCAGATCCCCTCCCCCTTATTTGTATCTCGCAGTGATGAAGCCAGAGGAGCAGTGTAGCACGGGGGTTGAGATGAAGCCTGTCAGACAGCATCAGAGCTGAAAATTACAGCTGATTAAAGGAATAAAAAAAACCTCCAGGATCGTTTGGTAGTCTCGAAATTGACAAGTTAAGGTGCTACCCCTTTAAATGTCTGGTTGGTCTCTCAGCTCTGAGATGGATCTTTTTCTGGACCCCCGTTTATAACCCCGAGAAACAGAAAGGAGTGAACTCCCCACCTTTTATGAAGCTTTAAAAGCTTTGTTTTCACTCTCCAGTGTTTTTTAATCTTAAAAACAAAACACCAGGAAACTTCAGTTTGAGCATAAACAGCTCATTTTCCTAACAGGAGTAAAGCTTCAAAAGCCTAGGAAGCGGGTGAATGTGAATACTGGCAGCTGCAGTTTATTTTCCAAGAGGTTAAAAAAGCTGCAAAGCCCCGTTTCCCTTTCTAAAGGAGCATAGGAAACGATTTCCTTTGCAGTGGAAATAAAAACGTGAAGTTGGTACTTACCGACGGTCACACTAATATAATGCCCTCTAAAAAGCCTGCGATAACCGTATTCACAGCCATTAAATTCAGGGATGCAATGGAAGCTCGCAGTAACGCCGGCCTTATGGAGACTAGCGGTGCACGGCCTCAAATCTTCCTACTACTTACTGTTTTTCTGTTTGCTGCTCTTTATGGGAGCACACAATTTTATTTTTTTATGGATGTTAAAACATTTATAACTGTGCAAGGTCAATGTAGAAAGCCTCGCATAGAAACTGAAACTGTACAAGTAGCCGCAAGGGATGGATTAAACCTAGAAGAAGCTAAAGTGAACATTGCAAATGTGTAATGGCCATTTTAGGATGCTCGTATCAAAATGGCAGCCTGGAATAGATAAGCCAACGACCATGAAGACTGTCATAGGATCAACCTGTGCCAGTGGGCAGGGTGGTGAGAAGTTCTTAGGGCCTGGCCTGGTGACCTATAAGGACCTCCATTCTGCTTTCTAGCCCGTTCTACTCTCAGTCTCTCTATCCCACCCCCATTTCTTCACAGATTACCCTATGGGTACTCCTCACCTCCCTGCATGGTGTTTTCCTTGTCTCCAGCGTCCTGCCTAGGACCCAAACTGGCCACTTGTCTTAAAGATGCATGGAATTTTACTTAAAGACAGCTACTCTGAGTCTCCTATCGTCTGGTATGTGTTTGATAATTAATAGATTTCTCATGAAAAGATGAGAACACCCATTGCAATTTTTTCTTCAAACATGGGTAAGAATCAGCTTATAAACTAGCTGCACAAGGTTATCTCTGGTTAGCCTTCAACCCTATTTCACAGGATGTAGGGCCACAGTTAAGTCTCTCAGAGAAAATCTACAAACCCAATGAGTTAACTGACAGGGTTGTTTGGAGCCATGAGAATGCAGGGAGCTGAATAGAAGGAAGGGGAGCAGGATTGTTTAATACGCCAGATTTTCATGGCCAATGCACATGAAGAAGGCTCCTGGGAAGAGCAGGAGGTTCTGTTCTTGAATTCACCATTTACTAGCTGTGCAACTACGGACAATTCACTTTACCCCTCAGGTCATTAGTCTTTTCCCCTATAAAATGAGGATAAATCTACCTGCCCTGATATCCAGCTGTAATATGCAGCACTACACCAATGTTAGATTTTGCATATTTACCCAACAGAAAAATAAGCAAACCTCTAGAAAGTAGACTGGTCAAACAAGCAAAAGACCATCACTCTAGTATCTGCTTCAGCTGAGTTAATCTGTCTCCATTTCTTTATCTGTAAAATGGAGTAATAAGCCAGGCTTATTATGTTATAGAAGATAAATTACTATTTATGAAAATGCTTTGAAAATGTCAAATGTTGTATAAATATGCAGTATTTTACTTCTATTTTGCAATAGAAGCACTTTAAAAAAGTGTTCTGATGTCTGCATCTGATCTTTTTAGGCATGATTCTGTTTAAAACCTGATATTTCAATCAAATAAACACATAAACATTTAATACATTCCCATGAAACATACAAAGTCTCAAAATATTATTGATTCATGAATTTCTTTTTTCACAATGGCACATCCTCTCATAGTCTTCCTTCTAAGAATAGTCACAGATTTGAAAGCAATGCCAACCTTCATTCGAAAAGCAAGAAGTTGAGATTTTTGTCTATGTGACCAGAAACAATGAGCTTGGCTGGTTGTGGTTACTAACATAGTCAATTTAGTAAGTTAACTGGACCAATGACTGGTTCCTTTACTGAAAATCAAAAAGCGAGGCCTCTCAGATCACAGCAAATCTTACGCCCTCAGGTGGATTTCAGTCTAGCTGGACAGGACATACACACAAAGGAGAAATTCAACATCTCTGTCATGTGTACAGGAGTGGCCTTCCACTGGATTTATTTATTTTTTCTTTTTACTACAAACCACTTTCAGAAGGATAAATTTGTTCCTCATGATAATTATTGGCACTATTTCTAAATCCTCTAACCTTTACCTGTTGCATGGATAGATACATAAGGGCTTGAGGATAATAATTTATGCCCAGCTTTTTTCCTCTTTTGACTTTAGTTTTGATATCACATCATGATTCAAAGCTTGGTGCACCATAAATTTTCTCCAAATGTGTAGTAATTCCTATGTGCAGTCCAAAGTTATGATTCATTTATACTGGAGTGACAGCATAATACCTAGGTGTCAGAATCCATTAAAACTGTTCAATGTCTTCTGTTTATTTTTAGAACCAATTGAGACTTAACTGATGGTGAAAAATATACAGTCAAGTGTGTTTACTTCACCTTTACAAAGAATCCGTTATAGTCCCAATTAATTTGTTATTCCTGTCACAACAGGTACTGAAAATTTCAAAACTGTCATTACTGTTTCTGCTTTTCTTTCGAGGCCCTGTGTTTATTTTTAACCCATTCAGAGATATCTGTCTGTTGTAAGCTAAGGATTTATCTCTGTGTGTGTGTGTGCATGTGTGTATGAGAGAGAGAAAGAGAAAGAAAGAGAGAAGGAGGGAGAAAAGAATGATATAAGATAGGCAAGGCTGCATGTTATTTTCATTTGGTTAAGATCACAGAGTGTGTACTCAGAACAGCATAACTTGGTACAGATTCAGCACTAGAAATCCCTTTCCTTCTTCCAAAGTGTGGTGTTCTCCTTTCTATTAACATTAAAGATTTCTTTCAGAGTATATGGAGACTCAATCCAGGTAGAATAGACAATAGTAAAATTTGAAATGTTTTAAATGTGATCCTCATTGCCATCGAGGTATATTTTTTCCTGCATAATAAAAATTGTTCTTATTTATTTCTGAACATTTTATATATGTCACTTCTAATGGGAAAGTCTGATAATTTGTTCCAGGCAGGCAATGTGCACCATGAGTTCAGCTGATAAGAACTTATTATGGAGAATTTACCCATAGCCCGCTTCTCTGAAAGGATTTAAGATGACACATCATAAACTTTAAAAAATAAATTTTTAAAAAGGGACTGAAGTTAAGGGGAAATTGCAGTATAGAAAATCAGAGTAAGCCCTAACATTTGTTACAGTGAGTACAAAATTTATCTCTGAGCTTCTCGATAACCAAAGTAAAAAGTGTAGCCAGTCACATGTTAAGAAAGAGGATAGCACAGTCATTCTTCCGGGAAGCCAACACATTTTGACATTAAATTCTGGAAGCTGTGCCTTACCTAAGGAAATCTATGGGGCTACTTTTCACTGACATATGACAAGAAATCTGTCCTCTGTGAAGTTTCTTTTGAAATTTCCAAACTTAACCCAACTAAGGAGATAAGAGAACTATTAATTCCAAATCCAGAAAAGAAATATAGAGAATGTCCCTAGAAGCAGCTAGAGAAAGATAGGAGGGAGGAATGAGGAGCTGGTGAAGACAGATTCAGGCTGCTACAGAATTAGAGAGAGCTATGGCAGTTGAACTCTCTTGGCCTGCTTCTTACAACAGCAGTGGAACTAAGAAAAGCCTGAAGAAATGCATAAATGAATCTCAAATATAATAGGAGGTAAACTACTCAACAGTTCATTAACTATGGTCAGTTCACATTGGCACGTGGAGAGCTCGACATGTGAACAATAATCTAATTCTATAATTTTTTTTTTTTTTTAAGATGGAGTCTCACTCTGTTGCCCAGGCCGGAGTACAACGGCGCGACCTAGGCTCACTGCAAACTCCACCTCTCAGGTGCAAGCAATTCTCCTGCCTCAGCCTCCTGCATAGCTGGGATTACAGAGGTGCACCACCATGCTAGGCTAATTTTTTGTGTTTTTAGTAAAGACAGGGTTTCACCATGTTGACCAGACTGGTCTTGAATTCCTGAACTCAGATGATTCACCCACTTCGGCCTCCCAAAAGTGCTGGGATTACAGGCGTGAGCCACTGTGCCTGGCCCTAATTGTATAATTTTTGATAATGAAAAATATCTGAAGAATATCTATCATAAGCTAGTAGGGAAAAGAATTGCTTAATGTTTTTCAAGAGGTTGTATTTACATATAACCAGATAATGCAGAGCAAATTTCAGTTTTTATTTTCTGGCACTGTACCACTGGATTTACCTCTTAAGCTTTGATTATAACTATCAAGACTCCACTCTGACTTCTCCGTCTCCATACTTGGTGCTTGAGTTCAGGTCCCCAGTGTTTCTGGTCAGATCTACAGCAGTAGTCCCCAGTCTTCAACCTGCTGGTTCAAATCTCTGGCCTTCCTACCATTATCCTTCAGAGACACATATCTCGTCATGTTGTTCCTGGGCTTAAGGTCCTGCAGGGCTTGTTAGCAGCCACAGCAGCAGCATTTCTCAGACAGGCAGAGAAAGCGCTGCATGCTTTGGGCTTTGGCTTCTTTCCCAATTAGGACTTTAGGTCCCATCTTGCTGTGGATCCCCCAATCTGCCCCTTTTAGCCCAGCTACTTGGAACCTCTTGTAACACCCCGTGTGGACGATGGCTCCTAATATCGCTATGTCCTCCCTGCACATGCCTGGAAGGCCCTTCCTGCAGGCTTTCTGGTCAACTGGCATGTATCTTTCAAGACTTGAGATTTCAACACCACCTCCTCTCTAATAGTCTCTGTCACTTTCCAAGCTCCTGGATTCAACTTTCTATAGTATTCATATAGTACTGCAAAAGAATATGAGACTGTGCATTTGGATTGAGCTTTCAGTTCGTTGTGAAGAGAGAGAATATAAATACTAAATATTTCCGATATAGCTCTCCTAATCATGGGTGTCAGAGCTTATTAGCTGTTCAGAGTCCTCAGGGAACTTGACATAGCCAAGAGGAATTATTCTGCAAGGATCAGAGAAAGTATCAGCAGCACTTCCAGTCTGGTCGTTTCTTGGTATATTTGATACTTCAAAGAGATTACTTACAGCTGTGTGACAGTGGGCAGGTTGTTAACCTCTTGAGCCTCGGTTTTCCGTTTTGTAAAATGGGGATAATTAGAGTACCTTCCTCATAGGATTGTGAGGATTAAACTATCTAACATCTACAAAGTTCTTAAAACAATGCGGGCATATAGTAAAAGCTGTGGACTGAATACGTCCCACCGAAATTTTGATGTTGATGCCCTAACTCCCAATGTTGACTGAATTCGGAGATATGGCCTATTAGGAAGTAAGAAAGGTTAAATGAGGTTATAAGGGTGGCAGCTGGATCTGATGGGATTAGTGTCCTTAGAAGAGACCTTGTTTTCCCTCTCTCTCTCCTCCCTCCCTCTCTTTTTTTCTCTCTCCCTCCTTCCATCTCTATTTCTCTCACACAACACACTCCTGTCCCTCCCTCTCCATGAGAAGACACAGGGAGAAGGCTACCATCTATAAGCCAAGAAGAGAGCCCTCCCCAGAAACGAAATCAGCTGGCACTCTGGCCTCCAGAATTGTGAGAACTAAGTTTCTGGTATTTAAGCCACCCAGCCTGTGGTATTTTGTTATCACAGCCTGAGCAGACTAAGGCAGTAAGCACTTGGCAATTCTAGTCACTGTTATTATTTTTATTATTCACTATCATATGTCTCCCACCAAAAGGATCTCAAGCTCTTTTAATTGTCTTTGGGTGTTTTTTCTTTGCTTGGAAAACTACCAAAGCAAAAAAAAAAAAAAATCAACTAGGCCATTTTATTGCTATGGTTTCAAAGTGAAATTTAACATGGGGACTTCTAATAGTGGAAATGACCATATGCAGAGCAGCCCGTGTCATGCTCCTTTCTTAAGGTTTCCAGCTTGAGACCATCAGGCGGTGATGAAGGTTTCGGTTTCCTGTGCAGAGAAAATGTCCCAGCTGATGGCAGACTATTCTTTCAATTCTGAATAAAATGAGTGGAAGATATCTGAGAAATTCTGCTCTTTCTGCTTGAGTGAATACCTGTCATGCTTCTTACATCTACTGAAGCAATTAACACACACAAAGCTATATTTGCTAAGCCAGTGCTCCCCAACAGGGGTGTTAGCTTATACCAGTGAATAGCAAAGACCTCTCTGAATTTTTCAGCAAGCTAGCGTTCCCCTGAGCTCCTGTTCAGGCATCCACGGAGCAACTCGTGCATATCTGCTTGGCACCCTTGTCCTTCTCTCCTTCATGTTTACTTTCCCCACAGTTAGAGCTTTGGGTTTTCACCTGTAGACTCAACCAGACCTTGGCTCTGCTACAGATTTTACCCCCGCTCCCACCCCTAACAGAGGCTTTGAGTAGCCCAGGGGCTCCCAACCCTGGTTGTGCAGTAGCATCACCTGATGGAGTCTTTATTTTTTGAGACAGGGTCTTGCTTGCTCTGTCACCCAGGCTGCAGTGCAGTGGCTTGATCTCGGCTCACTGCAGCCTCTACTTCCTGAGCTCAATCCTCCCACCCCAGGCTCTGGGGTAGCTGAGACTATAGATGCACACCACCATGGCCGGCTAATTTTTGAATTTTTTTGTAGAGACAGGGTTTTGCCTGTGGCCCAGACTGGTCTCAAACTCCTGGGCTCAAGTGATCCACCTGCCTTGGCCCCCCAATGTTGTCTGATAGAGCATTTTTTAAAACCACTGAAGGCTAAGACCAACCCCATGACAATTATAGGAGAATCCAGTGGCTGAACATGGACAGTGATTATTTAAATATGTGGACCAAAGTTTTGAGCCCTGGGAGCAGGCTGAGTTCAGAAGCTCAGCTCCACTCTGATCTTGTATTCCAGTTGCATTCTGCAACCTTATCTTGTCTCCCAGTTTCAGTAACTGCTTCTCAATGTCATACCTCTGGGCCTGATTTGTCAGCCTGCTAACCAGGATTTTGTTCATAGTTCTTTTGGAATGGGCCCTTTCTTATTCTTATCTGCCATCAGTCTCCCCATCTCCAGGACCAAAGGGGTGTTCTTGAACCTCTGTCCTTATTGAGATAATGTCCAGCTGCCAAGTCTTTCTTGTACTGGCCACACCTGCCTTCTGTGAGGTGCCTGCTGCTCCCCCATGCTCTCACCCCTACTGACTCAGTAGCAGAGTTGCTTGCCTGGGCCCTCTAGGGTCACCTGCACACCTGTCATTTGGACACCATACTGTGTCTACACCTGATGGAGTTCCTTCCATCATCTGTAGGTTTTCCTGTCACTAACCTGAGTACATTCAAAGAATTGTCTTTTATTCTGAGATTATGTCATTCCTCACTTTTTGGTTATATAATGTCCTTTCTTGAAATCATAGCCATAGTAAATGACAACTGCATCTTGACAAAAGAAAAAAAAAATTAAGAGAGCAACCCTACGAGTGCTCAAGGTTTTTTTGTTTTGTTTTTTTTTTCTTTTCACATATTGAACCAAAAAATCCCCAGACTTGAGAACCATTGGGCTAGATGATCTCAAGCTATCTTTGCCTCCAAATGGGAGTTCAAGCATGACGGACAGGTCTTGTTTCAAGATCTTCAGATCTTTCTTTGCTTATCAAGGTCAGTGCCCCTTTGCTGATACACAAGCTCCTGAACTTCTCTTTCCCAGATTACACCTCCCTGAATTACAACTCCTTCTGTAGTTTGTCTTGGATAAAGTTCTCATTTCAATAAGCAACCTAAGAGCAAAAACATTCTCAATGATCGCCAAGGGGCCAGAGGTTTTACGGCTAAGAGGCACTTGATATCATCTAGATCTGTGTGTCCCAAGTCTAAGGATTTTATGGTCCAGTAAGTTAAAAAAACAAACAACTTTGGGGTAGTTATAAGGTTGCTTGCTTTCTGTATCTTGCCAAGATGCAGTTGCAATCAGCTATTGCCATCATTTCTTTTTTTAAAAAAGGGCATTATAACACCAAAAAATCAGGATGGACATAATCTCATATTAAAGGCAATCCTTTGAAGGTAATTAGTGTTGCAAAAAACTGCCTATACTGTTCTTAGTTTTATTAGTTTGATGTACACCAGTGAAAACTTGGTCAGAGACTAGCATTAGTTCCCAGAGAGGTGATTGAGAACATCAATTTAGTTCAACTCCTACATTTTACTGATCAGGAAACTGAGACAAATAATTTTCCCCAATTCACCCAGAGGTCAGCAGCAGAATCTGGACTAAAACTCAGCTCTCTTGACTGCCAAACCAGGCTGGGCCATTGTCCATGTACTCTGAACCTCTCAGCTGCTGGGCCCTTCTCTCTCTTTTTCCTTCCCATTTTTCTTTTTCTTTCTTCTTCTTTGAGACAGAGGCTCGCTCTGTCACCCAGGCCAGTCCAGGAGTGTAGTGGCACCATCTTGGCTCACTGCAGCCTCTACCTCCCGGGTTCAAGCAATTCTCCTGACTTAAGCCTCCCGAGTGGCTGGGATTACATGCATACGCCACCACACCGGGCTAATTTTTGTATTTTTTTTTTTTTTTTTAATAGAAATGGGGTTTCAGCATGTTGGCAAGTCTGGTCTCAAACTCCTGACCTCAAGTGACCCACTCACCTCAACCTCCCAAAGTACTGGGATTACAGGTGAGCCACCATGTCTGGCCCCCTTTTTCTTTTTAGAGTCTACTCTGGCCTCTACTCTTGGGTGCTAGCAAAACTGTCCCTCTGACATTTCTCATTCCCTGCTGCTTCAGTTAAAACAACAGATGGGAATAAGAAAGGAAATGATCATGACAGTTTTCATTCATTAACTGACCACTAAGTGCCAGGAACTGTGCTAGGCATATTACAAATGCTAGTTCAAAGCCTTTAATAAGCCTGAAGCATCAGTAGTAGTGTCTCAATTTGTCAGGTAAGAAGAACTAAGCAAAGAGCTCACTTCCCCCGAATTGTGTGGTAGTAAAATGTCAGAGCCCTGATTTAAAACCTAGTCAGCTCTGCTCCAAAGCCCTCTCTTCTTTGCATTACTTCTCTCACAACAGTAGATGGCCCGAATCAAAGATGCAGTTCTAGATTTTAAAAATACAGAATCACAAGCATGCTTCTAGATCACTAACTTTTTGCCTTTCTTCTTCTTGTTAATATAGAGCAACAAGCAACCACATCCATAATTCCTGCCCCTTGATCCTAAATGCACCTTGAAGATCCAACAGGATGCAGCTTACCACTTAAACCCAGCCCTCACAGTGCACTTGCTAAATTAAAAAAGTGGCTAAGGAAACCAAATCTGTTTTTGAACTTAATGATCTCAGTGATCTCTGAAGGTTCCCATGGATAATCCCAGAATTGCTCTAATCTGCATTTGTGCACATTGATTAGTACTTTTATCTGGGCTAGTCCAACCAACACAGCCTAATCACTACAAAATGAGTGCTAGGACATGCTTTAATTCCTGGGTTATCTTATTATCCAGAGGTATTGACCCTTATTGTTATTCTGGGGAGTTGGTGTCAGAAAACAGGGAATAATTTGACAATCTTGGGAAGAAAGATTGAAAACTGGACTGGCATAAAAACCATTGAAATTTCTTGGTTTGAACTTGTATAGAAATTATTCTGCTATATCAGGAAAGAGGCACAAAAAGAGATCCATATGGAATCCCAATTCGAATCTAAACCAAAAAACACATCACCGTCTATTTACATAGATGAACTTCCCTTTCTTTCAACTCTCCCCTCCTCAGAAAGGGAAGCTACATTTACATAGGCATGGGTACATAATTTCTTTTTTCTTTTCTTTTTTTTTTTTTGAGACGGAGTTTCACTCTTGTTGCCCAGGCTGAAGTGTAGTGGTGCGATCTCAGTTCACTGCAACCTGTGTCTCCTGGGTTCAAGTGATTCTCCTGCCTCAGCCTCCCAAGTAGCTGGGATTACAGGCACCCACCACCATGCCAGGCTAATTTTTTGTATGATTTTTTTTTTTTTAGTAGAGATGGGGTTTCACCATGTTGGGCAGCCTGGTCTTGAACTCCTGACCTCAGGTAATCTGCCTGCCTTGGCCTCCCAAAGTGCTGGGATTACAGGCATGAGCCACCGTGCCCAGCTGGGTACATAATTTCTTTAAATTCTTGCTAGATGTGTTTTCAATAAATGCTTATAAAACTTTTATAAACTAGTTAGTTTTCAATAAATCTAGCAAGTTTTCAATAAATGTTTATAAAATTAAACGAGATATTTCTGAGAAAAAGTAAGTAGCATAGAAAGGTAATTGACAAATATATAGAAATCAAAACATTTCTTGAACACTCATGAAGTTTGTAATCAAAGGATTGTGGCTGGGGAAACCAATTTGACTTCATCTTATGTATTAGTATTCCTAGAGCTGCTGTAACAAATTACCAAGAAATGAGTGGCTTAAAACAATGGAAATTTATTCTCTCACAGTTTTGAAGCCAGAAATTGGAAATCAAGATGTGAGCATGCCGTGCCTCTTTCAGAGGCTGTAGAGGAGATTTGTTCCTGTCTTTTCTAGCTTCTGGTGGCTGTTGGCATTCTTTGACTTGGGGCCACTCTCTTCCATTTTTGCCTTCAATTTCATATGGCCTGCTCTTCTTCTTTATGTCTTCTCTCCTCTGTCCACTTGGATAATCCAGGATGCTCTCCCATCTTGAGATCCTTAACTTACTTATATTCTGCAAAGGTCCTTTTCCTAAGTAAGGACACATTTACTGTTTCCAGGATTTAAACATAGCTTTGGTGGTGGAGGCACGGTGGGGGGCAGTCCACCATCCAGCCACTACACCTACTACAATGCCAAACTTTATATGGAACCCAGAATCCAGGTTCCAGCATTGACTTGGCTGTGTGTTACTGAAGTATAGAGAAAAAATATTGCAGCTGGCGAGAAGAGGTGAGCATAAAGGGGATAATATTTGAAAAACTGTTAGGTTTACTATTCTTCCTCCCTTAAGTTGTGCTCTCAACCAGTTTCACAGACCCAGGGATGAAAGGAAAGTAGATGACACCCTGAGAAGGATGATTAACTTTTAACAAAGGAGAAGTCCCATACCAGAAAGAGAGAGAAAAAGAGAGCAAATGGCTCTCATCTTTCAGGCTTTGAGGGCTTATTGGAAAAGAGGCTAGAGGTGAGAAGATGAGCTGTATATCTTCCCCTACTCTGTGCTGAAGTCCTGGAGGGAAGAAGCATGTTAGGTAAGTCTAGGGAAGCCAAGAACACAGGGTATTTTCTCAACAACTTATGTGAGGACTGGGAAGGGAACAACCTCACAGGGAACCATCAAACAACCGGAACTGCTACCAGGCCAAGCAAAGAAAGTGCCCGAGCTAGCACTCCTACGCTGTGGGACTGTTGGGAGCCCAGCAAGATCCCTTCTCCTCTGCAAGAGGGCATGTGCCCATAGCAGGGATCCAACCTAATGGATCCCCACAGTGGAGGCAGAGGAGCCCTGAAGGCACAATATCTAAGGCACGCTGCCTGGGCTTGGAATAACTGGGATCCACAGCCAGACTTCAGGGGGCATGGACAGATCTGCAAGAACCAAAGCAGAGCCAACTCACCAGAGCCAGGAGCACAAGCCATGACCAGCCATACAAGTCAGTATCAGATGCCCCTAGAGGCTTGGAGGACATGAAATATCCATTTCTCAGAAACTAGAGGGTAGTACAAAGGCAGGTACCTGTCATCCAAGGATGCTTTTTCCCAACCCCAAAAGGTTGTGTAAACCTTCTTCTCCAGACATCCCCAGAACTGTACTGGAAAGGCACAGGAGAGTAGAAAATGAAGTCTGCCACACCTAAATCATCTATTGACAATGTCGGTTGGGACTAAATTTAACAATTTGGACTTAATTTTGTGTCCCCCACCCTGCCCTGGCTACACAGCAAGTTTGGAGTACACAAAGAAGGTTCCATCAGTTATGGAAAATGGAAAAGCTGAATTTTCTTTGCACGTTTGTGAGGGTTGGTTGCCATACAGACATATACAATCAAAAGATGAGTCGAACTCTACATCTTAAAAGTTAGAAAAAAATTATCTTGCAGCATTCAGACTGGACATCAGTAGTTTAATATCATTAGTACAATACTGCATAGCCTAATCCTCAACATTGGGGAGATAGAACATTTTAACTTTGAAGAGTTGGGAGTGCATCAGTTCTCTTCCTCCCAGCAGGTGTGTCCCCAAACCATCCTCCATTTTACTTCATTTTCATTTTCTTTTCTTTTTTTTTTTGAGATGGAGTGTCGCTCTGTCACTCAGGCTGGCGTGCAGTGGTGTGATCTTGGCTCACTGCAACCTCCACCTCCTGAGTTAAAGCGCTTCTCTTGCCTCAGCCTCCTGAGTAGCTGGGACTACAGGTGCGTGCCACCATGCTTGGCTAATTTTTGTCTTTTTAGTAAAGGCGGGGTTTCACCGTGTTAGTTAGGATGGTTTCGATATCCTGACCTCATGATCCATCCACCTCAGCCTCCCAAAGTGCTGGGATTACAGGCATGAGCCACCACACCTGGCCTACTTTACTTGATTTTCTATTTAATTCCATTCATTATATATGTACTTACAGGGGACCTTCTTAGCATAAAGCAATGTGTTAGGTCCTGGGACAGAGAGACGAATAAATTAGGGGCTCTGCTCAAAGAATGTAACTATTCACAGCCCTTACCTAAATATACAGGTCAAAGTCTTGGTAAACTAACAATACTTCTGAAAATCTAATCCTACTTTGTTAGATAATTGTTATGTAATCAAATATTTAGTAAGGCCCTTTGATTCTGTGTAGTCGGTCTGAACCCAACATTTACACTTTTGATTATTTTCTTGACAATATTCTAGGGTCTATTTATTTACAGAGAAACTGTCTTCATTTATAACAGAATATTTAGGTCATGCCAAGCATTTTGATTTTTTCTTTGCCTGATTACTAAAAAAAGATTGTACTGAACAGGAAATAGCTAGATAAATAATGCACTGAAACTTCTTGCAGGACAACCATTTTTGGAATTATTCAGGCTTTGCAGTGTTATATTTCAGACAATGAGTTCTTAGTGCCATGTTTGATAATTATTTAGATATTAATTTCTCTTTCATATTTGTGGGTGTTATCCTGCTAAATCTTACTTAACATTCTGAGTAGCTACTCCTTCAATGATAAAGATATTATTAATGATCCATTTTGATAAAATTAATAATAATTTCCCATTCATTTTTCCCATGCTGTCTTGAAGTCACACTAAAGCAAAGGGTGGGAAGAAAAAGGAAGAACAATGTAAAGTCATAGCACATGTAAACAACAGTGGCCGCTTGTGAGAAGGAAGAGAAACCTCTATTTACTGCTACAGTCCCCTTTGCTTCTCTCCTGCCCTTTCCATGTTTAAATAAAAAAATCACCCCTTTCAAACTTCCTTCTAGAATAATGCCAATTTTTCTATACCTCCAGCCCAGAAGACTCACAAACAAGTGACACGGATTTTTGTACGAATGCAGTTATGGCCCATCATTATTAAATGTCTCTTGGTGGGCGGAAGAGGCACTGCATCACCAGCAGCCATTCATCAGCACTTGCTGAACCGCTCACATCTGACCTCAGCAGCAATAATGCCACATCAAATAGGCCAACTACCCAGTTTAGCAGCAGAACAGAGAGCACAAGTTGGCTTCAAGATTAAGTACACTGCTGCAGGCTTCCATTCCCAGGAGCTCCTTGGGCTGATGTTGTATTGATTGAGAAACTTTACCAGTAAGTATCACAAACAATAGCCAGGTCAATGATCGGTGATGCCTGAGTACAAATTCCCCATGGGGCCGCACTCTGGGCCAAGGTGCAGCTATCATGATGACTGAGCACAGGTTGAATAAGGTTTCCCAGGAAGGAAAGAGTGAGAACTTGCAGTCTGAAATGACATTTAAGCAAGTCCATATGGGAACAGACTGAGAGACAATGATGTGATTATCTATTCCCCAGATTCCAACTGCTGCAAAAACCTGTCGTCTCTCAGTATTTTCAGCATTCTCCAAGTCTTCTACTTCTGGCTTTTGATGCTTTTTCGGGGTCTACTAAGCCCAATATGCAAATCCAGGCAGTGTTCAGATTAAACAAAAAAATAAATATTGCCATATAGCAATATCCACCCCCATTTTCATTTGAGAAATCAGAAGAGAACTTTTTTGGTATATATTCTCCTACCTTCTAAAAAATGCATTTAATCTTACTTCTTATCAGTGATCACCAAATAAGAGAATGGGCATATATATCTCAAGCATATTTTTACATACAAATTGTATTTTTTGACAAGGTAATTCTTGTGAAAATGGTCCTTATGATTGGGAGAAGTGCTTGCAGCAATGTAAGTGCACATAATACCAACTGCAGGCAGTAATTCAGATCCCTAGCAGGGAGTGGTATAGTTCCTGGGTGCCAATGTGTGCACACACATACACATGCATGCATATGAACATACACTCCCACTCGTTGTATATAACCATTCTCACATTCTCCTATTCTAATACATGCAGGATGGGATGCTGCTGTGTTCACAAACAGATTTTTTTTGGGGGGGGTGGGGAAAGATGATGCTATTCCCCTTTCACTGTTTCTGCTAAAGTTTCTCTGACCTCCTTCCTCACTCTGGAAGACAGGGTCACTCACTCTCAGCTCTGAACTCCTTCTGTCCTTCATAGATACTTTATTATTATACTAATGGTAGTTATGTGTATGCTAATCTGTCTTCCCTTTTAGACTATCAACTCCTCATGAGAAAATGTTTTATATTATTAATTTGTGCCTTTCTAGGGCTCAGGGCAGTGCCCTGCACATAGTACGTGCTCCAGAAATCTGTTCCAAACTCAACAATTGAATTGGACATAGGAGATATGACCTCATGATATGACCCCATGGAAGATATGACCCCATAGCCATAGGCTCTATTTCTCTATATACATATAGCCAGACACTATTTCCTATATTCCCTTGCAACTAGGTATGGCTACATGACTAGTTTTTCATCCAGTATCTAATTTATTCTTCCCCTTAAGTAGAATCTCAGTTTTTTTTCAGGCAGCAATCTGCCTAGCTAAAAACAAACAAACCAACCCAAAGGACTACTTTACTTCTTGTGAGATATAAAGTTTAGAGTCTGAGTCTGTCAGGAAAGCTCTTATTTTCCTGATTAGATCGGGCTTATTGGACGTCCACTTCCTGCACTTCACCCTTGGCTCTTCTTCCATCATGAGCTGAAAATTTGGGGCTGGAAGTGAAGTAGCCAGCCTCAAAATTATGATATAGATAGGGAACATCAGATTATATTAAGGTTTACCAAATATCAAAAATTGTTTTAATAAAAAAAAATCTAGGTGGAGGATAAAAACCAAGGGCAAACAGAACCTTGCTTCTGAAGTTATTTTTGACACTTGCTTTTGGTGGTAAATGGCCATTCTCCACCAAGTGTCTTGACGACACTGACTATATTTTGTAGTGGTAGTTGCCAGTTGAATGACTGGCAACCTTTTCCCCTCCAGTCCTACAACAATCATATCTGTCTCATGGAGATTTATTTTATAGTCACTGAACATCATAGATCCCATTTTTGGCAATGACAGGAAGACAAACCTCAAGAGGCCCCAACTGTAGGAGATAATCTTCCTGTCATTATACCAATTCTGTTGCCCTGTTCTATGACAGGGATTGCTTATTGCCCCCTCAATACCCATAGTCTCCTTTCTCCCTTTTTAGTAATAGAACACATCAAGTTTCAGCTCAGTCCATGGCAGCCTGTAGCTATAGGCTACATTTTTCTATATACATATAGCCAGACACTATATTTCCTATATTCCCTTGCAACTAGGTATGGCTATGTGACTGTGTAGTGACCAAAGCAATGTGAGCTGAAGTAATGTAGAAAAAGTTTGAGTCTTCCTACTTAAAGGAAGATGATCACCATTTGCTTCCTCTTTTCTCATTTCACTGGTCCTGACAAGTGGGTAGAGTAGTGATGAACTATCTTTGACCTTGCAAATCAGATCAATTGCCTGCAGCACAGATCAGTGAACTATAATCTGTGTGCCAAACTGAGCCCACCACCTGTTTCTACATGGCCTACAAGCCAAGACTGGTTTCTGTATAGTTAAGTGGTTCAAAAAGTAAAAAGATGAATATGTTATGACCCATGAAAATTATATGACATTCTAATTGCAATGATAAATAAAATTTTGTTGGAACACAGCCATACTCATTCACGTACATATTGCCTATAGCTGCTTTTGTACTCTGACAGCAGAGATGAGTAACTGTAACAGAGACCATAGAGCCCACAAAAGCCTAAACTATTTACTATTTGGCACTACAGAGAAAAAAATTGCTGACCCTTACTGTAGAGGATGGTGCAGCTGCAGGATGGATAGTATCAGGGCCCTGACTTCTGAAAGGCAACCACTCCACCTCCCACGCTGCCTAGAGGCTCAGTTTGAAGTGAGACAAAAATAAACTTCTACCTTATTTAAAATACTGTTATTCAGTCTCTGTTAAAGCAACTGAACCAGACAGAATCTTGACTAATACAATTATTATAATACACTTCTTAAGTATTGTCAAAGACAAACTACAGTTGAATGGGAAGAAAAAGGAAAAACTTTCTTGAAATGAAGCAAATGCCTCATACCACCGATGTTTCCATAATCATTTGATGGGTTATTTCCCCAAGATATGTGAGAGGGACCATTGCTCAATCTTGAGAGTGAAAAATATGATGAAATGGGGCTGATAGATTATTTTAGTTGTCCCAAAATAAGGAAAATTGAAGTAGAAGAGAGTTTGTCAAAGAGGCCCTTTTTCTTTCAAATTTCCCATACCCCTTGATATGATTTGGCTGTGTCCCCACCCAAATCTCATCTTGCATTGTAGCTCCCATAATTCCTATGTGTCATGAGAGGGACTCAGTGGGAGGTCACTGAATCATGGAAGTAGGTCTTTCCCATGCTGTTCTAGTGATAGTGAATAAGTCTCACAAGATCTGATGGTTTTATGTAAGACGTGACTTTGCTCCTCATTTGCCTTCTGCCATGATTGCGAGGCCTCCCCAGCCAAGTGGAAATGTGAGTCAATTAAACCTGTTTCCTTTATAAATTACCCAGTCTTGGGTATGTCTTTATTAGCAGCATTAGAACAGACTAACACACCTCTCCAGAAGGCAGTTGAAGTAACAAGAGCAGCAGCAGCAATAACAATAATAGTAATAGAGGATATTTATTGAATACTTGCCTTGTCCAGGAAATTTTTAAAGATCTTTACATATATTAACTCTTTTAATCTTCCTGTGTGACAGGTACTGTGATTATTATTCTCATTTTACAGCTAAAAGAAGAGACTCAAGGAAGTTAACTTGCTGAAGGTTACACTGTAAGCAAGTGGCAGAGCAAGCGTTTGAATCCAGGCTTACTCCAGAGTCCATATAAGTAATCGCCTTCTGTATTATTTCTAATCTTTGAATAATGTAATAAGAACCTGATTCAGGGCTTGCATATTAGCTGGAGAAGTGGAAAAGAAAGAGGAATGGAAGTGCAAAGAGCTCTGCAGAAAAAAATCCCCAGACCAAGATGATGACATCAGTGTGAGAGATTCTGAAAATAGTCACACTATAAAGGGCCTCACAAGTCAGGCTAGTCTTGTGGTTTCAGACCTGGCTGAGCATCAGAATCAACCCGGGATTTATTAAAACACAGATTTCTAGAATCCTCCATAAGATGACCAAATTAGACCTACTTAATCAATATCTCCTGGGCTAAAAACACTTTTTAAAAACCCTCCAGACAATTTTATATCTAGCCTAACAAAAAGTTAAAGTCTGACACTGCTAACTTCTGATAAAGATGTATAACAATATGAACTCTTACGTACTTTGGACAAAGATATATAACAGGAGCTCTTACACACTGCTAGTGGTAGTGTAGTTTGGGATAAGCACTTGGGAAAAAATTGGCACATACCCTATCATTTAGCAACTACATTCCTGCATATAAAACCAACAGAAACTCTTGCCTGTATGCACAGGAAAATAAGAACAAATAAGAATGCATAAAATAGCATTTTTTATGTTAGCAATAAAATGTAAACAAATGTCCATCAACAGGGGAAAAGATAAATACATTGTGGTCTAGTCATACAATGGGCTACTATTATACATGAGTGAAAATTAGTAAACTATTGTGGTATTCTGCATGGATAAATATCACAAAATAATGTATAACAAAAAGAACAAGTCACAGAAGCATATATACAATATGACTTCATTGACATATTCAAAAACAAGCAAAACCAAATAATATTTTTAAGAATATATTTACATGTAGTCAAATTGTAACAGAAAGCAAAGGAACAGTAAAATTCAGGACAATGATTACCTTTGGAGGAAGGGTGTCCTATGTGTGAATAGTGTATGGGGGCTTTAAAGATAATTTGATGTTCCATTTTTTTTTAGGTGAGTGGTGAATACATAAGCATTTGTCATTTTATAAACTGGTCTTATGCATTATACAGCTTGTATGTATTATGGCATTCATAATTTTTAAAGTGTACAAATATGGTTCAAGATATAAGGTATTTAATTCAACATTTTGGGTAGCAAAACATGAAAAATCTGAAATTATATCAATGGGGGACTGGTTAAATACATTATGATAAACCCATATGATAAAATAACATGTGGCTCTTAAAAGGAATAAGTATAATCTCTGTAGATGGACCTGGAGGAATGCCCATGATATATTAAGAAAAAAAGAGCAAGTTATAGCAAAATATATTTAACAGAAAAATATATTTAATATTATTCTATTTTAATAAACAACCACAACAGAATGACCAAATGAATATGTATATATTCAATTTGTTTGAGCATGAAAAGAATCACAGAGAGATACAGACTGAAGAAGTGGTTGCCAATTGACTTTTCCTTCAACCATTCTCTTTCTTGTTTAGAATTGTAATTACTTTTTAATCTCTGCACAGTGCCACCCATAATAAAACACTATATTTCCCAGCCTCCCTTCTCATGAGTATGACCATGTGATCAGTGTCAGCCAATAAGGTATAGACAAAATTGTGTGCTTAAAGGGAGACACTTTGTATTTCCTCTGCCTTTCTTCCTCCTTCTGGCCTGCAATGTGTTTCTGTTGGTTTAAGTTCCAACAGACAATTTTGGATCATGAGGTGACTTTGAGAATGGCAGCCATGAACTGGGATAGTGGAACATAAAGACAGAATCCTGAGTCCCTTATGACACCATCAAGCCATTATACCTGTCCTGTTATTACACGGGAACATCTGGAGATCTTTTAGGTGTGGAAGAAATAAACTTCTATTGTGTTTAAGTCATTGTTGTCTGGTGTGTTTCAATTATATGCAACTAAGCCTAATCCTAACTGATACAAATGTCAAATTTAACACTGGTCATCTCAGGAGTGAGACCAGAAGCAAGTATGGTGGAAAAGGAATTTGTTTCTTTGTTTTCTGATTTTTCTGTTTTTAACAATGAGCAAAAATTACCTTTATTATTTAAAGAATGTATAAACAGGTTTACAAAATTTAAAAAGGGCTTGCAATTGCACATCATGTACTTGATATTAGGTTTGGGAACCTTCTATCTCATATTACAGATTAAAAAACTGAGGTCTAAAATATGAACTCCGTGTTCATGCAGTGAGACAGAATTGGGATTAGAACTGGAAGCCTAATCGTTGAACTCCCAGTCCAGTGCTCTTCTTTCATATGATAACAGAAAATATTTTTAAATATGAGGTCTTGAGAAACCCTGTGGTTGGCAGAAACAAGTACAAACAGCCAGGTTTGTGATAGGTTTCAGGCCTACCTGTGACACCCAAGTGACTTTTCAAAAAAGGTGAGAAGCAAGTTTGAATCTAGATGAACTAACAGTTTTGTTCTAGAACTTTTTCTGTGTAAGACTTGGCATTGTTTTAAGTAACTTAAAGCTGTCTTGTAATTTAGATATGTGACAAGCTTCAGAATATTAGAAATCTTTTATTTTCAGACTTGTTGCTGAAAACAACAATGTTCCAGCCAAAACCTGAAATAAGGACTTACTGCACTCTTGACTAAAGGAATATTTTATTTCAAACTCTTATTTTAGATTCTGAGGGTGCATGTGTAGGTTTGTTACATGGGTATATTGCCTGATGCTGAGGTTTGGGGTATGAATGATCCCATCACCCAGAAACTGAGCATGTTACACAACAGTTAGTTCTCCAATCCATGCCTTCCTCCCTCTCTTCCCACCTACTAGTCCCTAGTGTCTATTGTTTCTATTGTTATGTCCATGAGTATCCAATATTTAGCTCCCACTTATAAATGAGAACATACAGTATTTGGTTTTCTGTTCCTGCATTAATTTTCTTAGGATAATGGCCGAATCCATGTTGCTGCAAAAGACAGTATTTTGTTCTTTTTATGGCTGTGTAGCATTCCTTGGTATATATGTACCATATTTTCTTTATCCAGTCCACCACTGATGGCCACCTAGGGTTCATTCCATATCTTTTTTATTGTGAATAGTTCTTTGAAGAACATGTGAGTGCATGTCTCTTTGGTAGAATAATTTATTTTATTTTGGCTATATACCCAGTAATGTTTTCTTTTGGATATGTACCAAGTACATATCTGTTTTAAGTTATTTGAGAAATCTCCAAATGGCTTTCCACAGTAGCTGAACTAATTCACATTCACACCAACAGTGTGTAAGCCTTCTCTTTTTCTGCAGCCTCACCAACATCTGTTGGTTTTTGACTTTTTAATAATAAGCATTTTTACTAGCATGAGATGGTATCTCATGGTTTTGATTTGCATTTCTTCAGTAATTAGTGATGTGGAGCATTTTTGTATATGTTTGCTAATCACTTGTATATCTTCTTTTGAGAAGTGTCTGTTCATGTCTTGCCCATTTTTAAAATGAGGTTATTTGTTTTTGCTTGTTAAATTGTTTAAGTTCCTTATACATTCTGAATATTAGGCCTTTTCAGATGCATAGTTTGCAAATATTTTCTCCCATTGTTTAGGTTGTCTGTTTACTCTGTTGATAGTTTCTTCTACTGTGCAGAAGCTCTTCAGTTTAATTAGATCCCACTTACAGATCTTTGTTTTTGTTGCAATTGCTTTTGAGGGCTTAGTCATTAATTCTTTTCCAAGGCCAATGTTCAGAATGGTATTTCCTAGGTTTTCTTCTAGCATTCTTGTAGTTTGAAGTCTTACCTTTGAATCTTTAATCCATCTTGAGTTAAATTTTGTACATAGTGAAAGGTAGGTTCAGTTTCATTCTTCTGCATATGGTTAGCCAGCTATCTCAGCAACATTTATTAAATAGGGAGTTCTTTCTCCATTTTTTTTTTGTTGTTGTTGTTGACTTTGTCACAGATTAGATGGTTGTAGGTGTGCACCTTTACTTTTCTGGGTTCTGTCTTCCATTGGTCTGTCTGTTTTTGTAACAGTGCCATGCTATTTTGGTTACTGTATTTTTTTTTTTGGCGAGGTGGGGGCACAGAGTCTTGCTCTGTTTCCCAGGCTGGAGTGCAGTGGCACAATCTTGCCTCACTGCAACCTCTGCCTTCTGGGTTCAAGCAATTTTCTGTCTCAGCCTCCCGAGTAGCTGGGATTACAGGCACCCTCCACCATGCCAGGCTAAATTTTTCATATTTTTAGTATAGAGAGGGTTTCACCATCTTTGCCCAGCAGGTCTTGAACTCCTGATCTCAGGTGATCCACTCATCTTGTCCTCCCAAAGTGCTGGGATTACAGGCATGAGCCGCAGTGCCCTGCCTACTGTATCCTTATAGTATAGTTTTAAGTCAGGTGATACCTCTCAGCTTTCTTCATTTTGCTGAGGATTGCTTCGGGTATTTGGGCTCTTTTTTAGTTCCTTATGGATATTTGAATAACTTTTTCCAATTATGAGAAAAATGACATTGGTACTTAGAAATAGCATTGAATCTGTAGGTACTTTGGGCAGTACAGCCATTTTAACCATATGGTTTTTCCAATCCATGAGCATGGAATATTTTTGCATTTGTTTGTGTCATCTATGACTTCTTTTAGCAGTGTTTTGTAGTTCTTGATTAAAGGAATATTTTACATTCTTAAATGTGAACATAAAGCATAAAGATAAAATTAGACACCTAAACAGTAGGATATACATTAAACAGAAAAGTTTTTTTTAAGCATTAAAGAAAAGGAAAATGAAGTCTTTTCTCTTTACCTAAAATGAAAGTAGGCTGAGGGTCATAATTTTTAACCATGACTTCCTACACATTTCTAAAGTTTTATTTTGTTTTCAGTATATTTTAGCTTTCATAATATGATTCTTATAATGTTCTTTTGTTCAACCATAGAACCTTGAGAAAAAGATGAAAAAAAAAGGGGGGGGGTATGAGTTCTACTGCTGCAGACTTAAATTTACCAAAATAAGAAAGTCAGCAACTACAAAGTTGACAGGTAGATAAATCCACAAAGATGGAAAGAAACCAGTGCAAAAAGGATGAAAACACCTGAAACCAGAACACCTCTCCTCTTACAAGGGATCACAACTCCTCACCAGCAAGGGAACAGGACTGGATGGAGAATAAGTGTGATGAAATGACAGAATCAACTTTCAGAAAGTGGATAATAAGAAACTTCCATGAGCTAAAAGAACATGTTCTAACCCAATGCAAAGAAACTAAGAACCTTGAAAAAAGATTTGATGAAATGCTAACAAGAATGGACAACTTAGAGAGGAACATGATTGAATTGATGGAGCTGAAAAACACAACATGAGAACTTCGTGAAGCATGCACAAGTTTCAACAGCCGAATTGACCAAGCAGAAGAAAGGATATCAGAGGTCGAAGATCAACTCAATGAAATAAAATGAGAAGGCAAGATTAGAGAAAACAGGGTAAAAAGGAATGAATAAAGTCAACAAGAAATATGGGACTATGTGAAAAGACCTAATCTAAGTTTGATAGGTGTACCTGAATGTGATGAAGAGAATGAATCCAAGCTGGAAAATACTCTTCAGGATATTATCCAGGAAAACTTCCCCAACCTAGCAAGGCAGGCCAATATTCAAATCCAGGAAATACAGAGAACACCACAAAGATATTCCTCTAGAAGAGCAACCACAAGGCGTATAATCGTCAGATTCACCAGGGTTGAAATGAAGGAGAAAATGCTAAGGGCAGCCAGAGAGAAAGGTCAGGTTACCCACAAAGGGAAGCCCATCAGACTCACAGCAGATCTGTCAGCAGAAATCCTACAAGCCAGAAGAGAGTGGGGGCCGATATTCAACATCCTTAAAGAAAAGAACTTTCAACCCAGAATTTCATATCCAGCCAAACTAAGCTTCATAAGTGAAGGAAAAATAAAATCCTTTGTGAACAAGCAAGTACTCAGAGATTTCATCACCACCAGACCGGCTTTACAAGAGCTCCTGAAGGAGGCACTACACATAGAAAAGAACAACCAGTACCAGCCACTCCAAAAACACACAAAATGGTAAAGAGCACCAACACAATAAAGAATCTGCATCAACCAATGGGCAAAACAGCTGACTAGCATCAAAATGACAGGATCAAATTCACACATAACAATATTAGCCCTAAACATAAATGGACTAAATGCCCCAATCCAAAGACGCTGACTGGCAAATTGGATAAAAAGCCAAAACCCATCAGTGTGCTGTATCCAGGAAACCCATCTCACATGCAAAGATACACAATGGCTCAACATAAAGGGATGGAGGAAGATTTACCAAGCAAATGGAGAGCAAAAAAAAAAGCAGGAGTTGCAATTCTCATCTCTGATGAAATAGACTTTAAAGCAACAAAGATCAAAAGAGACAAAGAAGGACATTACATAATGGTAAAATGATCAATGCAACAAGAAGAGCTAACGATCCTAAATGTATATGCATCTAATACAGGAGCACCCAGATACATAAGGCAAGTTCTTAAAGACTTATGAAGAGACTTAGACTCCCACACAATAATAGTGGGAGACTTCAACACACCATTGAAGACATAGACAGATCAACAAGACAGAAAATTAACAAGGATATCCAGGACTTGAACTCAGACCTGGAACAAGCAAACCTAATAGACATTTACAGAACTCTCCACCCCAAATCCACAGAATATACATTCTTCTCAGCACCACATCACACCTACTCTAAAAGTGCCCACATAATTGGAAGTAAATCACTCCTCAGCAAATGCAAAACAATGGAAACCATAACAAACAGTCTCTCAGACCACAGTGCAATCAAGTTAGAACTCAGAATTCAGAAACCAACCCAGAACCGCACAGCTTCATGGAAACTGAACAACTTTCTCTTGAATATTGACTGGATAAACAATGAAATGAAGGCAGAAATAAAGATGTTCTTCGAAACCAACGAGAATGAAGGCACCACATACCAGAATCTCTGGGACACATGTAAAGCAGTCTCTAGAGGAAAATATATAGCATCAAGTGCCCACATGAGAAGAAAGGAGAGATCTAAAATTGACACTCTATCATCAAAATTGAAAGAACCAGAGGAGTGAGATCAAAAAAACTCAAAACCTAGCAGAAGACAAGAAATAACTAAGATCAAAGCAGAATTGAAGGAGATAGAGACACAAAAAACCCTTCAAAAAATCAATAAATCCAGGAGCTGGTTTTTTGAAAAGATCAACAAAATAGACAGACCACTAGCCAGATTAATAAAAAAGAAAAGAGAGAACAACCAAATAGATGCAATAAAAAAATGATAAAGGGGATATCACCACAGATTCCACAGAAATTCAAACATCATCAGAGATTATTACAAACAACTCTATGCACATAAACTAGAAAACCTGGAAGCAATGGATAAATTCCTGGACAGTTGCCTCCTCCCAAGCCTAAACCAGGAAGAAGTTGAAACCCTGAACAGACCAATCAAGGTCTGAAGTCGAGGCAGTAATTAAGAGCCTACCACCCAAAAAAAGCCCAGGTCCAGATGGGTTCACAGCCAAATTCTACCAGACATACAAAGAGGAACTGGTACCATTCCTACTCAAAATATTCCAAATAATCCAAAAAGAGAGAATCCTTCCCAAATCATTTTATGAGACCGACATCATCCTGATACCAAAACCCAGCAGAGACTCAACAAGAAAAGAAAACTACAGGCCAATATCCATGATGAACATAGATGCAAAAATCTTCAATAAAATACTGGCAAGCCGATTGCAACAGCACATCAAAAAGCTTATCCACCATGATCAAGTAAGATTCATCTCAGGGATGCAAGGCTGGTTCAATATACGCAAGTCTATAAATGTAATTCACCACATAAACAGAACCAAAGACAAAAACCACATGATTATCTCAATTGATGCAGAGAAGACCTTCGACAAAATTCAACAGCCCTTTATGCTAAAAACCCTCAATAAACTAGGTATTGATGGAAGATATCTAAAAATAATAAAAGCTATTTATGACAAACCAACATCCAATATCATACTGAATGGGCAGAAACTGGAAGCATTCCCTTTGAAATCTGGCACTAGACAAGGATGCCCTCTCTCACCACTCCTATTCAATATAGTACTGGAAGTTCTAGCCAGAGCAATCAGGCAAGAAAAAGAAATAAAGTGTATTCAACTAGGAAAGGAGGAAGTCAAATTGTCTCTATTTGCAGATGACATGATTGTATATCTAGAAGACCCCATCATCTCAGCCCAAAATCTCTTGAAACTGACAAGCAACTTCAGCAAAGTCACAGGATACAAAATCAATGTGCAAAAATCACAAGCATTCGTATACACCAATAACAGAATTAAAGAGAGCCAAATCAAGAACGACTGCCTTTCACAATTGTTAAAAGAGAATAAAATACCTAGGAATACAACTAACAAGGAATGTAAAGGACCTCTTCAAGGAGAACTACAAACCACTGCTCAACAAAATAAGACAGGGCAAAAACAGATGGAGAAACATTCCATGTTCATGGTTAGGAAGAATCAATATCGTGAAAATGGCCATACTGCCCAAAGTAATTTACAGATTCAATGCTATCCCCATCAAGCTACCGATGACCTTCTTCACAGAACCAGAAAAAACCACCTTAAACTCCATATGGAACCAAAAGAGAGCCCACATAGCCAAGTCAATTCTAAGCAAAAAGAACACAGCGGGAGGCATCACACTACCGGACATCAAACTCTACTACAAGGCTACAATAATCAAAACAGCATGGTACTGGTACCAAAACAGAGATAAAGACCAATGGAACAGAACAGAGGCCTCGGAGGCAATGCCACATATCTACAACCATTCAATCTTTGACAAACCCGATAAAAACAAGAAATGGGGAAAGGATTCCCTGCTTAATAAGTGCTGTTGGGAAAACTGGCTAGCCATATGCAGAAAGCAGAAACTGGACCCCTTCCTGACACCTTACACTAAAATTAACTCCAGATGGATTAAAGACTTAAACATAAGACCTAACACCGTAAAAACCGTAGAAGAAAACCTAGGCAATACCATTCAGGACATAGGCATAGGCAAGGACTTCATGACCAAAACACCAAAAGCATTGGCAAGAAAAGCCAAAATAGACAAATGAGACCTAATCAAACTCCACGGTTTCTGCATGGCAAAAGAAACAGTCATTAGGGTGAATCAGCAACCAACAGAATGGGAAAAAATTTTTGCAGCCTACCCATCTGACAAAGGGCTGATACCCAGAATTTACAATGAGCTAAAACAGTTTTACAAGAAAAAAACAAACAAGCCCATTCAAAAATGGGCGAAGGATATGAACAGATACTTTACAAAAGAAGACATACATGAGGCCAACAAGCATATGAAAAAATGCTCATCATCACTGGTCATTAGAGAAATGCAAATCAAAACTACATTGAGATACCATCTTATGCCAGTTAGAATGGCGATCATTAAAAAATCTGGAGACAACAGATGCTGGAGAGGATGTGGAGAAATAGGAACACTTTTACACTGTCGGTGGGAATGTAAATTAGTTCAACCATTGTGAAAGATAGTGTGGCGACTCCTAAAGGACCTAGAAATAGAAATTCCATTTGACCCAGCAATCCCATTACTGGGTATATATCCAAAGGATTATAAATCGTTCTACTGTAAGGACACATGCACACGAATGTTCATTGCAGCACAGTTTACAATAGCAAAGACCTGGAACCAACCCAAATGCTCATCAATGATAGACTAGGCAGGAAAAATGTGGCACATATACACCATGGAATATTATGCAGCCATCAAAAACGATGAGTTCGCATCCTTTGTAGGGACATGGATGAACCTGGAAACCATCATTCTCAGCAAACTGACACAAGAACACAAAATCAAACATCACATGTTCTCACTCATAGATGGGTGTTGAACAATGGGAACACATGGACACAGGGAGGGGAGCACTATACACTCTGGTCTGTTGTGGGGGAGTGGGGGGGACAGCAAGGGGTGGGGAGTTGGGGAGAGATAGCATGGGGAGAAATGCCAGATATAGGTGAAGGGGAGGAAGGCAGCAAATCACACTGCCACGTATGCACCTATGCAACAATCTTGCATGTTTTTCACATGTACCCCAAAACCTAAAATGCAATTAAAAAAAGAGACTATTTAAAGATTAAAATATAAAAATAAAGATAAAAATCATTTGAGATCGTCTGATTTCATTTCCTTTAATCACATGTTAATTACTACTGCCTACCATGAACAAATGGATGATCAGACTTCAACACTACACTACTTCTTTACTAATTCAGCTATCTCTCATTGTCATGCCTCTTGCCCATTTGCATTATAGAAATGATAAAAGGTTTTGTAGAAACTCTGCAGCACTTTTTCAAATCTTTAGCTCAAAATATATAAATAAAAGGTAGGCAAGATGATCCAAGATGGCCAAATAGGAACAGTTCTGGAGGGCAATTCCCAGTGAGAATGCAGAGGGTGAGTGATCACTGCATTTCCAAAGGAGTTTTTACTCTCTACAGACCAGGAGATTCCCAGGCGGAAAAGCACCACAAATCTCCAATACGGCTGTTTCAGCCAGCACAGTGGGTCTCCACACAAAAACTCACACAAAACTGGGTGACCATTTCAACTGGTGCCTGGAACTCCTGGGAGACAGAGTCGCCCATTTGACTGAAAAAAAGGAGGCTGAAACAGGGAGCCAGGTGATCTGGCTTGGTTGGTTCCCCCCCTCCACAAAGATGAGCAATCTGAAACGCTCTGGATTGAGTGTTTCACAGCAAACACAGCTGGACCCAGGATGGTCCAGCTCTGTGGGGGGAAGGGCATCCACTATTACCAAGGCAGCCCACCACTACTGAAGCAGTCCACCATTACCAAGGCAGTCCGCCATTACCAATGCAGTCCACCATTACTGAGGCAGTCCGCCATTACTGAGAGGCAGATTTAACTATATCTCTATAAACAAAACCACAAAGAAGTTCACACAGCAGCTGGGCGGAGCCTACAGCAGCTCAGCAATGCCTCTGCTGGCAGACTGTGACTAGGCTACCTCCTCACTGGGCAGGGCATCTCTGAAAAAAGGCAGCAGCATGTCAAGAACTTATAAATAAAGCCCCACCTTCCCAGGACAGAGCACCTGGGAAAAAAAGGTGATTATGAGTTCTGCTGCAGCAGACTTAAACATACATGCCCAGCAGCTCTCAACAGAACAATGGAGCTCACAGCTCAGCACTTGAATTCCTGTAAGGGACAGACTGTCTCCTCAAGCAGCTCCCTGACCTTTGTATATCCAAAGAGTCACCTAATAAAGGAGAGCTCAGGCTGACATCTGGCAGGTATCCTTCTGGGACAAAGATAACAGAATAAGAAACTGGCAGCAACCCTTACTGTTCTGTAGCCACTGCAGTTGATCCCCAGACAAGCAGCATCTGGAGTGGACCTCCAGCAGTCCTACAGCAGAGGGGCCTGATTGTTAGAAGGAAAACTAAAAAACAGAAAGAAATAACTTTGTCATCAAGAAAAAGGACGTCCACTCAGAGACTCCATCCAAAAGTCACCAACTACAAAGACCACAGGCAGATAAATCCACAAAGATGGGAAGAAACTAGCTCAAAAAGGATGAAAATACCCAAAACCAGAATGTCTCTCCTCCTCCAAGGGATCACAATGCCTCACCAGCAAGGGAACAAGGCTGGATGGAGAATGAGTCTGATGAATTGACAGAAATGGGCTTCAGAAAGTGGGTAATAACAAACGTCTCTGAGCTAAAAGAACATGTTCTAACACAGTGTAAAGAAAGTAAGAACCTTGAAAAAAGGTTTGGCAAAATGATAATGAGAATAAACAACTTAGAGAAGAATATAAATAAATTGATGGTGCTGAAAAGCACAACCAGAGAACTTCACGAATCATATACAAGTTTCAATAGCTGAATTGACCAAGCAGAAGAAAGGATATGAGAGATTGAAGATCAATTCAGTGAAATAAAACAAGAAGGCAAGATTAGAGAAAAAAGAGTAAAGAGAAATGAACAAAGCCTCCAAGAAATATGGGATTATGTGAAAAGACCTAATCTATGTTTGATAGATATACCTGAATGTTACTGAGAGAATGAATCCAAGCTGGAAAACACTTTTCAGGGTATTACCCAGAGAACTTCCCCAACCTAGCAAGTCAGGTCAATATTCAAGTCCAGGAAATATAGAGACCACCACAAAGATATTCCTCAAGAAAACCAACCCCAAGGCACATAATCATCAGATTCACCAGGGTTGAAATAAGGAAAAAATGCTAATGGCAGCCAGAGAGAAAGATTGGGTTACCCACAAAGGAAGCCCATCACTCACAGTGGATCTGTCAGCAGAAATGCTACAAGCCAGAAGAGAGTAGGGGTCAATATTCAACGTCCTTAAAGAATTTTCAACCTAGAATTTCATATCCAGCCAAACTAAGCCTCATAAGCAAAGGAGAAATAAAATCCTTTATGAACAAGCAATTGGTCAGAGATTTCATCACCACCAGGCCTGCCTTACAAGAGCTCCTGATAGAAGCACTAAACACAGAAAGGAACAACCAGTACTAACCACTGCCACTCCAAAAACGTAGCAAATGGTAAAGACCATCGACACAAGGAAGAAACTTCATAAACTAATGGGCAAAATAACCAGCTAGCATCCAAATGGCAGGATCAAATTCATACATAACAATATTAACCTTAAATGTAAATGGGCTAAATGCCCCAATCAAACGACAGACTGACAAACTGGATAAAAATTCAAAACCCATCAAGTGTGCTGTATTCAGGAAACCCATCCCACATGCAAGGATACACATAGGCTAAAAATAAAGGGATGGAGGAGGATTTACCAAGCAAATGCAGAGCAACAAAAGGCAGGAGTTGCAATCCTAGTCTCTGATAAAGTAGACTTTAAACCAACAAAGATCAAAAGAGACAAAGAAGGGCATTACATAATGGTAAAAAGATCAATGCAACAAGAAGAGCTAATGATCCTAAATATATATGCACCCAATACAGGAGCACCCAGATACATAAAGCAAGTTCTTAATGGCCTACAAAGAGACTTAGACTCCCACACAATAATGGTGGGAGACTTTAACACTCCACTGTCAGTATTAGATGGATGAATGAGATGGAAAATTCATAAGGATATCCAGGACTTGAACTCAGATCTGGACCAAGCAAACTTAATAACAGACATTTACAGAACTCTCTACCCCAAATCCACAGAATATACATTCTTCTTAGCATCACATCACACCTACTCTGAAATTGACCACATAATTGGAAGTAAGTCACTCCTCAGCAAATGCAAAAGAACAGAAATCATAACAAACAGTCTGTCAGAACACAGTGCCATCAAATTAGAACTCAGGATTAAGAAACTAACTCAAAAATGCACAACTTCATGGTAGCTGAACAACTGGCTCTTGAATGTTGACTGGAAGAACAATGAAATGAAGGCAGAAATAAAGATGTTCTTTGAAACCAATGAGAATGAAAATACAACATACCAGAATCTCTGGGACACATTTAAAGCAGTGTCAAGAGGGAAATTTATAGCAATAAATGCCCACATGAGAAGCAAGGAAAGAAAGATCTAAAATCGACACCCTATCATCAAAATTGAAAGAGCTAGAGGAGCAAGATAAAAAAAAAAACAAAACTCAAAAGCTAGCAGAAGACAAGAAATAACTAAGATCAGAGCAGAACGGAAGGAAATAGAGACACAGAAAACCCTTCAAAAAATCAGTAAATCCAGGGGCTGGTTTTTTGAAAAGATCAACAAAATAGACAGACTGCTAGCCAGATTAATAGAAAAGAGAGAAGAGTCAAATAGATGCAATAAAAAATGATAAAGGGGATATCACCACTGATTCCACAGAAATACAAACTACCATCAGAGATTACTACAAACAACTCTATGGACATAAACCAGTCAATCTGGAAGAAATGGATAAATTCCTGGACACTTGCACTCTCCCAAGCCTAAACCAGGAAGAAGTTGAAACCCTGAACAGACCAATAACAAGGGCTGAAGTTGAGGCAGCAATTCATTGCATACCAACCAAAAAAAGCCCAAGTCCAGATGGGTTCACAGCTGAATTCTATAAGACATACAAAGAGGAGCTGGTACCACTCCTTCTGAAACTAATCCAAAAAGAGGAAATTCTTCCCAAATCATTTTATGAGACCAATATCCTGATACCAAAACCCGGCAGAGACTCAATAAAAAAGAAAACTTCAGGCCAATATCCATGATGAACATAGATGTAAAAATCTTCAACAAAATACTGACAAACCAATTGCAACAGCACATCAAAAAGCTTATTCATCACGGTCAAGTAGGATTCATCCCAGGGATTCAAGGCTAGTTCAACATACACAAGTCTATAAATGTAATTCACCACATAAACAGAACCAAAGACAAAAACCACATGATTATCTCAATTGATGCAGAGAAGGCCTTTGACAAAATTCAACAGCCCTTTATGCTAAAAACTCTCAATAAACTAGGTATCAGTGAAACATATCTCAAAATAATAAAAGCTATTTATGACAAACCACAGCCAATTCATATTGAATGGGCAAAAACTGGAAGCATTCCCTTTGAAATCTCACACTAGACAAGGATGCACTCTCTCACCACTCCTATTCAGTATAGTATTGGAAGTTCTAGCCAGAACATTCAGGCAAGAAAAAGAAATAAAGAGTATTCAGTTAGGAAAGGAGGAAGTCAAATTGTCTCTCTTTGCAGACAACATGATTATAGATTTAGAAGACCCCATCATCTCAGCCCAAAATCTCCTGAAACTGATAAGCAACTTCAGCAAAGTCTCAGGATACGAAATCAATGTATAGAAATCACAAACATTCCTATACACCAATAACAGAATTAAAGAGAGCCAAATCAAGAACGAACTACCATTCACAATTGCTACAAAGAGAATAAAATACTAGGAATACAACTAAGAAAGGATATAAAGGATCTCTTCAAGGAGAACTACAAACCACTGCTCAAAGAAATAAGACAGGGCACAAACAGATGGAAAAACATTCTATGCTCATAGTTAGGAAGAATCAATATTGTGAAAATGGCCATACTGCCCAAGTAATTTATAGATTCAATGCTATCCCCATCAAGATACCTATGGCCCTCTTCACAGAACTGGAAAAAACCACCTTAACCTTCATATAGAACCAAAAGAGAGCCCACATAGCCAAGTCAATTCTAAGAAAAAGAACAAAGCTGGAGGCATCATGCTACCTGACTTCAAGCTATACTACAAGGCTACAGTAATCAAAACAGCATGGTACTGGTACCAAAACAGAGATACAGACCAATGGAACAGAACAGAGGCCTCGGAGGCAATGCCACATATCTACAACCATCTCATCTTTGACAAACCTGACAAAAACAAGCAATGGGGAAAGGATTCCCTGTTTAATAAATGGTGTTGGGAAAACTGGCTAGCCATGTGCAGAAAGCAGAAACTGGATCTCTTCCTGACACCTTACACTAAAATTAACTCCAGATGGAGTAAAGACTTAAACATAAGACCTAACACTATAAAAACCCTAGAAGAAAACCTCAGCAAAACCATTCAGGACATAGGCATGGCAAGGACTTCATGACTAAAACTCCAAAAGCACTGGCAACAAAAGCCAAAATAGACAAGTGGTATCTAATTAAACTCCAGAGCTTCTGTATAGCAAAAGAAACAATCATTAGAGTCAACTGGCAACCAACAGAATGGGAAAAAATTTTTCCAATCTAGCCATCTGACAAAGGACTAATCTACAAAGAACTCAAACAGATTTACAAGAAAAAAAAAAAAACCATTCAAAAGTGGGTGAAGGACATGAACAGACACTTTTCAAAAGAAGACATATATGAGGCCAACAAACACATGAAAAAATGCTCATCATCACTGGTCATTAGAGAAATGCATATCAAAACTACATTGAGATACCATCTCACGCCAGTTAGAATGGCAATCATTAAAAAATATGGAGACAACACATGCTGGAGAGAATGTGGAGAAAAAGGAACACTTTTACACTGTTGGTGGGAATGTAAATTAGTTCAACCATTGTGAAGACAGTGTGGCGAAAGGACCTAGAAATAGAAATTCCATTTGACCCAGCAATCCCATTACTGGGTATATATCCAAAGGATTACAAATCACTCTTTTATAAAGACACGTGCACATGCATGTTCATTGCAGACTGTTTACAAAAGCAAAGACCTGGAACCAACCCAAATGCCCACTGATGATAGACTGGACAAGGAAAATGTGCCATATATATATCATAGAATACTATGCAGCCATAAAAAAAATAGTGAGTTTGTGTCCTTTGTAGGGATGTGGATGAATCTGGAAACCATCATTCTCAGCAAACTGACACAAGAACAGAAAATCAAACACCACATGTTCTCACTCATAGGCGGGTGTTGAACAATCGGAACACGTGGACACAGGGAGGCGAGCATCGCACACTGGTGTCTGTTGGGGGGGACTAGGGAGGGACAGCAGGACGTAGGGAGGTTGGGGATGGATAACATGTGGAGGAATGCCAGACATAGGTGATGGGGCTAGAGTCAGCAAAGCACGTTGTCATGTATGTACCTATGCAACAATCCTGCATGTTCTTCACATGTACCTCAGAACCTAAAGTATAATAAAATAAAAAAAAAACAAGTAAAACATGCACATATATTCAGTAAATATATATATATTTATGGTAGGCTTATTTCCCAAATACTGGCTTTTCCTAAGTTTTGCTTTCATTTACAAAGATGTCAATAATTGCATATGCATCATTACAAACAGTTTTTAATTGTCACTTTGTTGAAATCAAGCCTCCTTCATCTACTATCATGAAGAAAGAACTCTCTTCATCAATTCTTTTCTACCATTCTGGAAAATGGAACTAGCTAAACTTCATTGTTACTAATGCAAGGTCAATATCATATATTCTATAGAGTTAAAAAATATATACTGTACTTATAATTTTTCTTATTTTCTCTAAAATGTTATCAGCTTCTTAATAAACTAAGAAGCTTAGACCATAAAGATATGAGTGTTTGGTAGCACTTCAACATTTCAGGGAACATGTGTTGCTAATGGCCTTTCTACTCATCTCCCTTCACTCACATGCATACCTGTGGACAGAGCACATATCAAATCTGTGTATCAAACACCAGAGCCAATTTATAGCAGGTGATAAGAAAGGAGTCTTACCTCTAGAAGCAGTTCATTTTTCATTGCAAAGACACAGTGTTTAGTAGGTATTTTATAGGTCATATGTCCAATACACCATAAGACATCTGTAGTTGCTCAAACTAAAAGTCCTTCAGTAGAGATGAATTCACATTGTGTGTGTGTGTGTGTGTGCGCACGCACAAAAGAGGTCTCAGCAGAATCTTCGTTGGGAATTTTACAGGAAATCATTTTGGTGGCCAGCTTTGCACACACTATGTGTTGTTCAGGCGAGCAACTTACTAGCTCTTTGGGTGGTAAGTTCTGGGCCAAGCATGTTACCTGTGTGATCTTCTCCCATTCCCTTCACCTCTCTGGCCTCAAGTTTCTCATGTTTCAAATTGGAATGGCAACACATCCTCCACATAGCTTGGCAGTCTGAATAAATGCAATCAGCTCTCTAAAAATTAGATAGCACTATGAAAACTAAGGTGCTCTCATCACTCCTTCAACGACAGACTTAGCAAGAAAAAGCGAACTCCCTGTCCATTGCTTGACAAGATCACCATAAAACTATTTCAGAATAATCTCTTAAGCAAGGAAGGTGAGTCATATAACAAAAGGTTTTCATTAAATCATATTTGGGAAAATAAAACAGGCCCATAATTTTATAGCCTCCCTCTGTGCCAAAGACACAGTTTCCACAGACAGCAGAAAAGAATGGAAAGAATGTGAGTGGCCCTGGCAAGCCTTGGTCCCCATCCCAACAGGCCCTGTGAGGCTGTCCTGGACCCTGGGTGGAATGTGTCACTTGTCTCCCTAGCCCACGTAGTGAATCGCCACATTGTAAAGTGCTCAACAGTTTTTACATTAATAAAAATTAAGTTTCCTGGGCGTATATGGTTTATCACAGTAAGTCTGTGTTAATATTTCCTAATCATAGTGACCTCAGCCTGCCAGAATGCACAGGCCCCTAATCCTCACTGTAATGTTTTCTCATTAGCTACGCAGCATTGCCACACCAGTGGCAGCGACCAAGCACCGCCTCAGGCACCACTGGAATTAATTACTTAGAAGAAACACTGCTGTTTTGAATTGTCATCTTGAATTTATCACTTGCCACTTAATGTAACTCATCTGACCTAATACCTCCATTGTGTCACCAGGGGCCTTGGCACGGGTTTCACCAGGGTAATAGCAGTGGGGTTCTGTATACCTAATGTGGCTGAGATGCTAAACACACAGCTGCTGGAGGCCTGGTTAAAATCCTACCCTGGAGGCGATGCATGCTAACAATGCCCCTAGCAAATTGCAGATTACCCATACGTCATGTTCTATCTGAAGCTAAGAGTGATTCAAAGGTAGGCCCAATACATCTCATTTCTGCTGCTTGGAGAAGATAATCTTTCATTTCTTTGGATGTAACAGCCCTCCCCATTTGTTTCTCTCTTGCTATGCTTTTGAACATAATGAAACTGGCTATTCATGTATGGAAGGAAAAGTGGCTCTGGGGGGACCTGCAGTGCTAGGTCTGGGGCCTTTTTCTTATAAATTCTGAAGAAATTGCTCATTAAATTACTCACACAAAGAAATACAATTTCACCATAGGTTATGTTTCCCCAGGAATTGGAACAAAATTGTAACCCAAGTTGAAATCTGTGCTGTACATTTTTTGCAGGGCTACATTTTGTCCTGCACTTGTGAGGATGATTCTGCATTAGCTATTGAAACTACACATTTAATAAGAGAATTAATGATTTGGTTATTTTCATTTAGCCTGAGAAATTATTTCAGTGAGAAAAACAAGCTTTGACACACGTTGTGAACAATAGTCTTCTAATCAAATTTTTCATCTGTAAAAACCACACACTTGAAACCAACATTTTTCAAGTTTTCTGCCCATTTTGGATTTACCCAAATGTAATTATTTCCATTTAAAATTCAGTCTTCTAGCACTGCTATAGCTTTTGTTTCAAAATATGATATACATGCATGTATGGGATGTATGCATATAAATGTTTAAATGTTTAGCTTCTAGAAGCTTACAGACATAATACTATAATACCATAATGTAAGACCAAAGCATGAAAATCCTACTGATGAGATAATAAGTAAAATAGATTTACTTTAATAATGACAATTCCCAGTGTATTTCATAGATAAAAACATTTCCTTTGGTTACCACACTCTATACCATGCATAGTAAACTTTGGGAGATGTATAATGCAATATAAACATTAATAGTTACACAATTGTGTTGTTTTAGAAAGACTATTTATAGAGAAAATACAAAATGCCTCCCTATAGTATACTTAGACCTAAGCCACCATAATCTTCCTGCTCATACAGCAGGAAATCTAATACACCAGTTCAATAAACCTGTAGGAAACAAAGGTTTTATGTAGCATTAAGTGTCACAATATTAAAATGCCCATATTACTTTCAATTGCTCTTATAAGCCTCTTTTTAACAATCCAGAAAGTTGAGTGCCATTATGAGAAGAATATTGTCCTGTGTAGTAAAGGACAAAGAAGGTGAAATAAAAACACTACTCCTTTCCCTGTGTTTATCTCTTGTCTTAATAGCATTGGTGCTTTTACACAAAAGTCTCTCTTCTTCAAATTCTCCTATTTCATATCTTTTTGTGGTGTTAGAGTATGTTCTGTCAAAGGTGATGTAACATTTAAAAGGGTGTCAAAAAGCCTTTACTGTAATGCCAGATCAGCCACATAACCTCTTTGGGGGTAGGTTTCCTTTCCTGTAAATGTACTATCGTGTGCTATGAGCTCTTGAGACTATAATTAGAGACTGTAAAGCTCTTTCAAAAATCCAAGTCCTTCATTCCAAGAATGCTCATTACAAATGGTAATATAGCAACAACAAAGATCACCACCCCCAGAAGTATAAGTTTCCCCCAAACAGGGACAGTTGCTTTTGTGAATTTTGCAGAATGTCTGGCACTCTGTAGCTGCCTAATGACAATGATGAACCACTTGTGATATTCCGCTAACTAATTGGGGTCTTATAGTATCTTGAAACTTTCAACTTAATGGCCATTAAAATATAGTATCCTCTATTTTCTATTATACCTGCCAACTCCCCAAACTTTCTGCAAACAGAAATTCATTAACTGAAATTCTTTGATGAAATATTAATAGTACAAAGTACATTTTGAAGACTTAAGAAATACCCAGGGTCTTTTTGCTTAGGATTGTCTTGGCTATACAGGTTCTTTTTCGGTTCCATATGAAATGAAAAGTAGTTTTTTCTACTTCTATGAAGAAAGTCAATGGTAGTTTCATGGGAATGACATTGAATCTATAAATTACTTTGGGTAGTATGGCCGTTTTCACAATATTGATTCTTCCTATCCATGAGCATGAAATGTATTTCCATTTGTTTGTATCCCCTCTTATTTTGTTTAGCAGTGGTTTGTAGTTCTCCTTGAAGAGGTCCTTCACATCCCTTGTAAGTTGTATTTAAACCTGAAAGCATCATGCTACCTGACTTCAAGCTATACTACAAGGCTACAGTAACCAAGACAGCATGGTACTGGTACCAAAACAGATATATAGAACAGTGGAACAGACAAAAGGCCTCAGAAATACCACCACACATCTACAACCATCTGATTGTTGACAAACCTGACAACAACAAGCAGTGGGGAAATGATTTCCTATTTAACAAACTGTGTTAGGAAAACTGCCTAGCTGTATGCAGAAAACCGAAACTGGAACCCTTCTTATACATTGTAGAAAAATTAACTCAAGAGGGCTTAAAGATTTAAACATAAGACTTAAAACCATAAAAACCCTAGAAGAAAACCTAGGCAATACCACTGAGGACATAGGCATGGGCAAAGACTTTATGACTAAAACACCAAAAGCAATGTCAACAAAAGCCAATATTGACAAATGGGATCTAATTAAACTAAAGAGCTTCTGTAGGTTGTCAGAGTGATCAGACAACCTACAGAACGGGACAAAATTTTTGCAACCTATCCATCTGACAAAGGGCTAATATCCAGAATCTACAAAGAACTTAAATAAATTTACAGGAAAAAAACAAATAACCCCATCAAAAAGTGGGCAAGGGGGATCAGTTCCAAGATGGCCAGTTAGATCCAGCTCAGGACTGCAGCTCTGAATGAAAGTGCAGAGAGTGAGTGGACGCCACATTTCCAGACAGATTTTTATTGCCCACAGACCAGGAGATCTGCAGGCGGAGGAGCCCACGGGTCACCAGCATGGCTGGTTTGGCCGGCGCAGCTGTTTTTCCTGTGCCCCAGTGCAGCGGTTCCGGGTGGAGAGTAAACAGGACTGTGTTCCCACTTAGCCAGCAAGGGGAGCTGAAACAGGGAGCCAGACCAGGAGATTCTCAGGCAAAAAAAGTGCCACGAATCTCAGAGCCACTGTTTCAGCCAGCGCAGCCACTCCCGGAGCAGAGTAAATGGGACTGTGTTCCCACTTAGCCAGCAAGGGGAGCTGAAACAGGGAGCCAGGCCAGGAGATTCCCAGGCAAAAAAAAAAGTGCCATGAATCTCAGAGCCACGGTTTCAGCGGCGCAGTGGGTCACTGCTCAGGAAAACACACAGATCCTGGCACCTATTCAACAGGCGACCAGGTCACCTGGTAGAGAGCCAACCTTCAACGAAAAAATAAAAAGCTCTGAGGCAGGGAGCCAGGAGATCAGGTCCGGCTGGTCCCACCCCCACAAAAACAAAAGCAAAATCAAAAAAACAGCAATTGGAAACGCTCTCTTTTGAGAGTTTCACAGCAAACACAGCTGAACCCAGGATGGTCCAGCTCTGTGGGGGAGGAGCGTCCGCCATTACTGAGGCAGCCTGCTGTTGCTATGGCAACACGCCATTACAAAGTCCGTGATTACAGAGGTGGCCCAACATTGTGGAAGCAGCTCTAACTACACCCATATAAACAGGACTGCAGGGAAGTTCACACGGCAGCCGGACGGAGCCCACAGCAGCTCAGTGCAGCCTCTGCAGGCTGAGAGTGACTAGGCTGCCTCCTTGTGGGCAGGGCAGCCCTGAAGGAAAAAAAAAAAAAGGGCAGCAGTACAGCTGAGACTCATAAAGCCCTAACTCCCTGGGACAGAACACCTGGGGAAAAAAAAGTAGGGGGGATTTATGAGTTCTGCTGCTGCAGACTTAAATTTACCAGCCCAGCAGCTGTGAATGAACAACGGGGCTCACAGCTCATCACCTGAGCTAATATAAAGGACTGTTTCCTCAAGCAGCTCCCGACCCCCATATATCCAAAGAGTCACCTCATAAAGGAGAGCTCAGACAGATATTTGGCAGGTATCCTTCTGGGACAAAGCAGAAGAAGAAACTGGTAGCAACCTTTACTGTTTGGCAGCTGCTGCAAGTGATCCCCAGGCAAGCAGGACCTGGAGTAGACCTCAGCAGTCCTACAGCAGAGAGGTCAGACAGTTAAAAGGAAAACTAAGAAACAGAAATAACTTCATCAACAACAAACAGAACGTCCACTCAGAGACTCAATCAGAAAGTCAACAACTACAAAGTCGACAGGTGGATAAATCCACAAAGATGGGAAGAAACCAGCGCAAAAAGGATGAAAACACCTGAAACCAGAACACCTCTCCTCCTACAAGGGATCACAACTCCTCACCAGCAAGGAACAAGACTGGATGGAGAATGAGTGTGATGAAATCACAGAATCAGCCTTCAGAAAGTGGGTAATAAGATACTTCTGTGAGCTAAAAGAACATGTTCTAACCCAATGCAAAGAAACTAAGAACTTTGAAAAAAGATTTGACAAAATGCTAACGAGATAGACAACTTACAGAGGAATGAGTGAATTGATGGAGCTGAAAAACACAACAAGAGAACTTTGCAAAGCATGCACGAGTTTCAACAGCCGAATTGACCAAGCAGAAGAAAGGACATCAGAGGTCGAAGATCAACTCAATGAAATAAAATGAGAAGGCAAGATTAGAGAAAACAGGGTAAAAAGGAATGAACAAAGTCAACAAGAAATATGGGACTATATGAAAAGACCTAATCTTCATTTGATAGGTGTACCTGAATGTGACGAAGAGAATGAATCCAAGCTGGAAAATACTCTTCAGGATATTATCCAGGAAAACTTCCCCAACCTAGCAAGGCAGGCCAATATTCAAATCCAGGAAATACAGAGAACACCACAAAGATATTCCTCTAGAAGAGCAATCCCAAGGCACATAATCATCAGATTCACCAGAGTTGAAATGAAGGAGAAAATGCTAAGGGCAGCCAGAGAGAAAGGTCGGGTTACCCACAAAGGAAAGCCCATCAGACTCACAGCAGATTTCTCAGCAGAAATCCTACAAGCCAGAAGAGAGTGGGGGCTGATATTCAACATCTGTAAAGAAAAGAACTTTCAACCCAGAATTTCATATCCAGCCAAACTAAGCTTCATAAGTGAAGGAAAAATAAAATCCTTTGTGAACAAGCAAGTACTCAGAGATTTCATCACCACCAGACCTGCTTCACAAGAGCTCCTGAAGGAGGCACTACACATAGAAAAGAACAACCAGAACCAGCCACGCCAAAAACACACAAAATGATAAAGAGCATCAACACAATGAAGAATCTGCATCAACCAATGGGAAAAACATCCAGCTAGCATCAAAATGGCAGGATCAAATTCACACATAACAATAATAACCCTAAACGTAAATGGACTAAATGCCCCAATCAAAAGACACAGACTGGCAAATTGGATAAAAAGCCAAAACCCATCAGTGCTGTATCCAGGAAACCCATCTCACATGCAAGGATACACAAAGGCTCAAAATAAAGGGATGGAGGAAGATTTACCAAGCAAATGGAGAGCAAAAAAAAGCAGGAGTTGCAATTCTCATCTCTGATAAAATTGACTTTAAAGCAACGAAGATCAAAAGAGACAAAGAAGGACATTACATAATGGTAAAAGGATCAATGCAACAAGAAGAGCTAACGATCCTAAATATATATGCACCTAATACAGGAGCACCCATACACATAAGGCAAGTTCTTAAAGACTTACAAAGAGACTTAGACTCCCACATAATAATAGTGGGAGACTTCAACACACCATTGTCAATATTAGACAGATCAACGAGACAGAAAATTAACAAGGATATCCAGGACTTGAACTCAGACCTGGAACAAGCAAACCTAATAGACATTTACAGAACTCTCCACCCCAAATCCACAGAATATACATTCTTCTCAGCACCACATCACACCTACTCTAAAATTGACCACATAATTGGAAGTAAATCACTCCTCAGCAAATGCAAAACAATGGAAACCATAACAATCAGTCTCTCAGACAACAGTGCAATCAAGTTAGAACTCAGAATTCAGAAACCAACCCAGAACCGCACAGCTTCATGGAAACTGAACAACTTTCTCTTGAATGTTGACTGGATAAACACTGAAATGAAGGCAGAAATAAAGATGTTCTTCGAAACCAATGAGAACGAAGACACCACATACCAGAATCTCTGGGACACATTTAAAGCAGTCTCTAGAGGAAAATATATAGCAATAAGTGCCCACATGAGAAGAAAGGAGAGATCTAAAATTGACCCCCTATCATCAAAATTGAAAGAGCTAGAGGAGCGAGATCAAAAAAACTCAAAACCTAGCAGAAGACAAGAAATAACTAAGATCAAAGCAGAATTGAAGGAGATAGAGACAGGAAAAACCCTACAAAAAAATCAATAAATCCAGGAGCTGGTTTTTTGATAAGATCAACAAAATAGACCACTAGCCAGATTAATAAAAAAGAAAAGAGAGTATAACCAAATAGATGCAATAAAAAATGATAAAGGGGATATCACCACAGATTCCACAGAAATTCAAACCATCATCAGAGATTATTACATACAAGTCTATGCGCATAAACTAGAAAACCTGGAAGAAATGGATAAATTCCTGGACAGTAGCCTCCTCCCAAGCCTAAACCAGGAAGAAGTCAAAACCCTGAACAGACCAATAACAAGGTCTGAAGTCGAGGCATCAATTAAGAGCCTACCACCCAAAAAAAGCCCAGGTCCAGATGGGTTCACAGCCAAATTCTACCAGACATACAAAGAGGAACTGGTACCATTCCTTCTGAAACTATTCTAAATAATCCAAAAAGAGGGAATCCTTCCCAAATCATTTTATGAGACCAACATCATCCTGATACCAAAACCCGGCAGAGACTCAACAAGAAAAGAAAACTACAGGCCAATATCCATAATGAACATAGATGCAAAAATCTTCAATAAAATACTGGCAAGCCGATTACAACAGCACATCAGAAAGCTTATCCACCATGATCAAGTAGGATTCATCTCGGGGATGCAAGGCTGGTTCAATATACGCAAGTCTATAAATGTAATTCACCACATAAACAGAACCAAAGACAAAAACCACATGATTATCTCAATTGATGCAGAGAAGGCCTTTGACAAAATTCAACAGCCCTTTATGCTAAAAACCCTCAATAAACTAGGTATCGATGGAATGTATCTCAAAATAATAAAAGGTATTTATGACAAACCAACAGCCAATATCATACTGAATGGGCAAAAACTGGAAGCATTCCCTATGAAATCTGGCACTAGACAAGGATGCCCTCTTTCACCACTCCTATTCAATATAGTACTGGAAGTTCTAGCCAGAGCAATCAGGCAAGAAAAAGAAATAAAGGGTATTCAACTAGGAAAGGAGGAAGTCAAATTGTCTCTATTTGCAGATGACATGATTGTATATCTAGAAGACCCCATCATCTCAGCCCAAAATCTCCTGAAACTGACAAGCAACTTCAGCAAAGTCACAGGATACAAAATCAATGTGCAAAAATCACAAGCATTCGTATACACCAATAACAGAATTAAAGAGAGCCAAATCAAGAACAAACTGCCATTCACAATTGCTACAAAGAGAATAAAATACCTAGGAATACAACTAACAAGGAACGTAAAGGACCTCTTCAAGGAGAACTACAAACCACTGCTCAACGAAATAAGAGAGGACACAAACAGATGGCAAAACATTCCACGTTCATGGTTAGGAAGAATCAATATCGTGAAAATGGCCATACTGCCCAAAGTAATTTACAGATTCAAAGCTCTCCCCAACAAGCTACCAATGACCTTCTTCACAGAACTGGAAAAAACCACCTTAAACTTCATATGGAACCAAAAGAGAGCCCACATAGCCAAGTCAATTCTAAGCAAAAAGCACAAAGCTGGAGGCATCATGCTACCTGACTTCGAGCTATACTACAATGCTACAGTAATCAAAACAGCATGGTACTGGTACCAAAACAGAGATATAGACCAATGGAACAGAACAGAGGCCTCGAAAGCAACACAACACATCTACAACCATCTGATCTTCAACAAACCTGATAAAAACAAGCAATGGGGAAAGGAGTCCCTGTTCAATAAGTGGTGTTGGGAAAACTGGCTAGCCATGTACAGAAAGCAGAAATTGGACCCCTTCCTGACACCTTACACTAAAATTGACTCCAGATGGATTAAAGACTTAAACATAAGACCTAACACCATAAAAACCCTAGAAGGAAACCTAGGCAAAACCATTCAGGACATAGGCGTAGGCAAGGACTTCATGACCAAAACACCAAAAGCATTGGCAACAAAAGCCAAAATAGACAAATGGGACCTAATCAAACTCCACAGCTTCTGCATGGTGAAAGAAACAGTCATTAGAGTGAATCGGCAACCAATAGAATGGGAAAAAATTTTTTGCAGCTTACCCATCTGACAAAGGGCTGAGATCCAGAATTTACAACTAAATGAAACAGATTTACAAGAAAAAAACAAACAAGCCCATTCAAAAATGGGTGAAGGAGATGAACAGATACTTTACAAAAGAAGACATACATGAGGCCAACAAGCATATGAAAAAATGCTCATCATCACTGGTCATCAGAGAAATGCAAATCAAAACTACATTGAGATACCATCTTGTGCCAGTTAGAATGGCAATCATTAAAAAATATGGAGACAACAGATGCTGGAGAGGATGTGGAGAAATAGGAACACTTTTACACTGTCGGTGGGAGTGTAAATTAGTTCAACCATTGTGGAAGACAGTGTGGTGATTCCTCAAGGATCTAGGAATAGAAATTCCATTTGACCCAGCAATCCCATTACTGGGTATATATCCAAAGGATTATAAATCGTTCTACTATAAGGACACATGCACACGAATGTTCATTGCAGCACAGTTTACAATAGCAAAGACCTGGAACCAACCCAAATGCCCATGATGATAGACTGGATAGGAAAAATGTGGCACATATACCATGGAATATTATGCAGCCATCAAAAACGATGAGTTCGCATCCTTTGTAGGGACATGGATGAACCTGGAAACCATCATTCTCAGCAAACTGACACAAGAACACAAAATCAAACATAGCATGTTCTCACTCATAGACGGGCATTGAACAATGGGAACACATGGACACAGGGAGGGGAGCACTATACACTGGGGTCTGTTGAGGGGGAGTGGGGGGAGACAGCAGGGGGTGGGGAGTTGGGGAGAGAGAGCATGGGGAGAAATGCCAGATATAGGTGAAGGGGAGGAAGGCAGCAAATCACACTGCCACATATGCACCTATGCAACAATCTTGCATGTTTTTCACATGTACCCTAAAACCTAAAATGCAATAATTAAAAAAAAAAAAAACTAGAGAAAAAAAAAGAAGTGGGCAAAGGATGTGAACAGACACTTTTCAAGAGAAGACATTTATATGGCCAAAAAACATATGAAAATAAGCTTATCATCACTGGTCATTAGAGAAATGTAAATCAAACCACAATGAGATACTGTCTCATGCCAGTTAGAAAGGCAATCATTAAAAAGTCAGGAAACAATAGATGCTGGAGAGGATGTAGAGAAATAGGAATGATTTCACACTGTTGATGGGAGTGTGAATTAGTTCAACCATTGTGGAAGTCAGTGTGGCAATTCCTCAAGGATCTAGAACTATAAATATCATTTGACCCAGCAATACCATTACTGGGTATATATCCAATGGCTTATAAATCATTCTACTATGAAGACACATGCACACATATGTTTATTGCGGCACTATTTACAATAGCAAAGACTTGGAACCAACCCAAATACCCATCAATGCTATGCAGCCATTAAAAAGAATGAGTTCATGTCCTTTGCAGGGACATGGATGAAGCTGGAAACCATCATTCTCAGCAAACTAATGTAGGAACAGAAAACCAAACTGCATGTTCTCACTCATAAGTGGGAGTGGAACAGTGACAACATATGGGCACAGGGAGGGGAACATCATACACCGGGGCCTGTTGGACAGTAAGGGTAAGGAGAGGGATATCATTAGAAGAAATACAGAATGTAGATGATGAGCTATTGGGTGCAGCAAACCACCATGGCACATGTATACCTATGTAACAAACCTAGACATTCTGCACGTGTATCCCAGAACTAAAAGTATTAAAAAAAGAGAGAGAGAGAAATACCCAGGTATTTCTCTTTTAAGCAAAATTGTCTTTTAAGAGTCTTTAAGCAAAAATCCCTCCCTTTTTATTGCTTGGGCAAGCTCAGACAAGAGGGCCTACCAATTGTGAACTGGGGTTAAGTGGATCCAAATCCACTGGGCTGCCTTTTGCATTGCTCAATGTGAGGGTGAGCTGAGAGTATTTTCAATAAACATGCAACCTCTCAAGGTTGTGTGAACTATCAGATTATAGATACTTCATGATATTCACACATAAGGAAGCATATGTTGTAACACTTATAAAGGACTGGGGTAGTTTGCATCCAGTTTTTGGCAATATCCTTCTTCCCCTGGGCAAATAAATAGTCCAAAGAAGGCGGCAGTCTATGAGGAGCCCTTGACACCGTCTCTTACAGTAAACTGTGTAGCTGGATTATCTTTATGCCACCTTTCTGGAATATCCAAACGGTTAACTCGTGGTCCCACACCCATATAAACCCTCTTCAGGCAGGTCTCAATGCAGAAGCTCTGTGAAATCTTTTGCTGATTCTTAGATTTTTTTTAAAATGACTTAAGATAAAATGTTTTAAAATCCTGACTGTTAGCATTAAAAATATACCAGTGCATGCTGGGAATTGATGACATTTAGTGCTGCTGCCTTGTAAAAAACCAAATCCTAAATGGTTTGTCATAATGTTATTGGCAGATGTGGTTTTATACTTTTAAATTCCTTGGAGCTGCTGAAAAAAAAACAAAAGAGAGAACACATAGATATGCCTATGCAGATGAAATGACATCATAAAATCCAGTTACCTGACTGTTAAGTAAGGGGACTCTCTGTGGCTGAATTGCTTGTTATTGAAAAAGAAAACCAAAGCAAAGGAGAAAGCGCATCATCTGCAATTGAATGTTTTCAATTACTTTTTATTGTTCTCGGGCATTCTCATCACAACATATATTTTGGGATGTAAGATTACTTTACATTCTAAATGAAAGCAATGCACGTGCAACAGTTACTTTGCAAGTGGAGACCTTGCTGCCTCTCACCACTCTGCTAAAATATGGCAAATTTATACACACTTACCTAAATGATGTTTTTTTGTCAATTTTTTTGCTTTCGTCTTAGTATTTAATTTTGCCACAATTAACTGTATTAACTACATCATGCATGGACTGCTTACCCCTAAGTAACACTTGTCACATTGTAATTTAACATCAAATATCCTCAGTTTCCTTCTGTACTGGGAATACAGTTATAGGAGATTCACATTTCTCATTTCTTTTTTTAAAAAAGACAACTGCAAAACAATCATACATGGTAGCTTAAGGACCAAGACAAAGAAGCTTTACTGTCTAATGGAAACCACAATCACACTGTAAACAACCCTAATGTAAATAATTGTTCCAATTGGAACTTGCTAGGGCAGGAATTCAGCATTGAAGGACACAGCTCAGGCTGTTTGGCATGAAGATTACTGAGCATATATCTCTGGGCATATACCTTTACCTTGTCCTGATCTCTAAGGAACAGAATAGATCCCTCCTTCCACCTCCCACCTTGCCCCTTTGATTCTCTCATAATATCTTATTTGGCAAAGGAAGAGAAAAAATTCAAACAAAATATTTTTTACCACCTGGAAAACAATCTACCTAAAAGCAGATTCCTAGTGCTCATTACTGCGAGGCTGGGTTCATCGCAGCCATTGTCATGCAAGCACAGTTGTAAGTAATAATGTGGCCTTTAATGACGGAATGATGGACCTGCCAAACACTTGCTCCTGCCATGGACTGCTTGCATTTCCCTGCTGGAGAGCACAGAGATGCCCATCTGGGAGTTATTAACATATCCTCGTCAATTCAGAACCGACTTTAACATAATCCATATTTGTTGGAGAAAGTCCAACATCAGCTTGAGAACAGCAGTCACGTGCCTCGATGACACATTTCAAACAGCACACACAGAGCATGCTTGGGCAGCTAAGCAATTCAGAAATGCAAATAGCTGAAGCACTCTTCTGACTAGATAAAAAGGACAAATCCCTTTTGGCAAGAGACTGGATAGCCTCTTAATGTTGCAGGGAAACAACCAAACTGGGAAAGGTACAAATTTCAGAAGCATCAGTTTGGGTTTGGTGAATCACCAGGAAGGCACCTCTTTTTTGGTTTATTCCAATCATGTTGGTACAGTCAATCTCGGGTCAAACTTTGGACTTCAGCTGCTGTCAGGCAGAGATGTTTGTCTGGGATTCAGGAATACACATGCACTTAAACCAACAATGTTGCGTGTTGTACGCTTGCTTGTTGACATATGTACAGTATACGCACACATCTCTCCCTTTAAAACACAACAAAGAGCTATCAGTTCCATTTCAACATCATCTTGGTTCTTGTTCTGAATGGGTTATCTAATATGAATACATTTGTGGAAAAAGTTAGATTGGTTATGTCCCTTAATATGAGTCCTCATAAAATTAATTTGTATCAAAATACCATGTAAAGTCTGTGGAAGTTATCTCCAAATTAGGCACTGGTTTTGTGAGCATAGAATATGTGCCTGGATACTTTTTCAATTATTTTAGCATGCTGAAAATACACTTCATCAGCCTAATACCTTTGGTTGATAGATAATATTGGTGTCATCTATGCGTTGTAGTGAAATAGATTAAGAGGTGAAAAGCACTTCCTTGAGGCCACCACCCATTCCCATTGAGGTGATTTTGGTAAAACTGCAATAAAATCCTACTTTAGATTATGTAAACCAAAGCCAAATGCAAATTCTTCCTTCAAATATTTAAATAGATGCACAGGGCTAGATCACTAGTTTATAATATTGTACCACTCTTAGGTTTTCATCATTTGATAATCATATTGTGGTTATGCAAGAGAATGTTTTTGTTTTTAAGAAATACATGTCGATTCCTAGGTATTTTATTCTCTTTGTAGCAATTGTGAATGGGAGTTCGCTCATGATGTGGCTCTCTGTTAGTCTGTTATTGGTGTATAGCAATGCTTGTGATTTTTGCACATTGATGAGACTTTGCTGAAGTTGCTTATCAGCTTTAGGAGATTTTGGGTTGGGACGATGGGGTCTTCTAAACATACAATCATATCATCTGCCAATAGAGACAATTTGAATGTGTATACCTATGTAACAATCCTGCAAGATCTGCACATGTACCACAGAACTTAAAGTAAAATGTAATAAATAAATAAATATAAATCAATAAAGGAAAAAAGTCAATGATAGAAACAACAGAATCGCTAAAAGAACAGAGCCAAAATAGAAATACCATTTGTATGCAGCTGTGCCTAATAAAGATATTTTAAAATGTTCAGTAAAAATAGAAATACATGTTGAAAGTATTTAGGAATAAGAGGTTATGATATCTGCAGTATTTTCTTAAATATTTCTGCAAGATAAAAATAATGAAAATACATACACAAAGAGAAGACAAATGTGGCAAAATGTTTACAATGATCAACATAGGCAAGGGCTGTATGTGTGTTCCTTGTGCCATTGTGGCAATTTTTTAGTAGGTTTGAAATTTTTCAAAATAAAAAGTCAGAAATAAAATGAATTAGACTCACAGCTAGTAATATGGATTTCTTAAAAATAAAATTCACTATTTTGAAACTTTCTCTTATTTACTGTTCTTTGCTTAATGATAACATTTTCTTTATGTTCCTCACTTAATGATAACATTTTGAATAAGGGGGGAATGACCTGGAAGGAGAGGAAGACAGGAAGTGAGAAATAGCTTACCAAGGGACAGGACAATGAGGTAGAGAGACAAAAAAGGTGGGAGAAGTGAGATAGAAGGAGAGAAAAAAACAGCAAAGGGAGGACAGATAGCACCTCAGTGCAGTTCTGAGCCAGAACATCCAGAGCTACCAGGGGTAATGTCCGAAGCCTGGGAAGAAGACGGGGTGGAGGTCTTACCCACATGGTAGGGACAATGCAAAATTTTCCACTCTTCTTGCAAGCAGAAAGAGTGGAAAGAGTGGCTGCCTGGGCAGCCCAGCTTCTAATGGTAGCACTCACTTTCTTCTAGTAGAAAATATAATTCAGCCGAAAGGCAAGGTGGAGGCTAGATTGAGAGTTTCACTATAGGACTGAGCATAGTGCTGTGGAAGGATGCCACCCACACCCCTCCCAGGCATGACTGATCAGACCCTATTAGGATGAGAAGAGTTGGGCTGGGGGAGTATAGTGGGGATAGGGATGGGAGTGGGTATCTTTCACCGAATTCTACCTTAGTGCTGTTATAAAAGTTTTGACTGTAAATATAAGCATTATGAAATAGAAAATAATTTGCCTTTACTAGAATATGGGTATAGTTTTAAATTTTTTTTTAAGTTTATTTTTGTAGAGACAAGGTCTCAAACTCCTGGCCTCAAATGATTCTCCTGTCTCAGACTCCCAAAGTGCTGGGATTACAGGTGTGAGCCTCTGCACCTGGCCAGGTATGTAGTCCATGTGAACTGCAAAAAATCGTGGTGGTAAAAGAGGTCACTGCCGTTGTTCAGCCTAGGTTATCAATTCAGAAATGCTCAGGAAAGAAAAATGTCTGTAAGAGTAGGTAGACATCAGTCCAAGAAGAGAGAGAGATATAGAAACCTGGGGGAAGAAAAGGACAGGGGCAGATGGGGAACATGCCAGTAAGAGGTCAGATATGTGGGGGCCATTGGCCAGCTGTGGGTACCCCATTCCATATCATGGCCATGCTCAATTGGGTAGGTCACTGCAGCAAGCCACCCCAGCACAGTGCAGCTTGAGGGATCTCTTTCATCTCAGAATTCTGGGAGGAACCCCTCCTCTGTTGGCTCATCAGCCCCAGAGCCCAGAAATTTCCATGAACTGATTCCAATAAAGCCAAGCAAGCCAACACGTCCCCTCGACCCCCACCTTGGTCTCAACATACATTCCGGCAGGCAGAAGTTTCAAGAAGCTGCTTGCCTTTGTCTTATCTGTCTTAGTCTTCCCACAGCTACTAAATGGTTTAGAGCAATACCGTTTGTTCCCAAGGAAAGAAAGAACCTGAAACAAAGGTTTAAAATTCATTGTAAAAGCCACATAACCAGTGTTAGACAAAAGACCCCAAGAGTTCTCAGACCCACAAGCAGAAAGAGACGCTGGGTTTGGGTTCTTTCCCTGTGTTCGGCCCAGGTTCCTTTGTTCCCACTGTCAACCTCATGATGTACTTGCGTGACGTCTTCTGGTTTCTGCCCCATTCATTATTGCCATTGCCATTCCCTCAAATCTGACTTTCCTTTATAGAAAAATATCAGGTGATGGTGGGGATGATTTGTTGTGGGTCCTGCAACTTCCCTGGAGACGTCTCTAGACAGAGGCTCAGAGGTCAGGCCTGGAACTGTTTTCTTTGTGTTTTTCTCCCATGGAGTTCAGGACATTTGGCTTCTTTGCAAGGAGCATTCAGTAGGATGGAAACAGTGGGGTTTCCCCGTGGGCTCTAAGGAAGATGTCAGATGACTAATATAAAAGCTTAGCCTGAGAACTGACCATAGCATATGAGAAGTTGTATCCTGGGGAAATCGTGTTTGTTCTTTTAAATATGGCAACTATTCAGCCCAAGGCAGCAAATGAGGTGCTTGCTCCTTCACTCGATGGGGAGGTTTGCTCGGTTCACACTGTGAGGCAAATGTATGTAGAATATTGCCGATTCAAGCTAAACTGTTGCCTCATTAGGGTTATTTGGTATTTTTTTTTTCAAACCTGAATTTCTCAGAAACTCAGAAACAGTCGGTTGCCTGGAGTGAGGAGGTATATCAGTGCCACCTCTCCGCTACATGCCAAGGTTTCTGGGTTCAAGCACCACTCCCTGCTTTGACTGGATTTCCCTTCACAATCTATGGGAGGCTTATTCCTGTGAGCATCTCCTAACACTGTGCAGAGGGCATTCACACTTATAGGTTGGCAGGGTTGAGAAAACCCTATATCTAGAAGAGCCACACGCAGCATACATCTTGGTTTCAGCCTATTTCTCTCATGACGACTCCTCACTGCTCTAGATCAGAGCATGGAGATCTGCTTGATAGATCAGAGTAATCCAGACAATGTGGACATTCCGGTAGAGCGTGGAAAATGGGCACCAAAGGCTTTCATGAGGATACATCCATTGCTCATTTCCAGCCCTGCACAGCCACACCCTGGCAATTTCTGGGGCCAGCCTCAGATCCTGCTCTCAGCAGGATGTAGAAAACATACACTGACCCACATGTCAGTGATGTTTTGGAACAACCTAAGGTACCTCAACTGTCTTGAAGTGGTAATATTTGGAAAAATTCAGACATAGGCCATTTAATAGGGCAAGTTACTTTCATGTTCAAGATATGTTGTTTTAGTGCTTTGTGTGCACTCCAGCTATAATAATAGGGTACCATAAGATCAAAAAAGTAAGACACAGATTTCTAAGGAATGACTCCACTCCTGCAGCTTCAAGCCTGTGGGAGCAACTGTTGCTCTTCTTCCGGTAACTGATTTTCTCACTGCAGTGAAGAGTTGTGTTTCACAACTTCTGTAGCTGTGGTCTCTTCCCTTAGGTCTAAGGTTATACCAAGTGACAGGAAGACGTCACTTCCCCTGTTGTAGTTACTGAATCTGCTGCTTCTCCCTCTCCTCTCTGGAGGAATAGATGGTAAGCCCTGCTCCCTGTGTCTACCTTCATGTGTGATAGAAACTATATTTGACTATATCCGTCAAAATAGGCCAGAGCACTGGCTGTCACGCTTGGAATCTCTCTCGGTTTAACAAGAAAGGACTTGTTAAACCACTGGATGCTACTCATGTTTCTAATTCAGTAAGTCCAGGATGAGGCTGAGAATTTGCATTTCTAACCATTTCTCTGGTGATGCTGATGCTAATGGTTTAGAAATTGCACTTTAAAAATCACTGAGTTCCGCTGTGCTACAGCAACGAATGACCCCAAATCTCAGTGGCTTTCGATCACAAAGCTCTATTTTACACTGGTGCCACATATCTGTGATAGGCCAGTGGCAGCTCTGCTCCACATCATCATTTCCAGGACCCGAATGACCGAATAGCCTCTGACATCTTGCCAATCTCAGGGCATGGGGGAAGCAGGACATGGTAAACTACCACTCAGCTCTTAAAATTTTGCCTTATATCTCATTATCTAAAGCAAATCACAGGGCCAAATATGACATTAGTGACAAATGAGGGGCCAAACATTTTTGTGAGGATTGTACAAGCCTACTGCATCCTCCCTCATATGAGCTGTCCCCTTCTACCACAGTAAATGAGCTCAGGTTTTGACTGAACAGCCTCCCAGAACAAAGATTGATTTTTTTTCAGAATCTCCTGCAGCTAGGTATGGCTGAGTTCTGGCCAATGGGTTGTGAACAGAAGGTTGTATAGTTGTTCTAGAAACCTTCCTGAGAGAAGAGCACACATGAGCCCTTTCTCTCTCTCCCTCTCTCTTTCTCCCTCTCTCTTTAATTGCTTTTTTCATCCTATTCCTTAGCATGCAGATGCTAGCATTTTGATGCATGAGGTGGTCAAAGCTACATGTCTCAGTCTCATAGAAAAGACACAAGGTGTGTGAAATACCATATCACCATATCAGCCCCAGACCACCTACCTGCACTTCTACATGAGAGAGAAATAAAACTCAATCTCATCTAAACCACTGTTATCTTGAGCTCTTTGTCACTTAAATCTGAAGGTAATCCTAAGTAATGCACCCACAGAAAGACTTTCTTTTGAAGTTTGCTCACTTCTGTCTGCAGTGTCTTGTGTTCCACTCATCCGTTGACTCTTTTCTGAGCTTCTGGGCTTATTTCTTTCCTTCACACCCCTTTTTCTTTATTAACAATGCAGTGAGAATGTCTGCAGAAGGAAGCCAAATACAGCTTTGTTCTTGCCAGGAATATAAACTAAGACTGTAGATGCATAGAGTCTGACAGTGGGAAATATGACAAAGAAAAGAAAAAGGTTGTCTTTTTCTTTTCTGGTCTTTTCTTTGGTTAGAACTTTCATAAGGAGCTTCCAAAATTGTCTTCATCTCATCACAAGAAACCAGACAATGCTATTCTTTATTGTCAACCCTCCCTTGCAATGTAGGAATCTTTCTGATGTCAGGGCTTAAAGTGACTTGCATGCCACATGATATGTCGTCTGACCATGGGATGAACATCATGGCATGCATGTTTAAAGATGGCTGTTAGAGCCTGTGGTCAGTGTGTCTCTCTCCCTTGTCTTTACTGTAACTCCTCACCCCTATCTCTGTTTCTCTTTGACAGTCTTTTTCCACTGCGCCTGCTTTTACCTTCTTCATAGTTAAATGTCTGTTGTCTACATCTCTCTGCAGATAGAGGGAGCAGATGGAGAGGAGGAAAGAGAAGAGTGTTAACAAAACTCAAAAGGCTGAAAAGGAATAGTGGACTCGAGTGGGAGAAGCCCAGCCCCAGGGCTGCAGGCTCTGCCTTAGGTAGATCAGGGCCACACATGTTAAAGGCCTCTCTAGCTCACAATACCCAGCTTAACAGGGTAATTCACTGTGTCCCATCAAGGCACTGGAATAAGTTACTGTTTCAGCTACACAAATGAGATTTGTAAACTACAAATATCTATGTTTACTTTCAAGAGTGTTTCTTTTCTGATGCAGAGCCATTTGTCGGGGGGAACTTTCATATTCATAATCTATTACACTAGACATCATCAGTCACCTAACAAAACAGAACGTCCCTGGATGACAATGGCTGTATTTCTTAAAAAACAAATAAACAGTATCCCAGAACTTACAGCATATTAAAAAAAAACCCAACAGTAACAACAACAAAACTGGTTTTCATAGTCAAATAGCTTTGAGAGCCACTGTATGCAGTGTGCTCCGGAAAATTCACAATGTATGTTGGCATACTAAAGGCTGTGAGAATTTTTCAATGAAGAAGTGTATTTATTCCTTTGTATACAAACTTACTGAACCATAAAATCATTTTTAGTACAATAACTATTGACATCTTCTGGAATTTGTCCTTGGAACATAGGTTGAGAAACAGTCTTAAAAGGATAAAAATTATTATAAATTACATGCCACATTATTTTTAACTATTTTTACATTTTAAATATTTAATTGACAAGTAAAAATCACGTATGTTCAAAGTATACAATGTGATGATTTGATATATCTGTAATAAATGTCACAATCAAATTAGTTAACACCTCCATCACTACCCATGCTGTCCATTAGCTCCCTAGGACATGGTCATCTTATAACTGAAAGTTCGTACTCTATAACCAATGTCTCCTTATTTCCCTCATCCTGCAGCCACCATTTTACTCTCTGATTGTTTCTGTGTTTTTGGCTTTTCTAGATTCCACACGTAAGTAAGATCATCCAGTAGCTGTCTTTCTGCATTGGCTTATTTCGCTTAGCATTGCCACAGTATTTTTTGTAAGAGGAGTTACTAAAAACCGAACTTTAGTGAATATTCATAACCTACTGACATTTCAGTGGGACCATATAATGATTATAATGTAGTTTAGACATGCCAGTGGCACAAAACTCACAATTTTTGGTTTGCGCCAGCTGCCAGAATCCCAGAACTGCATTCCGAGAATATGTACTTTAGAAGTAAGCTAAATAAAGTGATACAGAGAAGTATCATAATGAGTGATTGATAATAAGGGAATAAAGAATCTAGATATGGAAAAGACCATGACAAAGAGGTGTGATTTAGACCAAAGTATGCAAAAAACAAAAACTAGGGTAAGTTTGGAAGGATACAATTCACCTTAAGATGACATTAGCTTAAGACTTTTAGCCCTGCATCTCTCTCTGCCCAGAGGCTGTGGGAACTAGATAGAGCTTAGGCTTTAGTGTCCACTCATCCTCATAAAGCCTTGCTTTTATTACTATTACAGCATTTCTCACAGTGCATTGTAGTAATTACTTTTTGGTAGTTTACCTTATTATTCTGTGAGATTCCTAAGGCCAAGTTTTCTGATTTACAGATCTCACTATCTCCAGTCTAGGCATTCAGTAGTAATTTTACAAGTGTTCAATGTCACTCTGGGGGTTCTTTTGGACACTGATTTTAAAAACACTGCACCCAATCAATGGTTTTAAACCCCTGATCTACATATTAGAACTACCTGGGGAGGTTTGAAAAAATACCTGTATAAAATCAGAACCCCAATTCTCAGATTCTAATTTATTTTTTTTTAGGTGGGCCTGGGATCTCAATATTTAAAAAATACCATTGCTGGTGATTCTACCATACAGCCAGGGTTGAGGTTGAGAACAACTGCACTAACTGTCTCTATGCTGTTTAAATATGTCTATTTAATGATATTAATATATAGCCAAAATGAATGCATTTTGAAATAGATTATATAAATAAGCATTCTAAAGACTTAATTTTTATTTAAACAAATAAAAAATTAGAAAAGATAAATATAATCCAAGTATACAGTGGTCAAATGGCCATTCTTACTGCGTTAGTTTGACTTAAAAACTTATGAGACAAATGTCAATTGGTGAGCCTCACCAAACATCAGCATGCCTCCATCAGGAAAGAGAAAACAGTTGATTGGCAGTGACATTCGTTTGGTGCATGTAGTTCTTGGATTACTTTCTGAAGTCTAAGGCATATTAACTGCTGTGAGCTTTTAAGGCATGTATTTACATGTTTAACAATGAAAAGAAGTACTTATGTTTTTAATGAAAAGCAAGTGAATTAATCCCATTGATACAGTTTGGATTTGTGTCCCTAACCAAATTTCATACAGAATGATAATCCCCAGTGTTGGAGGTGGGGTCTGATGGGAGATGACTGGGTCATGGAGGTGGCTTTCTCATGAATGGATTAGCACCATCCTCTTGGTGCTGTTCTTGTGATAGTGAGTGAATTCTTGTGAGATCTGGTTGTTTAAAAGTGGTAGCACCTCCACCTTCGAGCTCTCTCTTGCTCCTACTCTGGCTATGTGAGGAGCCTGCTCCCCCCTCACCTTCTGACACCCCCTTTGCCTTCTGCTATGATTGTAAATTTCCTGAGGTCTCCCCAGAAGCTGAGCAGATACCAGCATTATGCTTCCTATATACCTTGCAGAATGGTGAGCCAATTAAACCTCTTTTCTTTATAAATTACCCAGTCTCAGGTATTTCTTTATAGCAATATGAGAACACCAATCTTTGTATAAATCTGTAGACCAAAGTTCTAAAAATGGCATTTATTATTTTGTAGTCTTCCAAAAATTTCAGTCCAAACAGACTAAAGTAGAACATGAGGTGAATCATCAGGATAAAAGGGCAAAATTGTTAAGGAGAAACAGATTTTGTTTTAAAGCCAGTAAGAAGTAGCCTACTCTTAAAAAGAATAAGATGGTGGACAATATTACTCATCAAACTGAGCCATTCTGGCTACCTAATGACAGTGAAAACCATGAGCGTATAACAGCTAAAGAGCAAGTCCTTTATAGAGATTTGTCAGGAACGAAAATGATGTGATTACAACAATATGGAAATGAATTTTTCCCATTGCGAGTTTCTTGTGAGTTTCCTTAAAAATGTGGATATTAAATAAAATGTGAACCTACCTTCAACAAAATGGCAATTTGGCTCAACTCTGACAAATTAAACACATCCTCTTTTTTTTTTTTTTTTTTTTTTTTTTTTTTAAGACGGAGTTTCGCTCGTTACCCAGGCTGGAGTGCAATGGTGCGATCTCGGCTCACCGCAACCTCCGCCTCCTGGGTTCAGGCAATTCTCCTGCCTCAGCCTCCTGAGTAGCTGGGATTACAGGCACACGCCACCATGCCCAGCTAATTTTTTTGTATTAGTAGAGACGGGGTTTCACCACGTTGACCAGGATGGTCTCGATCTGTTGACCTCGTGATCCACCCGCCTCGGCCTCCCAAAGTGCTGGGATTACAGGCTTGAGCCACCGTGCCCGGCCCAACACATCCTCTTTTTAAATAATATGTAGGGAACTCGCCCCTGAATTGAGTCTGGTAACTGTTATTCTTTGGAATCATAAATGGAGTCATTTCCAAACTTTAAAATCGAGCACCTTTTCTCAAAGACCTGCTTATACCTTGGATTTTACATTGATCATTCTGTTAAAACCTCACATGGCCATCTCCTGAATTTCTTTGTCTTTTTTTTTCCAAACTGGCCAGCAAATACCTCTTTCATTTTTAAAAAATTGTATATATTTATGGGGTACAATGTGATTTTTGATATATGTATACATTGTAGAATGATTAAATCAAGCTAATTAACATACTCGTCACCTCACCTACTTACCATTTTTTTTTGTGGTGAGGACATGTAACATCTACTCTTAGCAATTTTTAAGTATACAGGACATTATTATTAACTATAGTCACTATGCTATACAACAGATCTCCAAAACTTACTTCTTTTCTCCAAATAAAACTCTGTACCCTTTAACCAGCATGTGCCACAGCAGGGTCACTCCAGACCCTGGTAACTACCATTCTACTCTGTACTTCTAAGAGACTGACTTTCTTAGATTTCACATATAAATGTGATCATGAAGTATTTTTCTTTCTGTGCCTGGCTGATTTCAGTTAGCATAATGCCTTCCAGGTTCGTCCATGTTCTTGCAAATAAAAGTAATTCTTTATTCTTAAAAAAATTATTTTTAGAGACAGGTTCTTGCTCTATCATCCAGGCTGGAGTGTGGTGGAGCCATCAAAGCTCACTGCAGGCTCTAATGCCTGGTCTCAAGCAATCCTTCCACTTCAGCCTCCCAAATAGCTAAGGTTACAGGTGGGAGCACCTCATCCAGCAAGATTTCCTTCTTTATAATGGCTGAATAGTATTCCATTGTGCATATACACCACAGTTTCCTTATCTAGTCATTCACTGTTGAACAGTTTGGTTACTTCCATATCTGGACTATTATAAATAATGCTGAAATGAACATTTCAAATGAAATGAATGCAGATGTATCTTCAACATACTGATTTCATTTCCATTAGATATATACCCAGAAATGAAATTTCTGGATCATATGGTAGTTATTTTTAATTTGGGGGGGAATCTCCTGTATTAGTCCATTTTCATAGTGCTGTGAAGAAATACACAAGACTGGATAATTTATAAAGAAAAAGAGGTTTAATGGACTCACAGTTTCACATGGCTGGGAAGGCCTCACAGTCATAGCAGAAGGCAAAGGAGGAGAAAATGTACCTCTTGCTTGTGGCAGGCAAGAGTGTGTGTGGAGGGGAACTGCCCTTTATAAAACCAACAGATCTCATGAGACTTATTCACTAAATATGAGAAGAGCATGGGAAAAACCTGCCCCCATAAATCAATTACCTCTCACCGGGTCCCTCCCATGACATGTGGGGATTATGAGAGCTACAATTCAAGATGAGATTTGGATGGGGACACAGCCAAACCATATCACTCCACACTGTTTTCCATAATGATTGTACTAATATACATTCCCACCAACAATATATAAGGGTTCCCTCTTCTCCACATTCTTGCCAACACTTATCTTTCATCTTTCTGATAGAAGCCATTCTAGCAGGTGTGAGGTGATATCTCATTGCTGTAATCTGCATTTCCCTGATGATTAGTAATGTTGAACATTTTTTCATTTACCTATTGATCATTTGTATGTCTTCTTTTGAGAAATGTCTATTCAGATCCTTTGCCCATTTTTTCAAATTGGACTATTTGTTTTCTTGCTCTTGATTTGTTCGAGTTCCATATATATTTTTGATATTAACCCCTTATCAGATGTATGGCTTGCAAATGGTTCTCCCATTCCATATGACATCTCCTCACTCTATTGATTGTTTCCTTGGCAGTGCAGCTGCTTTTTAGTTTGATGCAATCCTATTTGTCTATTTTTGCTCTTGGTGCCTATGCTTTTGTGGTCATAACCAAAAAATTATTGCCCAGACTAATGTCATGGAAACTTTCCCTGTTTTCTTCAGTAGTTTTGCAGTTTCAGGTTTTAATTTTAAGTCTTTAATCCATTTTAAGTATGTGTTTCTTCTGGGGTAAGATAAGGGTCTTGTTTTATTCTTTTGCATGTGGTATCCAATTTTCCCAACACCATTTATTGAAGACACTATCTTTACCTAATTTGTTGTTCTTAGTTTTGTCAAAGTTGCTTGTATTTGACTGTAGATGTGTAGATTTATTTCTAGACTCTCAATTATTTTCAATTGGTCTGTATGTTTTTTGCCAGTACGATCCTGTTTTGATTATTATAGTTTTGTAGTAAATTTTGAGATGCCTCTAGCTTTGTTCTTTCTGCTAAAAGATTCCTTTGGCTATTTGAGATCTTTTGTGGTTCCATATGATGTTTAGTATCATTTTCTCTATTTCTACAAAAAAAATGGTCATTTGAATTTTAATAGGGATTGCATTGACTTTGTAGATTGCTTTGGGTAGTATGGACATTTTAACAATATTTATTCTTCCAATCAATAAACGTGGGATATCTTCCTATTTATTTGTGTCTTCTTTAGTCTCTTTCATCAGTATATTATGGTTTTCAGTGTATAGATCTTTCACCTTCTTGGTTAAATTTATTCTTAAGTATTTTATTTTATTTCTATTGTAAATGAGATTCCTGGGTTTCTATTGTATTGTATTCTCTGGAATATTCCTGGGACTTCCAAGATAATGAAACACTGTAGAAATTCCACACTTGGGCAAATATGACTTGGCTAAATACTTTAATGTAGAGCACCTGAGCTTGTCGCTGCCAAGACACCAAATCCCCCATTTACTCTAATCTCAATACTAGCTGATGCTTACTGTCTTCAGATATCCAGTCATTAAAAATTAAAAAGATATTTCTTTTTCTCTTTATAGAACTCTCCTCATCCCCATGCCAAGATAAAGATAACTTCCTGTTGTGACTTTCAATGTTCAAACCACTAGAATTGATGACTTCTTGTAACCTCAAAGAAAAGACCCTGGTGTGTGTATATGTGGCTACAGCCATCACCAGAGATTTCAACCTAGGCCTGTGAGCCTCAAAAGGTAAATGTAAACAAAAGTTCCTCATTAAACCTGAGTTTGGCATTAGTAAGATTGTCCAAAGATTACATTGAAAGAGAACTAAAGTGTTACTATATTCCTTCATGCAGCCCAGCCATGACCCTAATTAATGTGTCTAGGGTGGACATGTATTTCTTCAAATAATGGGTGGTTTTGTTTGGACAATTAGACCAAGCTGACAAGGAAATTTTCCATCAAACCAAGTCATAAAAAGTACATTATTCAGCATTATGATGAGTTAAGCAGTATTTATTACCTGAACTTTACAATACTCTATTATCAATCATTACCTGTCATTAAGGTATGTTAACATGAGATCAAAGAGAGAAGCCAAGCTAAACAAACAGTCATGTCTACAAGTCACTTTAGTGCTGTTCCTTTAAAGGGAAGCAAATGTCATTGAACTGAAGGATGGACAATTTGCATTTAACCAGAAGATGCAAATCAGTTGTACTGTGACAAGGCAGTGATTATATAAATTCCATGTTTGTTATTCAATTGACAAGACAAAGCTGGTTTCCGGGGAATTTCTAAAAAAGATTTTAAAATAGCCAAAGTAAAATATAAGATACAAAGGTCCAGTTTTGATGGGCACTAGTAAAGATTCATTGCTGTATCAATTCTTAGCAACAATGCTGCTTCGGAAGTCACTAAAAATGATATCAGCTGAATAGATCTAAAAAGGAGACCAAATGTTTTTAGCAAAGTTGTAAAACCCTGGAAACCACCTCCTGAACAAACACTCTAAAAGCTCAGAAGTCTAAGACAAGCTTACAACGCCCTGGCTTTAAAATATATTCTTGTCACCACCTCCTGCCTCTTACTCTGGAGCCTGGCACACAAACAAGGTTCTGAAAGATGTCCCTTTAAAAAGCACATTCCTCCTCCTTCATTCCAGAAGGACGTAATCCCATCCTTGCTGAAATCAAGCTCTTCCATTCAGGCCCATTGGCTTCATTCCCTCTATGTTAAAGCTGATGATTGAGAAGAGATAGCTAGTATTCAATTTGAGCTCAAAGATAATTGCAAGTAATTGGGGAGATATTGAATACTTTTGTTTCTACAAAATACAGGAAGGTGTCCTTATGAGGATCAAATATTCTTCTAAAACTAAAACTACCTTTTCTGACTGATCTAAAATGGACAATGCACATCCACAGAAGAGAAAAAGGGGAAATATTGTTAGTTTCTTGCATTTAACATTAGGCAATTCTGCCAGCTAATGTAGCATAATTGTCCACTAGCTGGATAATTGTTTTTCAAGTTATGTTCCTTATAGGGATTTTCAAAGGTGATTAAAGAAGCCACTTAGGACAAATTATAAGACAATCAATGAAGTATATTGAGTGTCTCAGTGCAGTGGGGGGTCACAATAGGATAAAACTTGCCCAGTATCTCCATGAGGTGCAAGGTGACATACAGAGAAAGAGGGCCAACACCAATGGCCAGGCAGTGGGAATAGCAATGAGGACAGGGGGAAGAGTGAGCACTGCTGTGTTGGAAAGCGAGCCACTGAGTGCCTATTCATTCATTGCATGTGGTGCAGAACTCTGAGTTACTCCCTAGGCAGACAGGACCAAGCCAGAGTGAGTAGACTTCAGGCAAGCAAATAGGGGCAAGGCATGGCCATTCTCAGTGGTCACTTACTTAAGCAAAATGCCTGTGTCAATATATAGATGGTTCTTCCTTGTCTATCCAGACAGCTGAGTTTCAGCAGTATACATGGCATAATTAGATCAATCTGACAGGTGTAGAGAGTTTTGTGTGGGCCCTGAGGAGAGATCTCTAAGTCTGAAATATATGTTTGGAACCAAATGATGAAGGGCCTTGAAAGCGAGGCTTAAAAGGAAATTGATTCAATTAAGTGGTGCTAATCCTCTGGGAAATGTCTAAAGAGGGGCATGCCATGACGAAAGTGGTATTTGGGGCAGATTCTTTTGCCAGGAGGTATATGGGAGGCTGGCGTGTGGAAAAGCTGGAAGCCAGGAGGTTAGATCAGAAGCTACCATGGTAGCCATTTCTGCAGGGATGTGAGGCAGGGGCTGTAGACTGTTGTGAATGGGAGTGTGCTGGAAAACTAGAAGCAATGGAAGGACAAGGGAGAGAATCCCAAAGTTTAGAGCCATCACTGTGGGTTGCAAATGTGGCTGCTGGAGTGCAATAGTCGTGATAACTGTTGTCCTCCAATTTTCATTCTCCTTCTCTTCCTTTAGTGACCAATCCCTGGATTTTAGAGCCAGCATTGCAGATTGGTCAAGACCACAAATTTTGAATTCAGACTGTGAGGGTCTGAATTTCACCACCATCAATTACTATCTGATAACCACGCTGAGGTATTCTACCTCTCTGTGTCTCAGTTACCCTACCTGAAAAGTGGGAATAACAACAGTGCTTACCTCATAGGGTTGTTGTAAGTCAGTTTGTATAAAACTCTCAGAACAGTGCTTGGTTCCCAGGGAGCACTATGTACATGTCAGCTATGTTATGAGCTAAGCACACAGCTGTAGCATTTCTAGCTATGTCTAGCATTTGGCCAAGTATTAACCATCGGGTGGAGAGGAAGCAGTGTGTACAACTTTCACATTGCACCCTTAGAAGGCCCTCTTATTCCCGCTGGTGGGACCATGCACATGCTGAGACCATGAGATATAGTATGTTAAGGAGCTTAAATTGCTGATACTGTGAGGGACCACCAGCCCTGGGCTGCTTATGTTTCTCTTACTACCTGGGAAAAATAAAACTCTATCTGATTTGAGTCACTATTATTTTGGGGTCTTGGTTACAGCAGCTGACCTGTATTTAAATTAATACACATGGATGCCATGAAACCTAGTGGGGGCTTTTAAGTTACAAGATGGTGCTTCAAAAGATCTGGGGCTCCTGTCTGCTGATTGTCTGCATTGTGACTTTTAGCTCATTCTACTGGCTCATATAGCCTGCACAGAGGGTGGGCTGCCCTGTGCCTCTGAACCCAGGCCTAAGGCTACAGATGACTTGTGTGTGCCTCATCTCCCCTCCCAGTTTGTCCTCCATTCTCATTTTAACTTGATTTCTACCCACATAAAAATGCTGGAGTTAGAGGAAGTCATTGTGATTCGCCCAAGTTGGTATCTATTCCTAGGAATGACCATGCCTGACTTGCTAATGATGCCTTCACAAAAAGAGGAGGGGAGAGGAGGTATTGAGTGTGAGGTGGTGGTAGGACATACACGGAAATGTCCAGCCACTGGTTAAAATACATATATCTGAACATAGAAAGCAAGACAGAACCATGTGATACACATAAAGTTTCATATTGGCTCCCAATCTGTAGCCATCACTCAAAACCCTGTGTAAGATACTTAAGAGCTTTTCTTCAAAACAAGCGATCTTGACCAGGTGCAGTGGCTTACACCTGTAATCCCAGCACTTTAGGAGGCTGAGGTGGATCACTTGAGGTCAGGAGTTCGAAACCAGCCTGGCTAACATGGCAAAACCCTGTCTCCACTAAAAATACAAAAAGTTAGCTAGACGTTGTGGTGCATGCCTATAGTCCTAGCTACTAGGGAGGCTGAGGCAGAAGAATTGCTTGAACCTGGGGGCAGAGGCTGCAGTAAGCTGAGATTGTGCCACTGCACTCCAGCGTGGATGACAGAGTGAGACTGTCTCAAAAAAAAAAAAAAAAAAAAGCAATTTCATTCCTTCTAGTTACATATTCAGGATGCCCTGCTGTCCCTCTTTATCTATGGTTAGGTTTTATTTCTAGATTGTGTTAAGTAGATGCTCCATCCAGTCCTTCCTCCTTATGACTACCATCAAAACTCTCTGATGAATTACTTGATTCTGTTTCTGCTTGCTCTAAAATCTTCACTGGCTCTATAAAGCCTTCTGGAAAATGTGGAAATAGTTTAGGTTAAGGCTGAAAACTTAAAGCCTTCTATGATCTAATATCAAGATTTCTGACTAACTTTAGCTCAGGATTTTTAAATAAAATCTATATTTTATTTAAAACAAGCTCCTAACTCTTCCCTTTTTCCTGCTTCTTTGCCAATCTTTATACCTTAGCTTCTTCCTGGAATGTCTCTCCCCCTGCCTCTGCTTCTCCCTTGCTAAAATACAATCTATGCTTCAAAAAACATGAAATATTATTCCCTGTGAAAGTGCTTGGGTCACATTCAGCTGACCTGTCTGATTCCCATCATTGTTTTAGTTATCTCTTCTCCATATATCACCTGCTGCCTCAAATTACGTATTTGTTAATGTCCTACACCTACATTCTTGTTGGAGATCAAGGATATTTATCAATTTCCTCATACTGCCTGAACCAATGTCTTAAACATTTATTGAAATGGTGAGCTTTTGTTGAGCATATGACACTCTTGGACAAACTGAAAGTCCTTTCAGATTTTATATAATACTCAGAGAATGAAGCTCTTTTTAGTTCTTCATGGGATTGTTAAACTAGATAATGTAATTCTAAAGTGGTCTACATGAAGGAAGGAAGCCCTTGGGCTGAAGGAGAAAAGCAAGAGCAAGTAAAAGAGAGAATAAGCCAACAACATCATTTGGATTGTTGTAGTCTAAAAAGACAGCTCCAGCCTCAGGCTTCCCAGGATCTACACCCCAGCAAGTTTCCTTTGTTGCTCTTGTTTATTTGAGGTGGATTTCTATTCTTGCAAACAAAAAGTCCTTACCATTTACACATGCTGAGAGGCTTCTAGTATTCTGAAGCATATAAGATAAAGTTACCCTAAACACATTCCAGCTGTGTCCCTGAACATCTGTGAGGCACAACTTATGTTCTTCTAAAGCTTCTCACTATTCTTGTTTCATTTAAGATGAGGGCGTTTGATAACACATCAGATTATTTGCAAAAGTGCTTATTATCTGCTCTTTCAGTTGTTGTTAAGGAACTTAAATTTCATAAAAAGAATCTATAGATTGATGAGGGTATTACACTACCTAGAACTGTACCCTTTTTTCAACCCTACAATTTGGGGGATTTCTGAGCCTGTTGACCATCTAAATGTCACATCTCTAATGACCCAATAAAATACCCTCGTTTAGCTCCACGTGCCTCAGAAACTAGGGCTCAGCTTCTAATAGACAGGCTATCTGCCTCTTACTAAAAGGAAATACTCATCCCCAGAAAGCCTGCATATTATCGTGGGTAAATCAACTTCTGCTCACGCTGCCAAGAATTTCATCGGTGCTCTGTGTATAAATTCAACAGTCCAGAATGCAAAGTCGAAAGCAGAACAGTCATGCACTCTTCACACCTATTAAAGTGAAGTCAAAGAAGAGTTCCCACAACCTGGCACTATGAAAGTAAAATGTAGGAGTTGTTTCATCTTCAGAGGTTCAAGAAAAAATGTCTCTGGCTAACTTGAAAGTAGAAATGGCTATATATGCAACCATAACTCAATTCTAAAATGGATAAAGATAGCTTTTTAAAACATTATTTCAGAAGTACTTTTTGTTGCCCAAGATTGAAAGAGTGACATATTCATCATTGTTGTTTTATTTGTTTCAGTAATACAGCTGATAGTTCTTGAAATTTTGCCGTGAAATGCTGCCTTCACAGGAAGCTCCAATTTGTCAGTAGAAGGGACAGTGAAAAGTCTCTTGGGAAGAAATTGGTTCACACCTCCAGGAATCCTAGCCTAAAGGATTCACACCATTGGAAAAATCTGCAATCTGAAAACTGTCATGTGATTTCCCTGAGCATTTGCTTAGGAAGATGAAAGAGGTATCAGTGTCTTTCCATCTGGTTCCATTCATTGCATAAAGTCATTTGAAAGTTTTCAAAGAAAACTAATAAAGAGCCTGAAAATCTAATCCAACTAGTTATCCAGTAGCCAGTAGGTGACAGCAATTGGGAACATTTTGAAACTTACTAACATGAGACTCTGAGATGGCTCCTGACCAACCCAGAGGGACACCATTCATTATCAAAGTCTGTAATTCTTTCAGTCTTTCATGGTCTTATTGGTGGAAATTTTTTTTTGTTTTTTGAAAAATGTGGCTCTTTCAAATTTATCAACAGTTGATTATTGATGCAACTCTTCAAATCTTTTCCTAATACTTCATAGACAGCATGCTTTCTGAGATCCCAAGGGTGCTCTTATGTTTTGAAGTGTTCCATATAAGATTTCAACCAAAGAAAAGCTTGATGACAGATTTCAAGAAATCTTGAATCATTTTAATGCATCAAATATCAAAGAAAAATAAAGCAATGTAAGATCAAACATTCTAGGGTCACAATACCTTATCCAATAACTAGCTGGGTAACTGTAAGCACACCACTTAACATCTCTGAGCTTTAGCTTCCTCATTTGTAAAATAGGAATCCTACTTTACTCACAGAACCATTACAAGAAATGAATAAGACACAATATATGTGAAAGCAAATAGAACAGTGCCTAGCACTAAAGTTTTAGTAAATAGGGTTGCCACGTGTCTTGTTTTAAGCTAGACAGTCCAGTATTTGAGTTTTCTTTCTGAGAAACAGATTGAGAAAAGACCAGACATATAAATGTAAATGTGAGTAAGTGTTATCATTACTGTCATGGAATGTCTTGTGCATGAATACTAGAACTTTCTCTCACTAGGACAATTTGCCCCAGGGAATGAGAGGGAACATGCCTCATTGAAACTTGCTTCAGGTACCACAAGGCAGAAGAAAGCTCAGCATGCACTTTGCTGGGTACCAGGTCCCACCATTGCTATTGGCCAGGCACATGGGGTGGGCACTGCAGTGGTGCTCAGTGCACCATTCCTGACAGTGTGGTACTTACCCAGCTCTCATTTTTCCTCTATCTCCTTGTTCTCCTTTTTGGTAGGGGATACTTGGCCATTTTATACTAAAGGGCAGACTGCTTAAGAATAAAGAATATTGAATTTTTCATTAAGTTTCCAAATTGCTTAAGGAAAAAAAGCCATTTTTTTTTTCCAGAAAGAAATTACATTTTAACCAAAATTACACTTACCCATTCTTGTCATTAAGTCATCAGTGTTCTGGATAGGTCAGCATAGTATCTCCTCTGCTCAACTTTTCTTAAGTTTGAATTTATTCTGCCTGAAGTTCCCTGCTCAGGAAAACCCAAACAGCCTATTGTTACCCAAAGTGGCACCCCTCTGAGAGCTCAAAGTGTGGTCATAACCCCAAAACCGAGTAGAGACTGAAGTCCAATTGATTTTGCTTGTCTGAGTGACACTTATCCAATTAGTATTCTATTTCACTTCCACCAAAGAGAAACAAGAATCATTTAACCTCTTCATTGCCAATTGGAAAAATTGTCCCACACTGTTGGACTCAACAGCCTAAGTTTGCTTTCTAGAATGTCAAGCATGTGTTTCTTTCTAACCTAATTGTAATAGACTTCAGTTTCTCTCCAAAGGCATTTCACCTAAGAGTGTTGGGTCCTTGATTATCCTCAAAATACCAGACACACTAAATGCTCCCTCCTTGAGAAGAATGGCCGGTAGATCACACCATGCCCTACTTGAAAAATTTTAAACACTTCCCAGGAATGAAGATTTTCAAAGGATATGGGGTTATCCCTCTATAGTTTGTTTTGAAACCAATCTTGGGAGAAAATCTTCTTTCTCAAGAAAAGCCAGTTCCCTGAGTTGTTGCCTACAAATGTAGCCCTAATGTCTATGACCAGCTGTCTATGCTCAAGCTTAGATAAGTTGAATGTGGTTCCCAGATTCTGTGGCACCCCTGCCCACTGGAAGTTTTGAATGTCCCAGGATTTGACTGATTCACTTCTTTAGAGTAATTAGGTTGAGCAGTTAATTGCCCAGATGTCTTGTTGCTTCATGCCTTTAACTGGGATGGAGGGGATTTCCAAAAGGGCAAGTATCTGAATCATTCAATGGTTATGAAAACTATCCTCATTCGGTTATCTTTTCAAAAAGGACGTTTTATGAAGCATTTGTTATTTTAGAATCTGACATCATACTGTCCTTAGTTCCCCCACAGAAGTAAAAAAGAATAAGGTGGAAATTAAAGAGAGCTAGAAGCCATATTTGGTGGCTAAATTATATTCTTTTTTATTCTAATGAAATTTGATTCACATTTTATTTTAAAAGTAATACTAACTCATTATAGAAAAAATTTAAAATAAAGATAAAATTTTTTAAAAGGGAAAATCACCACTGAGTTAATAAAAATTAGGCAATTTTTTTTTTAACTTCAGGACTTCTGAGATCCTTAGGTGTTCTTGACAAGAACGTTTGTTTCATCGAGAATGCTTGTTCTACCCATCACCTATTCATAGTCCCTGGGAACACAGTTTGGAAAATGCTATCCTAGGGAGTAGTCATAGTTTAAGGTATAATTTTACACTAGCTAGCAATTAATTTTTGCAAATATTTTCTTGGTAATTATTTAGTGAGGTATAGCTCGAGGAGACAGAAAGTTACTATTCACTCCACTGAGCAAAGGGCCCATCAAAATCCAGAAATAAAATGAAAACAGTTGTGGGTTGGTTCCAGGATGATAAACATTACTTACTTCATAACTGGCCCTAGCATACAATATCTTTGTAAATAGAGGTCTCATGTTGTGATGGTTAATTTTATGTGTTAACTTGACTGGGCCAAGGGATGCCCAGATAGCTGGTTAAGCTTATTTCTGAGTGTGCCTGGAAGGGTGTTTCTGGAAGAGATCAGATTAATTGGTAGACTGAGGAAAGCAAATTGCCCTCCCCATTGTAGTCAGGCCTCATCCAATCTGTTGAGTGTGTGAACAGGATAAAAAGGCAGAGGAAAGTTAAATTTTCTCTCTGTCTGACTGCTTGAGCTAAACATCAATCTTTTTCTGCCTTCAGCACTCCTAGTTCTCAGGCTCTGAGAACCAGACTGGAATCTACACTATTGGCATTACAGTTCTCCAGCTCTCAGGCATTCAAAAGATAGCACCAGATTTCCTTGGTCTCTAGCTTGCAGATTGTGAGACTTCTCAGCCTCCATAATTGCATCAGGCATGGGCCAAAAATATATTATCTATGTACTTCCATAGATAAATAGGTATCTATCTCCTTTGTCTCTGTTTCTCTGGAGAACCCTGACTAACACACTTGTACAAAATGCTGCATCCCTCCATTGTATGCTACTCTTCCTGGTTTGTGTATCCTTTATCCTTTTACTTATAAAGCCCATTTAGCAAAAGAGTCTACTCACCTCTGACACTTTGTTGGGATTTACATGTGAAATGGTCAGTTCAGAATTCCCATTTCAATCCCATCTTCCTAAGGCATCTCTTGGTGGAGGGTGACTTTCTTACTGCTTAATACAAAAGATAACTTTGCTTGTTCTCTATTTCCCAAGACATCAGAAAGTTTTACAGAATAGAAATCACATGATCTTTGTTTTACTGATTCTTTCCACCTACATTTTCTCTGACCTTCTTAACTTTAAAGGGATTCCTTAAACTTGGTGTCTTTGCCCTAACCTGTGGGCTGACAATATTGGAGGCCTTGCCCTAAGAGGCAGAATATATCACAGCATAAGCTCACATCTGTAATGTCACCTCCATGTGCCTGGCACTGTGCTAAGTACTTCACATAGATTATCTCACTCAGTCCTCACCAAACCAAACCAAAACAGAACAAACAAAACATTTGTAATTCCCTTTCTACAGGTGAGGAAGCCTGGGCTTGGCAGCTTTTCTAGAATTTCATAGCAGCAGAACAGGATTTAAATTCACAGCTGTCTAACTCCCAAACCCATGTTATTAACTACTATCCTTATACTCATTCTAAGGCAGTAATTTTCAAAGTTTGCTCCTGAAAAGCACCATCAGCACCACCTGGGACATTTTGCAAATGCATATTCTCAGGCACCACCTTGGACCTATCAAATCAGAAGAAACTCTGGGCAGGGGGACCAGCAATTTGTGCTATAACAAGACTTCCAGGTAATCTGATATATGCTAATATTTTTTAAATGGCTGCTCTGAAAATCTAGCAGGAGGGCTTAAGGTCAATGGTGAGAAATAATTTTTTTGGCAGCATTGTTAACATTGGGGTGGGTCACCTCAAAAAGCTGCACTCAGACCTCTTTTGCGGGGTTCTTGAACATGTTTGAGTCTGATGAGTGGGGAGGAGCTCGTGACTCCAGCTCCTCCCAATCTTATGGCCATCTCTCTCAAGTACACAGCACCACACCACTGAATCTGAGTGGGAGCCCAGTGCTCTCACTGACGCCAGAAAAATTTGACCTTAAAATTAAGGCTAACAAAGAATAGGATATTCTGATTCCATGTGTAGGTGCTGGAAAAATAATCAGCGACAACAGAGGGGAACATCATCATTGCTTTCTCCCTTCCTACTCACCCAGTGCAGTGGCATGTCATATATTAGCAGGCACTTTACATCAGACTAATTCAAATCCCCCTGTCAGGCAAATCCCACCTGTGAGCACTGCTGTCCACACCACATAACACCACATAGATCAAGAGCGGGAAGAGGCCAAAGTCATGAACACCATAGCTTTCCATAAAAGTTAATTAATGACAGAAGTATATTGCTGGGAATGGCAAAGCAACCATTATTTATGGTTCAGGAAACCCTAAATGTAGGTACTTCCCTTTTCCTATTCCCCAGCCCCAGCTCACCCATGAGAAGTTTACTCCATTCATTTCAGTAACTTTCTGAATCATTTGCCAAGTCAGCGAGAACACGTAGCATGGAATACATAAACATTAATATGACAGCTGAACATCCAACACATGTCCCAAAAGAAATGGACCACCAACAGATGCTGCCCTGTTTTTTTGTCCCTGTATCTGAACACTTTTCACACTTCACATTTCTATGGTCGTTAACAGTTCTAACCTGGCACCCCCAAGAAAATGATTTCCCAGAGGAACCCTTACTGCTAAAAGCCTCAAAAAACCCCTTTTCCACCTTCCCAGCCACACCACCACACACAGGCATGGGCCGGCAACCAGCAAAACAACTCAGCACTGACACGTAGTTATCACTTCGGGAGGCTGTGCAGCAGAGTGGGGGAAAGTGAACATCTGGCCTTGAATTCAGGCGAGATGTTCTTAGTGTCCTCATCTATAAAATGATTCCAATAATAACACTCAGCTTCAAGAGTTGTTGTGGGGTTGGAACCAACATGACGTGTGCAGCGCAGCACCTAGTGTCGAGTAAGGTCTAAGTAAGCATTAATGATATCCTGGTTCCTGCTTTCTTCTTCTTTCCTGAGAATGCCAGGTGCCCCCACCCAGCTGGAGTCAAGCCCAGGCTAGTATTTTGCCAGACACCCTATTCTATTACCCAGGCAGATTTTAGGAGGTGGCCTGAAGGTGAATGTAAATTTTTATGTTTGTGCGTATGTCCATTTTTTCTCTGAAGGCAAAGTCTAGGGTTTTCAGCTTATTCTCCAAGGCACTCATGACCACCCCAGTATCTCAGAGAGAGAAAGAAAACTGTACTCTTGGAAAGCACAGAAATTAAGAATATACATTTATGTTTGAAAAGAAACAGTTCCATGTGTTGGAAAGAGCATTACACTATGGGTCATGAAACTCAAGTTTTAGTCTTGCCTCAACCATAAAAGGACTACAACAAATGCCTTATCAGAGCTCAGCTTCCATTTATTTGTTTGAAAAGGACATCATAATAATTCCTTTTCTTCTTACAGTTGTGGGGATTGTACTAGGTAATAGATGTAAAAGCACTTTTAAAGCAGAAAACACCACACCGATACATACATGATAATGTAAGGTTCAGATGCTTCACCAAGTGAACAGTTTGCAGCTGGCCTGTGTAGTCCAAAAATTTATGATAACAATACAGATGAAGTAATATTCTTCTTGTTGTTCTACTTATGTAAAATAACATCATTATCTCTGAAATAATTTTTTAAAAATAAGCAAGCAGAAATTATTTATGGAAGGAGAGAATTCTATAAATATTGTTTGATTTGACCCAATCTACTGTACAAGATCTACAGTTCTTAGAGGTACCTGGCTTCCCCTCAAGGTTTGCTTTAATTGCATGTCACTGCTAACTTCCTTGTAAAGAGACAGGCCTCTGCCATTCCTTCTAATTATCCAAATCACCAGCCACTGTGTGTGGCCTTACCTAAGGCTTTTAACCAGAAGTAATGTCACTAAATCAAAGCAGGTAGGAGGTGTTCCTATTGCAACAACTCTAATAAATGCTACATGACATTCCTTTAAGACCATTTGGAAATATTCTTTGCAGAGATACAACAATTCCAACATGATAACTCATCAGTTAAAAACATTCATAACCACAACTGTACATGTAAACTGCCTCTCACTAGAGGAAACATATTCCTTCTATAAAGAACATTGGTAACCTCACTTCAGGCCTAGGCTGTCCTCATGAAAAAGAACGTTACATAGTCTGTACAATTATGTGGCTATTTCTGTGGCTTCCCCAAACCCAGAAGCAATGGCATTGACTGATATTGCCATTCATAATAATACTAATAACAAACAACATTTATTAATATCTTCCTACATGCAAATGTCATGTACACCTCTTTGTATACATTTTATAATTTAATCTGCACAATCCTGCGTGTACAGTTATTGTGCCCCATCTACAGCTGTGAAAACCAAGACTTTGAAAGGTTAAGTTACTTCTGCCTGAAGTGCCAGAGAAGCACTAAGGAGAAATAGAGCGTACGTGGAACTGACCAAGAGATTGCACTGAGGAGGCTGAGACAAATCGCTCTAAAGTCTCAAGATCTATGTGACAGTTGTGTAAACATTGAGAATGTGCAACATACATTTTTAACATCTGGAGCTACATGTTAAAATGCTGAAATAATAACATTTCTTATTAATAACAAGCATTTCTTCAGTGCTTCAACAATTTTACATTTGTAAGTTGGAAATAGGAGGTAGTCATGTTTTTTAGATTCTGAAATATTTCAGGGGAATTTTAAACTGAAATATTTAAGAGGAATAACACAAGATGCTTGAATTTTTATAATTCTTAATTCATAAGTTATAACATGGATGTTTTTGAACTGTGAAAATTCATCAGAGTGTATACTTGTGGTCTAGACACTTTTTTGTATATATGCTACGCTTTAACAAAAAATTTCAAAACCGTATCTATATACTCCTGTTTCATCACCATTTTCTATACTTTCCCAGAAGAGAACATCAGGTTGTTGCTATCTTTTAATTTTCTCTAGAATAATTTTCCTTTACAATGAAAATATCTGGAAGAGCATCTTGGTAAATCTCTAGGTATATTTTTGTTGACATTAGAAAACTTATAACCCACACATCAAGCCTGAATTCCTGATCCAGAGACTCAAACAGTTCTCCGTGTAGTAGCTCTTGCTTAGAAGGTTAAAAAGCAGTTTATTACAAATAAAAAGTGGAGATCAAAAGGGGCTGCTACCCTTTTTCTATTGACCCTGTTTTTCAGGACAAGTGCTGTGCTAGCCAACAGGAGAACGGGGTACAGAGGAAGCTTGTTTTGCTGAGAGGAGGGCAGTTGCCTGGGCAAAACCTTGTCCCTCTTGCCCACCTAAATGAGGTTCGAATAGAAACACTTCCTAGGATAAGCACTGCTCCCTGCCCTCAGTCCTGTAACAGGGTGTGTCTAACCTTTTATTTCTCCTCCCCCATCACCAGTTGGAGTTCTAGCCAATAGGAAGTGTGTAACCATCAGGCAACTGGGAATAGAGTGATAATAAGGTTTAAATGATTTTTTAAATACTTAAACTAAAGCCGTTGTTTCTATATTTAATTCACACACTTGCTCAATTTTAACCAGCTGTATAATCTAATTCACATTTATTTTTATCAATAGTATCTACAATAGAAAATTATCTATCAAAGGTCAGGCCTTAAGGAAATGTAGCTCTGTGGACAGTGTATTATGAGATGGCTCAGCTACTGAAACAAACCACCCTCCCTGCCCAATACAAACAACCACAGCAAAACAGTGCTTCAAACAAGAGAGAAATTTCTGTGTTACATAAAAGTCTGAATGCAAGCAGCCCAGAGCTGGTTGCACAACTCCACATTGTTAGGAACCCAGCAATTGTTAAATCTTGCTTTGCCATCCTCAACACATGCCACCCTTAACTGGTCCCATTTGTCTCACAGTCTGAGATGGCTGCTCCAGATCTCATCATCTCAACCAATTCCATCCAGAGATGGCAGAAAAATAGAAAGTGGAGGATATGCCTCTTTCTCTTAAGGGAATAATCCATAAATGGAACACTACATACTTGCCATTGGCCGGAACTTCCACAGATGGCCACACCTAGCTTAAAGGGAGGCTGGGAAATGTGAACATTAGCTGGACAGCTACATGCTCTGCTAAAATTTGAAATACTAAAGAAAGAAGGAAAGACTGGATGTTGGAAGACAACAAGTGAAACATGCATTCATTCATTCATTCATCCATGTATTTATTTATTTATCTATAAACACTGGATGCCAGGCACTGTGCTAGTGTTAGGGATATACAAATAAAGCACCATCCCCTAGCTCCTACCTCAAGAAGTTTACCGTCTTTGAGGAAACATACCTAGGAACAAACTGATAATAATTTTCAAAATTGCTACAAAAACAAAACAAAACAAATGGCTCTACTGGGATTATGCACAAAGTTACAAAACTCTGCCTAAGAGAACCAGGAAAGCTCAGAGAAGAGGCAGCCTTTATGCTGAAACTTGAAGGACAATAATATCCAAAACAATATTAATAGCATTCTTTAGCAGTTACTTTGTATCAGGCACAGTACTAAATCCTTTATATATATTAATTTATTTTATCCCTACGAAAACCCTACCTGACCAAAAAAAAAAAAAAAAAACTATTACTATCCCCACTTTGCTGATGAGAAAACTGAGGCATTGTAAGCAGTAGAAGAGGGATTTGAATGTGAGCTATCTGACTCCAGCACCTGCAGTACCTTTCATGAGAAATGAAGGAATTCAGCTTCATCACCTAAATCTCCTCATGCCTTTTTGTCATGTAAAGGAAAGGAAACATAGCATGGGAGGGGAAAATGAAAGATGAGAGGGTCCCAGGAGCCTGCCTAAGACACAACAAGATGAAACTCAAAATGCAATGTAATTGTCTGTCTTTCACTTCTCTCCCTGAGATGGGCTAGTTCCCAATGCATAGTCCAGGAAAACACTGGAAGATCTCCAGGGTCTGTAGAATATTCTCTAGAATATTATGACTTACAAATTATATGGCCATGTTTGTTCCTTTATTCCAAAGGCATATTTTTTTGTATTAACTAAAACTCAGACATCTACTCCTTTGAGAATATAATCCATTCACTTAATTCTGGGGCAATAAATTTTTGTGTTGGCATGAGGGGAAGCAATTTTCCAATATAGAAATAGTCCACAACCTAAAAAAAAGTTTGGCCTTCATTGAAATAAATGATGCATTTAGAGAAGCTCTTCTGCCTCGATGACCCTATTGGGCAAAACAGAATTTGTTCATTTGCAGCAGTTATTTACTATGCTACTTTATTACTTTAAACAAATTGTCTTTTATTTAAAAGTGCTGGCCCTAAAGATGAAGGTAAAAAACACAAGTGAAAGCATTCAGTGAAAGCTTAGGAATATTTCAGCAGGTTTCAATGAGTCTCTTTTTCTCTTGTTTTCTTCTGGTCATTTCCTACCCTTGATTAGTAATTTTACACCCAAGTAATAAAATATGAAATACTTTTTAATACTGCCATGGTGGTAAAAGTGTTTAGTTTTTATGATGTGTCTCCAGAGATAGATCTTTAGCAGTATATAGTGAGGTTAATTCAGCATAAAATAGTATAATACCTTTCTTATTTCTGTTCATTCATTTAGAAATTATGGGATGAATTCTAGCAAAATCTCTACCCCACTGGCTGGAGAGTGGTGTTTTAAAACACTGGGGGTTCTCTTTTTCTCTTTCAGGGAGATTAAGTGTTTCCAATCAATTCTTTAAAGAATCAAATAAATGTGAGTTATTTCCCATTTTATTTTCTCAGATTGCTGGGAGAAGTTACTATTATTGAAAGCCAGCCACTGACCCCTCTCCTCCTCTTCAGGTTCTCCCAACCCCTGAATATTTGTGAAATGAGAGCTGGAAACCCAACCGTCATTTTCCACTGTGCCATTTTGTGAAGATACTAATAATATTTCCCTTGGTTGTATTGTGCAATTGTGTGAGGCAGAGAAAGAAATTGAGTTAGCTACTTAGTAACAAAGTAGTGAAGCCAGAAATATTAAAAAAAAAAAAAAAAAAGAAAGAAAGAAAGAAAGAAAAGAAACAAAGAAAAGTAAAATGGGAAGGCTCCTCCTTGGTTCTTGAGCTATACTTAAAACAGATTCCCAGACTCAGGTGCCTGGAGGGAGTGACACCCACCTGTGGAGATGCATTTTCCTCCCAGAAAGTCACGGAGATCTGTCTCCAAACACACCAGCATCATGCATGTATTTATCGTACCTGATAAATGAAGGTACCTTTCATATATGCAATTATGTTCACTCCCCCTAATACCAGCACCTCCAAAAGTCCAAATTGGGCTCATACAATGAGCTACATTCTAACTTAATCTCGCAGTCACTTCTAATTTCAATCTCTAATGAATGCTTGGCACTCCTGTACTTCCTTTCATAAAAAGACAAAGTTCCTGCTTCTCACTTCATAAAAATAGCAAGAACAAGTTAACCTTTAGGTAATATGGATAAGAAAAGGTTAATATGAGTAGAATGAAAACACAATTTCCCCACAATTTTAATTTTACAGTGAAATACAAAGCTCTTTAGACTAGATAATTGTTGGTTTTTCTGGGTACTTACTGCAGTACCCTACTTGGAAACCTATTAGGAATTAAAAGTAAACATGTCAAACAAGAAATGCTCCCTAATTAATACTAAGACATGTATGAAAACATTCTTGAATATTAGGCTTAGTAGTATTGTATATTATACTGTCCTTGCTTATAAAAAGTTAAATATTTCTTCAAATGAAAATGCAGACCAATAAAAGATAGCTAAATATGCAACATGTAGCAATCCATTTGACACACCACAAACCAGTTCTGATAATGTTACACTGCCTATCTTCATTTCAAAGATTATTTAATTCTAACTACCTCCCTGTGAAAGAACTGATAAACAAACAGGTTGATTAATAGAGAAGTTAAAAATATATATATAACATCATGCCAAGGTGCTGTACCTGAAGTCAGAACTCACTAAGTGGTGACAAAGAGACTAATTCTAAAGTCTGATTTCTAGCTCCATGTTCCAAAAACCACGTCACAAGGAGACATTGAAAAATGTGATGCAGTTCTTCTCAAACCAAGAGAATTTGTTGCTGGTGTTTAAGAGCAGAAACTAAAGCCAACCATGAATACATAAAACCCAAATAAACATATTGATCTCTTAAACTCTGACCCAAACTTAATCCAAGTAGTAATGATTTATCTTAGAACTAAACCAAAAGTAATTTTCCAAGGAACAGAACATAACTTACCAAAACCTTAAGGCACAGAAAACTGTGGTGTGTAGGAAACATTGTGGGATCTAGCTGTGATGTGGTCCAGCACCATGATCTGTATCCAGTCATGTCATCTCCTGGGGGCATTGCAGAATCTCTAAGCATGGCTTCCTGCCATGACACCATATTCCTTTTCTTCTCACACCTGTCATGTTTTGAGACAGTGTGGTTAAGTCTAATGAATTAAAAAGGACAAGAAAAATAAAGAGCATTAGAACTTTGTAGAAAATCATCTACTGGGGAGAGAGTGGTACTCTGGAAACAATGTCAGAGAAAGTTTAGTCCAGTAGTCAGACCAACCACCCACAATTCTGCAACAGCATGTTACCACATGAAACAAGGCAAAAGCATATGTCACCCACCTTCAGACTTCACACTTAAGTAGTGAAAAATGGATTCATCTGTGCTGCCCAGACAGCAGCCCACATATTGGTCCATGGGATAATCCCATGTAGATGAAAAATCTAGTCTTTCTGGCACTCCATAGCTGTTTGTCAAACTAAATTACTGTTCCTAGACACCAAACCGTATTCTTCCGGTCTGAAAAGGCTATCATGTCTCTAAAAGTGCTTATCATGGTTACATGCTTACCACACTTAAAAGAGTCTGCAGCCTATTAATAGAAACATGTGTAGAATAAAAGGGAGTGGATGGGTTGTAACCAGAATAAAAAGCATCAAGACAGATTTTAAAAGTCATAAAATGTAGGTTTTGTTCTTTAGGTCATTAAAAAACCTGAACCTATTTTGTTGTATTAAACCTACTGTTTAATACAATACCTACTATTTAATACAATAAAATATAAAGTGAGGATCATTGCAATTTAGTCATATCATAGTAGGGTATAGAAATTAACATGCTGAATTCAGAAAGTCTACTGAATGACGTAAAACCTCAATTATGGTAGTAATTTTGTGATGAGCAGCCTCAGATGACTTTGGATGATTTGCACAGATAAAGGTAAGCAACAGTTTCATTTCCACTGAGGAGGAATCTGCAAATGCCTACCTATATCTCTAAGGTCTAGATTCCAAGCTTCAAGAGCAGACCAGAATCTAGCCAGCAAGAATCCTGGTGATAGAAGAAAAGCAAGTCACTAGATTCCACAGCTTTTATTTCATAATATTTGCCAAAATTGTCAGAGTTGATAACAAGCATTTTATATTAAATGTAGAGTATGTGATTCAAAAAATATTTGATTTAGATAAATAGTTTCCAACTTTGCTGTAATTCCATTAGGACACAATTTTATGAGCTAGCAAGAAAAATAGAGAATTATGTTTAAGTTAATAACAATATACACAAAAGCAACTCACTCCTAGATGGTCAACAATTGGCATGTCCATTGAAGAATAAAAACCCATGACTACTATGTGTTATGTGATAAGAAAAAACTAGCCTCTACATTAAATTTTTAAAAATCATGCCTCTTACTAGTTTTTATAACTGAAGTGTTGAAAATCTAATATACTCTTTCAATAAGGAAATCTAAACAGTTTTCTGTCAGTAACAGCAACATACAGTAGTCTGGAACCTCCTTGAAGTTAATTGCAGCACAGCTCACTAATGAAACTTTCCGTCTATTAAATCTTAACAGGCATAACTATAAAAATGGCGCCAAGCTTTCTACTGCTCTGGAATGTCCCAGACAGCACTTTGTGACTTTTACCCTTTATCTTTGTAATTACTGTAATTATTGCAGAGTTGGAATAGAATCAAGATCTAATAATACTTTTTTTTCCCAAAATCTAATTTTTTTCGTATTTTCAGGATGGGAAATGTTTGAGATGGTCAAGAAGAGATGTAACAACAAGGGACAGTTACATTAATTTCACAGTAGAACCCATGATAGTGTCTGGGACTGGTGGATTTTCATTGAGCTCCAGCATACATATATGATACACTAATAACTTCTATAGAACTTTGATTTGTTAGGAAACTAATTTTATATCTTATTTTTAATAATTTAAAGATTTAGTTTTGTAAATAATATAAAGGCAGAGAAAGAGACATCAAAATCATTAATTTCAGTTTTATAGCCTAACTAGAAAATGTTTCCTTCTTTTCTCTTTTTAAAATATTATTCACCTGAAAATAGGCATTACTCTTAATATTTTGAAGTCATTAGGTGAAAATTGAAAGTAAATCGCAGTTCTTTCCTATATGACTTGTTCTCATGAAGTAAAAAATCTTATTTTACTGTCTCTAAATTGTCCCTATGTCCCTGTGTTGGAAGGATGATATAACTCTTGCATCAGTTTTCTTAATTTTGTTCAATTCTTCCTAATATTAAAAAGAAGTACATTAGGGCAGCACTCCTAGAAATTACAATTATTTTGTTACTGGTTCTAAGCCTTTGCCATAAATAGCAAGCAGCTAGAGAAAGGAAATGTCTCACTAAGAGATTAGTTTGGGGGCCAACTCTGGATGAATTATATGCATAATGCAGGACAGTTATTGTTATAAATTAATGCTTTGCTGCAGGATGAATATATTTTCAGTCTAATGCCCAGTGGGCATTTTATTCCACTTCTATTTTCTCTCCACATGGCAAGTTGGAGCCAAAAAGACAGCATGTTCATATACAGTTTTGGCTAAGATAACTAGGACATAAAACATGTTAATTAACTTATGAAAAATAAGTTTTGATTAGTTTTATAATACCTGCTTGGCACCTCAATGATAAAGTGAATTTTTTGAATGACCCTGTAGACCAAATTTTCACTTAAATCATCTTCAATTCCTACTTTACATATTACATGGGCATCTCTTTACAACAAGACATGGCATGATATGGATATATCCACTAAACCATAGTTTCTCTAAATGTTATCAACACATGGACCACCTGCATCATAATTGCACCATAATTACCCAGGGAGTTTGTTAAAATGGAAATCCCTAGGCCAACTGAATCAGAATCTCTTGGGGTGGGAGATGTACAGAAATCTGTGTTTTACCAAGCTCCCCAGGTCACTCCAATACACTAAAACTTGCGCATGACTGTGTTAAAGGAATATCAGCATGATTTATCAACTTTCAATCATTCTACTTATAGCATCATCTTCATTGAACAAATAGTTTTACTTAGCTCCTATAGAGAGTAAGACATTATCCCAAGGACTGTGAGGATTACAAAAGTGAAGGCATTGGCATGTTTGCCCTCCAGACAATCACTATCCAGTGAGAGGGACAAATCAAAGGTGAACAGGAATACAGTACAACATATCTCAAGGCCAAATAACAATAGTAATAGTGTTCACTTTTAGCAATCCTAAGAGTGGTAAGATAATAAGAGTTGTCACTTTTGAGCTTATAGTATCTGCAGGTCTGTTTATATATTATATTGTATCACTATTTGTCATAATCCTGGGTATTTTCTGTGTTTTGCCTCCAATATTCAAAAACAAAATATTTTGTATAAAAAAGTTATAGTTCATTGTGGCTAACAATACCATTATTTGAACATAGTCTTTTCCAAGCTATGAGTATTCTTTCTGAATTCCTTAACACAGATATGATTTGGGGAAGATAGAGACCAATTATAATTCAAATTATTAAAGAAACATGATTCTTCTTTGAATGTTGCATTATACTGAAAAAAATCTTACTCTAGATTTTTAAAGACATGGATTCTCAAAATAAACAAAACTAGCAAAGAATAAAAAAAAAAAAAAAAAAAATAGGCAGAAATTTACCTCATAGAAATAGTAAGTTAAATGGGTCAAAGGAATCTTGTGCCATCAAAACTTGCATTGTTTTAACTCTATTAATATTAAAATAACCCAAATTATTATTATTATTATTACTGAGACAAAGTCTTGCTGTATCACCCAGACTAGGGTGCAGTGGCATTGATCTCAGCTCACTGCAACCTCCACTCCTGGGTTCAAGGAAATCTCATGCCTCAGCTTCCTGAGTAGCTGGAATTACAGGTGCCTGCCACTATGCCTGGCGAATTTTTGTGCTCTTAGTAGAGGTGGGGTTTCGACATGTTGGCCAGGCTAATCTTGAACCCCTGAACTCAGGTGATCCACCGACCTCAGCCTCCCAAAGTGCTGAGATTGCAGGTGTGAGCCATCATGGCCAACCAGCCACCCACAACTTTGGATAAGTTGTGTTTTCATTTTCATTTAATTTAAAATATTTTTAAACTTCACTGGAGATATTTTCTTTAGTCCATGTGTTATTTAGAAATGTTCTATTTAATCTCCAAGTATTTTGGATTTTACAGTTATCTTTCTCTTATTGATTTCTGATTTAATTTGTGTTCTGAGAGCAGACATTATATGATTTGTATTTTTTAAAAAGTGTTTAAGGTGTGTTTTATGGCCCAGAATGGGGTATATCTTGATGAATCTTCCATGTGAGCTTGAAAAGAATGCACATTATACTGTTGTTGGATGAAATATTCTATAGATGTCCATTACATACAAATGATTCATGGTGTTGTTGAGTTCAATTGTGTCCTTACTGATTTTCTGCCTCCTGGATCTGTCCATTTCTGATAAAACAGTGTTAAAATTTCCAACTATTATGAAGGACATTATGTAATGGTAATGGGTTCAATTCAACAAGACCTAACTACCGTAAATATATATGTGCCCAACACAGGAGCACCCAGATTGATAAAACAAGTTCTTAGAGACTTTCAAAGATACGTAGACTCACACACAATAATAGTGGGAGACCTCAACACCCCACTGACAGTGTTAGATCATTGAAGCAGAAAATTGACAATGATATTTAGGACCTAAACTCAACATTGGACCAAACTGACCTGACAGACATCTACAGAACTCTCCACCAAAAAACAACCGAATATACATTCTTCTCATTGTCACATGGCACATACTCTAAAATCAACCACACAATCAGACAAAAACATCCTCAGCAAATGCAAAATAATCAAAATCATACCACCACTCTCTTGGGCCACAACATAATAAAATTAGAATTCAAGATAAAGAAAATCATTCAAAACCATACTAGTACATGGAAATTAAACAACCTGCTCCTAAATGATTTTTTTGTAAATAATGAAATTAAAGCAGAAATCAAGAAGTACTTTGAACTAATGAGAACAGAAATACAACATATCAGAATCTCTGGGACACAGTTAAGGCAATGCTAAAAGGGAAAATTATAGTGCCAAACACCCACATCAAAAAGTTAAAAAGAACTCAAATTAACAGCCTAACATCACAACTAAAAGAACTAAAAAAGCGACAACAAACTAACTCCAAGGCTAACAGAAGACAAGAAATAACCAAAAATGAAAGCTGATCTAAAGGAGATTAAGGCACAAGAAATCATTCAAAAAATTATAAACTTAAGGTAAAGTGGTGGAAAAAGATATCCCTTGAAAATGGACACCATAAGCAAGCAGGACTAGCTATTCTTATAACAGATGAAACAAACTTTAAGGCAACAGCAGTTAAAAAAGACATAGAGGGACATTATATAATAATAAAAGGACTAGTCCAACAGGAAAATATCACCTTCCTAAATATATATGCACCTAATACTGGAACTCCCTAATTTATACAACAATTACTACTAGGCCTACCTAAAAAATGAGATAGACAGCAACGCAATAATAGTGGGAGACTTCAATACTCCACTGACCGTACTAGGCAGATTATCAAGAAAGGAAGTCAACAAAGAAGCGATAGATTTAAATTATACCCTAGAACAAATGGACTTAACAGATATTTACAGAACATTCTACCCAACAACTGCAGAATATACATTCTATTCATCCACACATGAAACATTCTCCAAGACAGACCATATGATAGGCCACAAAACAAGTCTCAGTAAGTTTAAGAAAACTGAAATTATATCGTATTCTCTCAGACCACAGTGGAATAAAATTGGAAATCAACTCCAAAAAGAACCCTCAAAATCATGTAAATACATGGAAATGAAATAATCTGCTCCTGAATGATCATTGGGTCAACGATGAAATCAAGATAGAAATTTAAAAAGTCTTTGTACTGAATGATAATAGTGACACAACTTATTAAAACCTCTGGGATACAGCAAAGGTGGTGCTAAGAGGAAAGTTTTTAGCCTTAAATGCCTATTTCAAAAGGTCATAAAGAGTCAAATAGACAATCTACGGTCACACCTCAAGGAACTAGAGAAACAAGAACAAACCAAACTCAACCTCACTCAGCAAAAGAAAAGAAATAACAAAGATCAGAGCACAAATAAAATGAAATTGAAACAAAAAATACAAATGATAAATGAAAGAAAAAGCTGATTATTTGAAAAGATATATAAAATTGATATACCATTAGGGGGATTAACCAAGAAAAGAAAAGCAAAAATCCAAATGAACTCAATTTGAAATGCAACAGGAAATATTAGAACTGATACCGCAGAAATGCAAAAGATCGTTCAAGTTTCCTATGAACACGTTTATGTGCATAAACTAGAAAATATAGAGATAGATAAATTCTGGGAAACATATAACCCTTCTAGATTAAACCATGAAGAAGTACATACTATGAACAGACCAGTAACAAGCAGCAAGATTGAAATGGTAACTTTAAAACTGCCAACAAAAAAGTCCCATGATCAGAAGACTTGCAGCTGAATTCTATCAGACATTCAAAGAATTGGTACCAATCCTATTGACACTATTCAACAAGGTAGAGAAAGAGAAAATCCTCCCTAAATCATGCTATGAAGCCAGTATCATCCTAATACAAAAGCTAGGAAAGTATATAACAAAAAAAGGAAAACCACAGACCAACATCCCTGATGAATATAGATGCAAAAATCCTTAACAAAATACTAGCTAACTGAGTCCAACAATGTACCAAAAAGATAATCCACCATAATCAAGTGGGTTTTATACCAGGGATGCAGGGATGGTTTAATATGCACAAGTCAATAAGTGTGACATACCACATAAACAGAATTAAAAACAAAAATCACATGATCATAGTTACAGAAAAAGCATTTGGCAAAATTCAGCATCCCTTTATGATCAAAACCCTCAGCAAAATAGGCATAGAGGGACATATCTTAATGTAATAAAAGCCATCTATGACAAACCCATAGCCAACCTAATATGGCATTGGGAAAAGTAGAAATCATTCCCCCTGAGAACTAGAACAAGATAAGGATGCCCACTTTCACCACTTCTATTTAACATAATACTGGAAGTCCTAGCCAGAGCAATCGGACAAGAGAAAGAAATAATGGGCATCCAAATTGGTAAAGAGGAAGTAAAGAGTTGCTGTTTACTGATGACATGATCTGATACATGGAAAACCCTAAAGGCTCATCCAAAAAGCTTCTAGAAAGGACTAATGTCCAGAACCTACAAAGAACTCAATTCAGCAAGAAAAAAACAAGCAATCCTACCAAAAAGTTTTAGGATACAAAGTTAATGTACACAAATTAGTAGCTCTGCTATACAGCACCAACAACAAGCTGAGAATCAAATCAAGAACTCAACCCCTTTTACAACACCTGCAAAAATAAAAATAAAATACTTAGGAATATACCTAACCAAGAAGATTAAAGACCTCTACAAGGAAAACTACAAAACACTGCTGAAAGAAATCATAGATGACACAAACAAATGGAAACACATCCCATGCTCAAGGATGGGTAGAATCAATATTGTGAAAATGACTATACTGCCAAAAGCAATCTAAAAATGCAATGCAATTTTCATCAAAATACCACTATCATTCTTCACAGAACTAGAAAAAACAATCCTAAAATTCATATGGAACCAAAAAAGAGCCCACATAACCAAAGCAAGACTAAGCAAAAAGAACAAATCTGGAGGCATCACATTACCTGACTTCAAACTATGCTATATGGTCATAATCACCAAAACAGCATGGTACTAGCATAAAGATAAGCATGTAGACCAATAGAACAGAATAGAGAGCCCAGAAATAAAACCAAATACTTACAGCCAACTGATCTTCAACAAAGTGAACCAAAACATAGGCCATCCTATTTAACAAATGGTGCTGGAATCATTGACAATCCACATATAGAAGAATGAAACTGGATCCTCATCACTCATCTTATACAAAAATCAACTCAAGATGTATTAATGACTTAAATCTAAGATTGGAAGCCATAAAAATTCTAGAAGATAACATCAGGAAAACCCATCTAGACATTGGCTTAGGCAAAGACTTCATGACCAAGAACCCAAAAGCAAATGCAACAGAAACCAAGATAAATAGACAGGACTTAATTAAACTAAAGAGTCTCTCCACAGCAAAAGAAACAATCAGCAGAGTAAACAGAAAACCCATGTGGGAGAGAATTTTCACAATCTATACAGCTGACAAAGGACTAATATCCAGAATCTAAAATGAACTCAAACAAATCAGCAAGAAAAAAAAAATCCTACCAAAAAAAACGGGTTAAGGACATGAATAGACAATTTTCAAAAGAAGATATACAAATGGCTAATAAAGATATGAAAAAAATGTTCAACATCACTAATGATTGGGGAAATGCAAATCAAAACCACAATGCAATATCACCTTACTTCCTGCAAGAATGGCCATAATCAAAAAATCAAAAAATAATAGATGTTGGCATGGAAAAGGGAATACTTTCACACTACTGGTAGGAATGTAAACTAGTACAACCATTATGGAAAACAGTGTGGAGTTTCCTTTAAAAACTAAAAGCAGAACTACCATTTGATCCAGCAATCCCACTACTGGGTATCTACCCAGAGGCAAGAAGTCATTATATGAAAAAGACACTTGCTCACACATGTTTATAGCAGCACAATTCACAATGGCAAAAATACAGGATCAGCCTAAATGTCCATCAATTTATATCATGTTTATAGCAGCACAATTCACAATGGCAAAAATACAGGATCAGCCTAAATGCCCATCAGTCAACAAGTGGATAAAGAAATTGTGGTATACATGTGTGTGTGCGTATGTGTGTGTATATATATACACATATATATATACACACACATATATAAATTGTGGTATACATATGTGTGTGAGTGTGTGTATACACACACACACACCATGGAATATTACTCAGCTATAAAAAGGAACTAAATATTGGCATCTGCAGCCATATGGATGGAATTGGAGACCATTATTTAAAGTGAAGTAACTCAGGAATGGAAAGCCAGACATCCGTGAGGATGCAAAGTCATAAGAATGATACAATTGGACTTTAGGAACTTGGGAAAGGTTGAGAGGGAGGTGAGGGATAAGACTACACATGGAGATGCAAAGGAATAAGAATGATACCATTGGACTTTGGGGACTCATGGGAAATGTTGAGGGAGTGTGAGGGGTAAAAGACTGCACATTGGGTACTGGGTACACATCTCAGGTGATGGGTACACCGAAATCTCAGAAATCACCATTAAAGAACTTATTCATGTAATCAAACACCACCTGCTCCCCCAAAACCTATTGAAATAAAAATATTAAAACTTAAATTTTTGTTTTAAATCAATGAATCCAGGAGCTGGTTTTTTGAAAAAATTGACAAGGTAAATAGACCACTAACTAGACTAAAAAGAAGAAAAAAGAAAAGATCCAAAGAACAACAAAGGAGATATTGCCACTTACCCCACAGAAATACAAATAGTTATCGGAGGATACTACGAAGACCTTTACACACACAAACTAGAAAATCTAGAAAAAAATGGAAATATTTCTGGGCACATACACCCTCCCAAGACTAAACCAAGAACAATGAGTTTTGACACTGAATCAGTAATAAATAGTCTATCAACCAACCAAACAAAAAAAAGGCCCATTACCAGATGGATTCACAGCCAAATTCTACCAGATGTATAAAAAAGAGCTAGTACCATTTTTACTGAAACTATTCCAAAAAATTAAGGAAGAGGGACTTCTCCCTAACTCATTAAATGAGACCAGAGTCATCCTGATAACAAAACCTGGCAAATATACAACAAAGGAAAAGAAAACTTCAGGCAATATCCTTGATGAACACTGATGAAAAAATCCTCAACAAAATACTGCCAAACTGAATCCAGTGGCACATCAAAGAACTAATTTACCATGATCAAGTGGGTTTTATCTCTGGAATGCAAGACTGGTTCAACATACACAAATCAATAAATATGAATCATCACATAAATAGAACTAAAGACAAAAATCTCATAATTATCTAAATAGATCCAGAAAAGGCTTTTGATAAAATTCAACATCTTCATTTCAAAAACTCTTAACAAGCTGGGTATGGAAAGAACATGCCTCAAAATAATAAGACCCATCTATGACTGACCCACAGCCAACATTATATTGAATGGGAAGAAGCTGGAAGCATCACCCTTGAAAACTAGCACAAGACAAGGATGCCCTTTCTCACTACTCCTGTTCAACAGAGTATTGGAAGTCCTGGCTAACGTAATCAGGCAACAGAATGAAATAAAAGGAGTCCAAATAGGAAGAGAGGAAGTCAAACTATCCCTGTTTATAGATGACATGATTCTATATGTAGAAAACCCCATAGTCTCTCTCCAAAAGTACCCTGACATAGTAAACAACTTCAGCAAAGTTTCAGGATATGAAATCAATGTACAAAAGTCACAAGCAATCTTATACACCAAAAACAGCCAAGCCGAGAGCCAAAGCAGAAATGCAATCCCATTCACAGTTGCCAAAAAAAATGAAATAAAATACCTGGGAATACAGCTAACAAGGGAGGTGCAAGATCTTTGTAATACGAATTACAAAACACTGCTCAAAGAATTCAGATATGAGACAAACTAATGGAAAAACATTCCATTTTCATGAATAGGAAAACTCAATATCATTGAGATGCACAAGATTGAAACTGGACCTCTTCCTTACACAATCTATAAAAATTAACTCAAGATTGATTACAGACTTAAATGTAAAAACCCAAAACTATAAAAACTCTGAAAGGCAACCTAGGCAGTACCATTTTGGACATAGGAAATGGCAAAGATTCATGACAAAGATGCCAAAAGCAATTGCATCAAAAGCAAAAATTGACAAATGGGACCTAATGAAACTAAGGAGCTTATGCACAGCAAAATAAACTGTCAACAGAGTGAATAGACAACCTACAGAATGGGAGATAATTTTTGCAAATTATGTATCTGACAAAGGTCTAATACCAAGCATCCATAAGGAACTTAAATTTACAAGAAAAAAAAAACATTAAAAAGTGGGCAAAGGACATGAACGAATACTTTTCAAAAGAAGACAAACATGTTGCCAACAAGTATACAAAAAAAAGTTCAATATCACTGATCATTAGATAAACGCAAATTGAAACCACAGTGAGATGCCATCTCATACCAGTCCAAATGGCTATTACTAAAAAGTCAAAAAATAACAGATGCTGGCAAGGTTGCCGAGAAAAGGGAATGCATATACACTGTTGATGGGAGTGTAAATTGGTTTAACAATTGTGGAAAGCACTGTGGTGATTCCTCAAAGAGCTGGAAACAGAACTACCATTCAACCCAGGAATCCCATTATTGGGTATATATGCAATGGAATAGAAATCATTCTATCATAAAGACACAGACACAAGTAAATTTAGTGCAGTGCTATAGCACTATTCACAATAGCCAAGACATGGAATCAACCTAAATGCCTATCAGTGGTAGACTGGATAAATAAAATGTGCTACATATGCACCATGGAATACTAAGCAGCCTTAAAAAAGGGATAAAATCATGTCCTTTGCAGGAACACAAACCAGAGGCCATTATTCTTAACAAACTAACACAGGAACAGAAAACAAAACCCAACATGTTCTTATTCATAAGTGGGAGCTAAATGATGAGAATACATGGACGCATAAAGGAGAACAACAGACACTTGGGTCTACCTGAGGGCAGAGAGTGGGAGGAGGAAGAAGAGCAGAAAAAATAACTATTGAGTACTAGGCTTAGTACCTGGGTCACAAAATAATCTGTACAAGAAACCCCCATGACACAAGTTTACCTATATAACAAACTTTCACATGTACTCCTGAATATAAAAGAAAAGTTAAAAAAAAAAAAGAAATTATACAGAGAGATTCCCATGTGCATTTTACCTAGTTTATCTCAAAGGGAAACATCTTACAAAACTATAGTAAAATATGATAAGTAGGATGTTGGCATTGACAGTCAAGATACAGAGGACTTTCATCACAAGGATTTCTTATGTTGCCCTTGTATAGCAAATCCCACCTCCTTCCTACACCCTTTGTCTGTTAATATGGTAGATTACGCTGATTTTCTAATATTGAACCAGATTTGCATCTCTGGAATAAACCCCACTTAATATTGCTATGCGATTCTTTTCATATATTACTGAATTTTTTATGTTAATGTTTTATTAAGGATTTTTGTATCTATATTCATGAGGGATATTAATCTGTGTTTTTTTCTTTTCTCTTTGTTGTACTGTCTTTGTTTAACTTTGATATCAGAGTATTACTAGCTTCATAAAATGAATTAGGAAGTATTTCCTTCTCTTCTATTTTCTAGGAGAGATTGTTTAGAATTGGTATTAATTCTCTCTTAAATGTTTCACAGAATTCTTCAGCGAAACTATGGGGCCTAGAGATTTCATTTGGGGGAGTTGTTAAATTACAAATTCAATCTTTTAATAATAAAGATAAGACTATTTCATACTGGGTGAGTTGTGGAAGTTTTTTTAAAAAAGTGGTTGATTTCATCTAAGGTGTCAATTATATGCACATAGAATAGTTTATGGTATTACCTTAACATACTTTGATGTTTGCAGGGAATATAGTAATAGCCCATGTTTCATTGCCGATGTTGGTAATATGTGCCTTTCTTTTTGTGTCAGTCTTGCTAAAAGTTTGTCAATCTTATTGATCTTTTCAAAGAACCAGCCCTTTGTACCATTTATTTTTCTATTGTTTTTCTGCTTTCATGTCCATTGATTTCTGCCCTTTATTATTTCCTTCCTTCTGCTTGCTTTGGGGTTATTTTGCTCTTATTTTCCTAGGTTCTTGAGGTGGGAGCTTAGATTGTTGATTTGAGGCTTTTCTACTTTTCTTATATATTTAGAGCTAGAAGTTTTCCTGTGATATTTTTATTATTGATTTTTACTTTGATTCCATTGTAGTCAGAGAAAACACTCTGCATGATTTCATTTCTTTTAAATTTGATGTAGCTCAGGGTATAACTTATCTTGGCATATGTTCTGAAGGTGGAAAGAATATTTATTCTACTGTTGGGTAGAATGTTCCATAAGTGTTGATTAAATCCTCTTGGCTGATGATGTTCAGTTCTTCCATATTTTTGCTGATTTTCTGTCTAGTTCTAATCAATTGTTGAGAGTAGAGTGTTGGCCTTTTTAATTATAGTTGTGGATTTTTCTATTTCTCCTTTCAGTTATATCTGAATTGTGAAGTTTTTGCTTCACATATTTTGCTGCTCTATGGTTTGGTTAATAAACATTTAGGGTTGCTATATGTTCTTAGAGAATTGACCCTTCTATCATTGTATCTTAATGTTTTGCTGTCTTAATTTTTGCTCTGAAATCTACTTTACCAGATATTAATACAAGTACTTCTGAATGCCTTTAATTGTTCATCCTTTTACTTTAAAGATGTCTATATTACATTTGAAATGTGTTTCTTGTTGGCAGCATATAGTTGGACCATGTTTTTAAATTCACTCTGTCAGTCTCTTAATGGGTGTATTTAGACCATTCACATTTAATGTAATTATTAATATGTTAGGACTTAAGTCTGCCATTTTAATTTTTTCTGTTTATTCTCACTGGTTTTGTTTATTGCTTGATTTTAATTTTTATGCCCTCTTGTGGGTTACTTGAATGTATTTTTAGAATTCCATTTTGATTTTTCTGTAGTATTTTTGAGTTTATCTCTTTACATAGTTTTGTCAATGGTTGCTCTCAGTATTACAGGAGATATGCATAACTTATCACAGTCCCTTGGTGTCATAATTTCACCAGTGTGAGTGACGTGTAGAAACCTTACCTCTCTTTACATCCCTTCAACATGTCCAATTTATAATAGTATTTGTTCCTCTACATACATTTGGAATAATATTAGAGATTAGTATAATTTTTGCCTCAATTGTCAAACATGATTTAGAAAACTCAAGAGAAGAAGGAAAATCCATTGTATTTGCCCATATAGTTACTGTGTTATTTCTTTTTTTCTGATGCTCCACGTTTCCTTCTTGTATTATTTCCTTTCTACTTAGAGAACTTCCACTAGCCATTATTTTAAGACAGGTCTGCTGAAGACAAATTCTCTTAGTTTTCCTTCATCTGACAATGTCTTGATTTTGCCTTTATTCCTAAAGGATATTTTACATGGAGTACAAGATTCTGCATTGAAAGTTGTCTTTCAACATTTGAAAAATATTGTATCACTTCCTTCTCAATAACCTATGATGAGAAATACAGTGTCATTCTAATTGCTTTTCCCATATTAATAAGATGTTATTTTTCTCTGGCTGCATTCAAGATATTTTCTTTTCTTTAGCTTTCAGACATTATGATGTATCTTGGCATGTAATTCTTTAGCTTTTCTTGTTTGAGATGTTCTAAGCTTTTTGAATCTGTAGGTTTATGCCTCTTGTCAAATTTGAGAAGTTTTTGGTTATTATTTCTTCTAGTCCTATTCATTGTCTTTTTCTTCTTTTTCCAGAACTCCAATGACATGAATGTTAGATCTTTTGTTTTATTCCCACAGGTCCCTGAGCTCCGTTTAGTTGTTTGGTCTGTATCCTCCATTCTCCTGGTTGAGCCCATTACTGAGATTTGTATTTCCATATTCTGGAAATTAAGGATTATGAGATGATGAAATTATCCTCGATTATCTGAGTAGGTCTAGATCTAGTGATAGATATTCTTACAAGAGAAATACAGAGGATGTACATTGGAGGCAGAGATTAGAATGATGCAGCTACAAGCCATAGAACACCTGGAGTCACCAGAAACTGGAAGAGGCAAGGAACAGAATCTCCTGTGGAGACTTTGAAGGAAGTGCGGTCCTGCTGATGACTTGATTTTGGATTTCTGGCCTCCAGGGCTGTGAGACAATACACCTCTGTTGTTGTACATCAAATTTATAGTTGTTTGTTACAGCAGCCATAGGAAGCTAATATAGCAATTATTGTCCCTTTTTCATTCAATTTGAGATCTTCTTGGTTCTTCCTGATTTTCAATTGGAACCTGAACATTTTTATGTTATGAGACTCTAGAGTTTATTTGAGCTTTCTGTTTAAGCTGGCTTTTTCAGACTTCACTCTGGCAGGGGACTGCCTAATTACTGTCCACATATTAGGTGGAGGGAGACATCTGGGTTCCCCATTCAGCCTCCACTGGCATCTGAGGAGTTGGGAAAGCTCCTTTTTTACTACTGGGTGGGAATGGCAGTTCTGCCTCCCCACATGGACTCTACTGACACTGAATTGGGTATCAAATTGGTCTTGTTACTACTGGGTGATAGTGAAAATCCCAACTCCCCCACTAGAGTTCCTCTGACACCACCCCATTGTGGAGGGGAAAGGTGCATCATTACTGTCAAGTGTGGGTGAGTTGATAGGAATAAATAATTGATTGAATGGGAAGGGAAAGGGAAAATTAAAAGTCTAGGTCAACTTTCAGGTTACACCTTGGGCAATGACTTAGGGAACAGTGCTATTTTCCAAGATAAGGAATACTGGAAAAGAAGCAACTTTGATAGAGACAGAAAGATTATAGGTATAATTTTAGTCATACTGAGCATTAGTGACCTGTGGGATATCCATGTAGCAACCATCCAGAAGGCAGTTGGATGTACTTGTCTGGAGCCTGGGAGACAGATATGGTTCCTATTGCCCTGGGAGGGTTGAGATTGTCCAGGAAAAGCAAGAAGTTAGGCCAGGCATGGTGGCTTACACCTGTAATCCCAGCACTTTGTGAGGCCAAGGCAGGCAGATCACTTGAGCCCAAGAGGTCAAAACCAGCCTGGGAAACATGGCAAGACCCTGTCTCTACAAAAAATACAAAATTAGCTGAGTGTGGTGCAACTGTAGTGTCAGCTACTTGGGAGGCAAGGGTGGAAGGATCATCTGAGCCTGGAAGGTTGAGAGGCTGCAGTGAGCTGTGATGACACCACTGTGCTCCAACCTTGGCTCTTGGAGATGGGAGTGAGACCCTGTGGAAGGAAGGGAGGAAGGGAGGAAGGGAGGAAGGGAGGAAGGGAGGAAGGAACCCAGGCCCTTGAACAGAACCCTGACAAACAGCCCTGGAGGAGGCAGAGAAGCCAGCAAAGAAGATGGATAAGCAGCAGGCAGAGAGGTAAAAAAAAATATATATATATATGAGCATGCCACAAACGTGTAAAAACAAAGTTGGTGCAGTCGTTACTTATCTGCACCCTGGGCCCCAGTGTTCCCTCCAGCTGAGATTCCTTTAGACCTAGAGTGCTCCGTGGCTGTGCCTTTTACCGGTCCTTTCCTCCATCTCAAGCTTCCATGGCAGAAAACATAGCCCTTTGATCAGAAAGATGAGGCCAGCCACAAATTCTAAGGTAGGCAAGAGAGCTAAGGTCTTAAAATAAATAAGGACTCCTTTCTGTCATAACCTCCTCTGTGAAAAGAGGAGTGAAATCCCTGGAGGAGGAAGAAAGCTACTGTCACTTTCCATAAATAGGTAGGTCAGAGTGGCTCTGAAAGATAATTGAGCCAAATCGACGTGAGGGACCCAAGAGGTGCCTCTGCACAGGGAATTTAGTAATAGCACAAGCAGGGAGTAATAGAAAAAAGTAGTAATAATCATACAACATGAAAACAGATTCAAAATTTTCATGCAAACTCTAAGATTTTTTGTTCATTTCAGGTCGTTAATGACATAAGACATACTCTTAATGAAAGTACGCTGAATTTCAACATGGAGACTATGGTTTACATTTTCATTTCAGTTTCCCTCCAGGATATTTTCTCTCCAAGTTCTCTTCTCAAGGCTGGATCTCTAGAGACATTATAGGTCAGAAGGCACTTAACAATAATTACTACATCTGACATTTATTCAACACTTACTGTGGACCTTGCCCTCTGCTAAACTCTTTACATAATTCATCTAATTTAATCATTCCAATAGTCCCACAACATATGCATTGTCACACCTTTTGTGAAGAGTCTAAGGCACAGAAAGGTTAGGTAACTTATCCAAGATCACACAGGTTCTAAGGGACTTTTTTTTCAGCACCAACCGGGACCCCACATACATGCAAGAAACTCTAACAACTTTTCCACCTAGAAAGCAGGAGGCCCAATCTGGAAGGATGACAGCCAAGTGTCTCAGACACATATAGATAGTAGCTCCTCCACTCAAAAGCCTTTAAGTTGATACATGGGCTGGTTGAGTCTCTCCTGGTAGAAGAGTTCCTGGGATGTCAGGTTATTCTCCAGGCACATGACAACTCTCTGGAGCCAAAGTGAATACTCCAAGTCTCTCTTTAAAGTGATATGGCATGACAGGAAGCTCTGGCTGTGCTAAAAACTGGGAAGTATTCAGTTAGAAAATGCAACTTTCTGCTTAAATAAAGGGATTATCTTCTTACCTCCTCCTCCAGCATTGGGCAAGTTCCTGAGATGCAACTTCAAACTCTTACCTGAGTCAATAACATCTGCCATTCAGGATATGGCAGACTTCCAAGAAAAATTTGTGCAGTAAGGTAATTTGCACACTTCTGAGTGCATTACTGTTCAATATTTCACTTATTCATTAATTCAGTAAAATATTTTTGGTACCTTCCATATACCAGGCATTATGAACATTCAGAGATGAACAAGATCAGTTCCTGCCTTTGGAGGAGCTGACACACTGGCAGATGAGTTATTCAATGCTGAGGCAGGTGTGACCAGAAAGCCAAGCACAGGGTATTAGGAAATGTGGAGGAGCCACAGCCAGCCCCACCAGTGGGGTTCTGGAAGGAGAATCTGGGAGGAGGAAGACTCCAGTCAAGTTTCAAAGGACGGAAGCAATGGGGAGGGTTTGTATTTTCAAGAAGAAAGGAAGGACAATCCAAAATGATCATAAGAGATGAAGCCAAAGAAGTAGAAAAGAGTTCTTTGTGGCCCATTAAAGAGGCTGGGTATCTCCAGCCTCATCGAAGTCTTTTAGTGATGGTGTGAAGATCTGAACTTTAGATGGCTCAGTTGAGCCCTTGGGTACCGGAAAGATTTTCCAATGGACACTAACTAACAATGTGCAGAGCATATTGCTAGATTTTTAGTACATTGTAGAGAAAACCTATAAGAGTACTTAGAACACTGCTATATTCTCTTCCTTCTCCTCTTGGAGGGGAGGGTTACCCTTAAGCAGGTTTCCCCCACTTCAGATGAAGTCACTCCCAGCTTCCAAAAAGCTTTATGCAACCCATCCTCCACAAACACATGCACATAGGAGGAGAAAAAAAAAGGGAAAACAGAATTCTAAGATCAACCTCTGTCAAACCATTAAATCCTGTTCAAACATTTTCTTTCATTGACTAGACATGACATTGGCAGCAGGGAAGGTAAGAATTAGAAGGCAAGCTATTCATTTAAACAGGCCCCTACCATGCCTCTGCCCTGGAGGAGCTCACAGTCTAGAAGAGAACCCAGAGAAGGAAACAAGAAATATTTTACATGTGGAACAAATAAAGAACTTAAATACAGAGCATACAAGAAGCACTTAAGAGGGATACCTAAAGCAGGCTGGGAAGTGTAATAAAGGAGCTTCTTGAGGAAATGATGTCTGGGCCAACAGTAGAATTAGACTAAGAAAGCAGTAAAGGTAAAGGGAGAGAGTTTCAGAAAGAGGGAGCAGCAGGGGCATTGGCTGAAGATATGAGAGAGAGAGAGAGAGTTTGTGTGTGTGAGAGAGAGAGAGAGGGAGAGAGAGAGAGAGAAAGAGAGAGAATTTGGGGGACTCCAGTACTTATGTGGGGAGTAAGATAACTCCAGAGAGGTAAGAAAGGCTCACATTTTAAAGGCCTTGATAAGCCTTATGTATTAGTGTTAAGTCATGGGAGTAGAAGATCAAAATGAGCGCAGTTATGGATATGATAATGTTGTGCTGCCCAGGGTACCCCAGTGGAGTGTTCACAGGGAGTTGGCATCATTCCATGAGCTCCAGAGAGAGGCCTCATTTGCATATGCAGACCTAGAATCACCAGCTAGGTGATAGGAGAAGCCATGCATGTGTTTCTGTACTAAAATAGAGTGCAATGAGTGAAAATAGAACAGGACAGAGGGTAGGAGGATACAGTCATAAGAAACTATAGCATTTAAAGGGCTAGAGAAAGGAAGTACAATCTTCAGAGGAAACTGAAAAGGAGTCATTCTGAAAGACTGGAGGGAAATTGGGAAAGAGATAGTCCAGGAAGTCAAAGGTGGATATAGATCCAAGAAAGAAAAAGTGGTGTTGAATATTACAGTGAGATATGGTAAAATAAGAATTGAAAAGGCGACTGAATTTGGCAATTAGAAACTTTCTCCAGGTTTGAGTGGAGGGTTGGGAAGGCAAAGCCAAGTGATTTGAAGGAAGTGAGAAAACAGATATGACAAAGATAGACAATTCTTTTAAGAAGGGTAGAAGAGGGATGAAGGTCATTACAGGGGAATATATACAAATTCAACTGGAAGGATAAAGTAGCTTAGCAATAAAACTCAAACTGTGTGGAAATTCACTTAATTCTGGATTCAACATATTCACATTTATAAAGTACTAACTTTATGCTAAGGAATACATTGGAACTTTCACATACCTAATTTTTTATTATGTAAAGCTGGTATCTTTTATAGTGGGTGAACAAAGTTGAAGAACATTTTTTTCCCCTGGAAGTATAGTAAAAGTTGTTGGGAATTTTAAAAAATAAGCTGAATTCAAAATAACACAATTTTTAGAAGACATTTATGCACTGAGGTCTTTCTTACCTTGCTTCTAATATAATTATGCACTGTCTCAATACATTCAATCATGTTTTGGTCTATGAATGTATGTTGCTTAGTCCTTTTTCACTGCTTTTTTGTGGCTTTGCTAAATCATTTGGGAGACATTTCTCAAAATATACTGTGATACTTAACTCTATCTGTGCTGGGAATATTTTTTAATCCCACTCCAGGAATTTCATAAATTATCCACTCGGTAGGAGCCACAAGTAGTTCTAGAAACAGATGCAGATTGGTCTGGTCTGTTTTGTCCTCATTGGTTTATGTATATGAACTGTTTTGTTTTCAAGACTGGCTCAAAGTAAATCATAACTGCTAACAAACACAAGATTTATCTTGTTTTACCCATTTTACTTGGCAATGATGCCCAATTGTAGACTCTCAAGTAAAAAAATTAAAATATCAGAATTATTGCCACCTCTTCACCTCCTCCACTCAGCATCATGTTTTCTTTGAGAATACTGCCAATGGTACTTCCATGCAATCTTTCTGATATTTCCCTTTGTCTTCATTCTTTGGGGTAGACTCTGATTGAGTCTCCTTTGGATAATTACAAAATTCCACCACCCCAGTTCTAGTTAAAGGCTTTTTCTGACATTACCTTTGCAATTATTCAAAAGCTCTGGATATCCCATCTATAATCATCAAGGGACCCTACTTCAGCTAGTTGGAGGCCCCCACAGGGAACAGTTGCTTTTTACTATCCCATTTGCACTTCTGGGAATACCACAAAAATTCTCCATGCTATTTAATTGAAACCAGGACACTAAAAGTAAACCTTAAGGGAAACGTTCAAAATTTTCTAATATAGGAATGGAACAGCTTTTATCCTAGACAAGAAGACATGAACACCCTTTATTCCAGTATTGCCCTTCACTGTCCCTTTTCAAGTGAAAGCCAGCCATTTGAAGATTATAAAAGGCCATGAAGTCATAGACTTGCTTGTCTATTTTAACTCCATAGAAAAACTAGTTTTTTACTGCTCTTTTGTTCCAGCTAGTTCCTACACCACTACCATTTTCTGCCCTACTCAGAAAAAGTTCTATTATTTGACTGCCATGTAGTAAAGTGACACTGAAGAACATTTATAACACTTCCCAAATGGTCAAAAATGGTAATTCCCAATGGCCAAGGAGAAATAAAATGTGTGGCTCATGAACTTCTTTTCTATTAAAAACCTTCACTGAAATATTGAAATCATCGCAAAGTCAACCGTAGATGCTACAAACGGATCAGCTACTTTTTAAAGGTCAGCAAGTCTCTTTCACTCCCGTGTCTCAAAAACTCCCATTGAGACAGATGGGAAAAATCCAATGTAGTTCTGAGACATACACAGTAGGCCACTTGCCTTGCAAATGGAGAACAAGCACACAGCACATGCCACGTGAAAAATGTCTATCCTGTCCTTCTTTTTTTTTTTCTCCCTTTGAGCAGAAACTTCACTTCTATACTGAAATTACTTATCTCTACAATTCTACTTGAAAGGGATGAAATTTCAAAATCATTTTTCTTGACTAAGGTGCTATATACAATGACTATGGGGATGGGATGGGGTGGGACTTCAAGCAGAAAAGAGTTTCAGGCCACATTGCTAATGATGGATGATTAATGAAAGGTAGAGTTATTTAATAGAGATGATATGGATGTGAGAGCAGCAAAGGACCCTTCAACTGTACCTCTGATAGCTCTTTTTGGTCCTTGCTGAGAGGGCCAAGTAGATTCCCCTAATTCTTCACCTGTTACGCAATATTTACAGCATCTCTTCTTCATGTGTTATAAGGATGTAGGATGAAAAAGAAAATACTTGCTTTTATAAAGTGTTTTAATGGAAAGTGATATATAAAGCAAAATGAAAGAAATCATCTTTATATATGCTTTCTGCCAACTTTATAAATTCACCATAATCCAGGCCTCTTTCTGGGCTTCTCTTAGAAATCTTTCAGTGGGTCAGTAGTAAAGTTACTGTCTTATCCTCTATACAAATAGAAGATCAAAGGATCATGGATACAAAAAAACTTTTGTATATCTCTCTGCCTCCTGATGGGACCCACCACTCAGACTGGCTGGAAGCTATTCTTCTTTTTCTGAAACTCCCTTCTTTTTCATTATGTTGAATCCAAACTCATTCATGAATGATATCTTTTGTTATATATAGAACACTTGATTATATCTTTCCTTTCAATAGTGTATACATTAGAGACTGACCTCTTACCATCTCTGCTCCCTAAAACTCCCCCTGACCTCCTCCTACTGATACATAAACCACTATATTTAGAAAAGAAGTTGCATTTTCAACAAACAGCATTCCCTGGCTAATTGAATTTTCTAGTCAACTAAAATTAGATCTTTGTGTTTCAAGCTGTCTTCATTTCTTAACAAGTTCAGTGCAGTACATACACACTTTTCATGTGACTTGTGATTTGCAGGGCCACAGAATCATCTTTCCAAAATGTCAGTCCCACTGGCTGGTATTTCAACACAAATAAAGAACATATAGAATATTGGCTTCAGTGTGTACTAATCTGAAAACATGACCTAGAAGGTCATTTTTAAAAAATATATTATTATTTGGCTATTATTTTATCATTTGTCACCCCCTGCCCGCCCCACATACACCCCCACCCCAAGAAAAATGCAGAGAGAATAAATCTGGTTGTCTGAAGTTTGCTATTAGTTGAATCTGTGATATATTATAGATCTTATCTAATTCTACTTTCATAAAAATAAGGAAATCAAGACAATACAATTTGCTGATGCCATACAAAATTTATCCCCTTTTCTGGTTTCAAGATTATTGAACCAAATTTTAGAATATTAATAGACATTAAGCCACAACATATTAGCCACTGAGATCAGATTAGTGTTTTTCTCTTCAAGTTTCCCATCCTCTTTGGATGTGATTATCATCTTTCTGTCTCTGTGTTCTCCATGGGACCAATCCCTGGGATCCACAAACCTCAGTAAGACCTAGGCTGCAAACATCAGTATTTGGGTTCTTGGTCCTTACCAGGAAGCCCTCTGCTCAGGCATAAAAATGTGGGCTTGGGATCAGTGTGAAATGTAAATCGTGTGCCTACTTCTTACTCGCTTTGTGGCTTTAGGCAAATTACTTAACATTTATATGCAGTGTTTAGCCTACCTATAAAATGGGGAAAACAGTACTACTTGCTAGGGCTATAGTGAAGTTTAAATGAGATAATCTGGGTAAAATGCATAAGATAGATGGCTGGCAAGATGGCCAAATAGGAACAGCTCCAGTCTGCAGCTCCCAGTGAGATAAACACAGAAAGTGGGTGATTTATGCATTTCCAAGTGAGGTACCCAGCCTAACTCATTGGGACTGCTTAGACAGTGGGTGCAGCCCACAGAGGCTGGCAAAAGCAGAATCAGGCATTGCCTCACCCTGGAAGTGCAAGTGGTCAGAGAACTCCCTCCCCTAGCCAAGGGAAGCCAAGAAGGACTGTCATGTGAGGAATGGTGCATTCCAGCCCAGACACTATGCTTTTCCCATGGTCTTCACAACCTGCAGACCAGGAGATTCCCTTGGGCACCTACTCCACCAGAGCCCTGGGTTTCAAGCACAAAACTGGGTGGCCATTTGGGCAGACACCAAGCCAGCTGCAGGAGTTTTTTTCATATCCCATTGGTGCCTAGAATGCCAGCAAGACAGAACCATTCACTCCCCTGAAAAGGGAACTGAAGCCAGGGAGCCAAGTGGTCTAGCTCCGCAGATCCCACCACCATGGAGACCAGCAAGCTAAGATCCAGTGACTGCCCCTACAGCAGTCTGAAGTCAACCTGGAATGCTCGAGCTTGGTGGGGGAAGCAGTATCTGCCAGTACTGAGGCTTGAGTAGATGGCTTTTTCCTCACAGTGTAAATAAAGCTACTGGGAAGTTTGGACTGGGCAGAGCCCACCACAGCTCCACAAATCTACTGTAGCCAGACTGCCTCTCTAGATTTCTCCTCTCTGGGAAGGGCATCTCTGAAAGAAAGGCAGCAGCCACAGTCAGGGGCTTATAGATAAAATTCCCATCTCCCTGTGACAAAGCACGAGGGGGAAAAGGCGGCTGTCGGCACAGCTTCAGTAGACTTAAATGTTCCTGCCTGCTGGCTCTGAAGAGAGCAACAGATCTCCCAGCACAGCACTCAAGCTCTGCTAAGGGACAGACTGCCTCCTCAAGTGGGTCCCTGACACCTGTGCCTCCTGACTGGGAGATACCCCCAGGCAAGGGTGGACAGACACCTCATACAGGAGAGCTCTGGCTGGCATCTGGTGGGTGCACCTCTGGGATGAAGCTTCCAGAGGAAGGAACAGGCAGAAATCTTTGTTGTTCTGCAGCTTCTGCTGGTGATACCCAGGCAAACAGGGTCTGGAGTGGACCTCCAGCAAACTCCAGCAGACCTGCAGAAGAGGGGCCTGACTGTTAGAAGGAAAACTAACAAACAGAGACTAATAGTGTCAACATCAACAAAAGGGACACCCACACAAAAACCCCATCTGAAGGTCACAAACATCAAAGACTAAAGGTAGACAAATCCATGAAGATGAGGAAAAACCAGTGCAAAAAGGCTGAAAACTCCAGAAACCAGAACACCTCTTCTCCTTCAAAGGATCACAACTCCTTGCCAGCAAGGTAACAAAACTGGACGGAGAATGAATTTGGCAAATTGACAGAAATAGACTTCAGAAGGTGAATAAAAACAAACTCCTCCAGGATAAAGGAGCATGGTCTAACCCAATGCAAGGAAGTTAAGAACCTTGAAAAAAGGTTAGACTAATTGCTAAGTAAAATAACCAGTTTAGAGAAGAACACAAATGACTGGATAGAGCTGAAAAACACAGCACAAGAACTTTGTGAAGCATACACAAGTATCAATAGCCAAATCGATCAAGTGGAAGTAAAGGTATCTGAGATTAAACATCATCATAATGATTAAAGCATAAAGACAAATTAGAGAAAAAAGAATGAAAGGATCAAACAAAGACTCCAAGAAATATGGGACTATGTGTAAAGACCAAGCCTACATTTGACTAGTGTACATAAAAGTAACAAGGAGAATGGAACCAAGTTGAAAAACACTCTTCAAGGTATTATCCAGGAGAACTTCTCCAACCAAGCAAGACTGGCCAACATTCAAATTCAGGAAATACAGAGAACACCACAAAGATACTCCTTGAGAAGACACATAATCGTAACATTCACCAAGGTTGAAATGAGGAAAAAATGTTAAGGGCAGCCAGAGAAAAAAGTTGGGTTACTCACAAAGGGAAGCCTATCAGACTAACAGCAGATCTCTCTGCAGAAACCCTACAAGCCAACAGAAAGTGGGGGCCAATATTCAACATTCTTAAAGAAAAAAATTTCAACCCAGAATTTCGTATCCAGCCAAACTAAGCTTCATAAGCAAAGGAGAAATGAAATTCTTTACAGACAAGCAAATGCTAAGAGACTTTGTCACCACCAGGCCTGCCTTACCAGAGCTTCTGGAGGAAGCACTAAATATGGAAAGGAATTGGTACCAGCCATTGCAAAAACATACGAAATTGTAAAGACCATTGACACTATGAAGAAACTGCATCATCTAATGAGCAAAGTAACCAGCTAGCATCATAATGATAGGATAAAATTCACACATAACAATATTAACCTTAAATGTAAATGGGCTAAATGCCCCAAGTAAAGGATGCAGACTGGCAAGTTGAATAAAGGGTCAAGACCTATTAGTATTCAGGAGACCCATCTCACATGCAAAGACACACATAGTCTCAAAATAAAGAAATGAAGAAAAATTTACCAAGCAAATGGAAAGAAGAAAAAACAAACAAACAAAAACAAACAGGGGTTGCAATCCTAGTCTCTGAGAAAACAGACTTTAAAGCAACAAAGATTAAAAAAAAAAAAAAAAAAAAAAAAAAAAAAAAAAAAAAAGAAGGGTATTACAAAACGGTAAAGGGATCAATGTACCAAGAAGAGCTAACTATCCTAAATATATATTCACCCAACACAGGAGCACCCAGATTCATAAAGCAAGTTCTTAGAAACCTACAAAAAGACTTAAGACTCCCATACAATAATAGTGGGAGACTTTAACACCCCATTGTCAATATTAAACAGATCAACAAGATAGAAAATTAATAAGAATATTCAGGACTTGAACTCAGCTCTGGATCAAGCAGACCTAGTAAACATTTACAGACTCTCCACCCCAAATCAACAAAGTATACATTCTTCTCAGCACCACATAGCACTTATTCTAAAATTGATGACTTAATTAGAAGTAAAGCACTTCTCAACAAATTCAAAAGAATAGAAATCATAAGAAACGTCTCTCAGACCACGGTTCAGTCAAATTAGAACTTGGGATTAGAAAACTCACTCAAAACTGCACAATTTGCCTGGTGTGGTGGCTCACACCTATAATCCCAGCACTTTGGGAGGCTGAGGCGGGTGGATCACAAGGTCAAGAGATTGAGACCATACTGGCCAACATGGTGAAACCTGTCTCTACCAAAATACAAAAAATTAGCAGAGCGTGGTGGTGAGCACCTGTAGTCCCAGCTACTTGGGAGGCTGAGGCAGGGGAATCGCTTGAACCCAGGTGGTGGAGGTTGCAGTGAGCCAAGATCATGCCACTGCACTCAGCTGGATGACAGAGCAAGATTCTGTCTCAAAAAAAAAAAAAAAAAAGAAGAAGAAGAAGAAAAGAAAAGAAAAAGAAAAACTGCACAATTACATGGAAACTGAACAATCTGCTCCTGAATGATTACTGGGTAAATAAGGAAATTAAGGCAAAAACAAATAAGTTCATTGAAAGCAATGAGAACAAAGATACAATGTAACAGAATCCCTGAGACACAGCTAAAGTAGTGTTTAGAGGGAAATTCATAGCACTAAAACGCCCACAGGAGAAAGTGGGAAAAATCTAAAACTGACACCCTAACACCACAATTAAATGAACTAGAGAAGCAAGAGCAAACAAATTCAAAAGCTTTCAGAAAACAAGAAACAACTAAGATCAGAACAGAACTGAAGAAGACAGAGACATGAAAAACCATTAAAAAACTCAATGAATCCAGGAGCTGGCTTTTGAAAAGATTAGCAAAATAGACTGCTAGCCAGACTAATAAAGAAATAAAGAGAGAAGAATCAAATGGGCACAATAAAAAAATGATAAGGGGGTTATCACCACTGATCCCACAGAAATACAAACTATCATCAGAGAATACTATAAACACCTCTACACAAATAAACTAGAAAATCTAGAAGAAATGGATAAATTCCTGGACACATACACCCTCCCAAGACTAAACCAGAAAGAAGTCGAATCCCTGAATAGACAAATAACAAGGTCTAAAATTGAGGCAGTAAGTAATAGCCTACAAACCAAAGAAAATGTGGCACATATACACCATGGAATACTATGCAGCCATAAAAAAGGAAAAGTTCATGTCCTTTTCAGGGACATGGATGAAGCTGGAAACCATCATTCTCAGCAAACAAACACAGGAACAGAAAACCAAACCCCACATTTTCTCACTCATAAGTAGGGGTTGATCAATAAGAACACATGGACACAGAGAGGGGAACATCACATGCAAGGTCTTGTTGATGGGTGGAGAGCTAGGGGAGGGATGCATTAGGAGAAATACCTAACGTAGATGACGGGTTGATGGGGGCAGCAAACCAACATGGCATGTGTATACCTATATAACAAACCTGCATGTTCTACACATGTATCTCAGAACTTAAATACAAAAAAAAAAATGCTGACAATAAAATTCTCTACTTAAATTCAGCCATTTTCATTGTTATACTGATCATCTCTTCCAATACCCATATAGCAGTGTTTCTCAGAGGAGGTCTACAAACCAACCGTGTCAGAACTATCCAGAAAGTCTACAAATTATGTGAATTCCTGGACCCTATCCCCAGTGGAATCTTATTCAATAAATCTGGGATGAGGTTTAGAAACTTGTTTTAAGTGTTCATTAATCCTGATGCATTCAATGTGTGAGAACCACTGCCATGACAGTTCTGAGAAACGTTTAAGGGTTTGCTAAGTCCTGTTTGAGTATACGATTTTTCTCTGCTAACTAGTGGCTTTTAAATTATTTTTTCTCTTTTTGTCAGGCATGAGCCTTATCTTTTCTCTGCTTTTGAAATTCAGATAATTTATGCCATAGGCACTCGTCATTTGTTGGCTGTCCAACATTTGAATGCCCAACATCCAAATTCTACATTGGATTAGTCTTGATGAGAAATAGGACACCTTTTCTCACTCCAAAAACTGAAGCATAAGGAACACCCTCCTTTTTCACCTTCCCCACCCCCAACCCCTTCACATGTGTGCACACATACCAGGACAAGAATATTTGATCCAGTGCAACCAAACAGACACTCCTACTCAGCCTTTGAATTGTGGGAGAGAGATCCAACACAAAAGGACAGATGAGAAGGCTGGGGGCAGTGGTGGTGGCCCAGCCACAACACTGTAGCCAACAGCCCTGACAGTGTGCAGCAGTATTGGTGATAAGGAGTCACCCTTGCCCCTGACAAGTGGGACAAAAATGTCTTTGATAAGGTGGGGGAAAGTGTTTTTTTTTTTTTTTTCCAACATTAAGATGTTCTCCAATTATGCTAAAAGGTGGACAATCTTAGGAATATTTGATAAGGTTCAGCAAAGAGACAAAGGTTCAGCTAGCATACTAACATTTCAGAATTATACTGCATGTGATTAGTCCATTTTTTCAGGAGAAAGGTTTGCTTATCTTGAAGATGCTTCATCCTCAGGCTAAAAGAGACAGTGTCACTGTTTTTGACATCCTTCCTATAGATCTGATTCCCAACTCCTACTCTAGGTTTACCAAGGTAAAACTAGTTCAAACTGACTGCCTGGGCCTAGTAATAACAGACAGAAAAGCAAAACTTGGGGAAGGGAGGGCTGCCGTAAAAGACAGAGGGGACCGTAGGAAATAGAGAAGAGATAAGGAGGCCACAGAGTCTACCAAGGCAGACGTGCAGACGTGGATGGATGGGTAGACTGCTTCATGTAAGGAAGAACTGCGCATTCACATCCCCCGTTTTCTTGGCTGTTTCTTAGCTGGAGACATGTTCCTGCCTCTCTCTGCTCTACTCATCTCCCTCAAGAGTAGGAAAGACCTCAGAAACTGGAAGTCCCTCTGAACTCCCGCAGTCTGGAACCAGTCTACCATTGGATGTATACATTCCTCTCCTGCATGTAAAATTTTTGTGTGGTATTCATAGATTACCCTTCAATGGGAAGACTAACAGATTCAGAGGATAAGTTCAAACAGAGGCATACATTAGTAAGCTCTTTTGGCTGGAGAGCTAGAGATACCAAGCACCCTGCTCTCAAAATACTGTGTTGGATGAAGGGATTGGGCTTGATAACCTTTAAAGTCCCTTCCAGCCAGAATGGTCTATGTTCTGTTAATATTCTATACACCCTTTATCTTTAAATGCAGCTTTTAGCAACCATGGTCTGCCATGCCATAGGCAATCTCTTTGCTATTCTGGGTCTGTTTACTTTAGTCCACATTGAGTGTAGTGACACTGTGAACTGCCCAACCTGTATCCCATGTCTTCCTTTTAGACATTCCCATGTCTTCCTTTTAAACATGAACCCATTCTGTTCTGATACCCTTCACCTGTGTTCCATGCAGTCACATGCCTCAGGGAACTCTGACCCTGCCCTCAGCCCTAGAAGTGGGCCTGACTGGTCTAAAAGTAATCCCATTCATCTTGCCAATGATCAGTTCAAGAATGAGATGCAACTCTGGCCAGTGAGACATGAAGGGAAACTTGAGGGGTGCATTTGGAAAAAAAAATTCTTACTCCTAATAGAGAGCTCTAGAGGGTAAAATAATCTTTCATTTTCTTCTAGAAATATTTGGGCTTTGTTGTGATGGCCGGAACCCCTATAGACATCTTCCTATCAGCCTGGTGATGCAGGCAACACTTGTGATGGAAAACTGGGCATCTTAATGATAATGGTGAGCCACTAAATTGATCAATCCTGAAATCTTCCCACAGCTCTGAACTAAAAGAATGCATTCACAGTAGTCCCCCTATTGGCAAGGAACATGTTCCAAGACTCCCAGTGGATGTCTGAAACCACAGTTAGTACCAAACCCTAAATATCCTATGTTGTTTTCTGTGCATGTATATCTATGATACAATTTATAAATGAGGCACAAAAAGAGATGAACAACCAACAATGAGTAATAAAGTAGAGCAATTATAACAATATACTGTAATAAAAGTTCTGTGAATGTGGTCTCTCTCTCTCTCTCTCTCTCCAAATACCTTATTGTACTGTACTCACTTATTTTGGAACCACTGTTTCAAAAAGCAAAACAGCAGATAAAGAGAGATTAATGTACTTGTTGTTAAAGACACTTTGAGTTTTCTGTAACTTGCAGCCTAATACATCTAACTAATGGGGTGGAGTTACCAATGCCTTCAAAGCATAATTGTAAGGACCTAAGGCGATAAAGTGCATGGAAATGCACTGTAAAATGTTAAGTAGTATATAAAATGAATATGTTTTTATTGTTGAGTGCTTAATTCTCTGTCTTCCACATCTTTCTTTTAAGATCTTTGTCATTTTTTCCAAGATCTTTAAAAGAAAACAATTTCCAAATATAATTAGTATTACCTCAACATTAGTGGAGAATGATAAGATAGCAAATAGAAAATTGATCTTGGGTCAAGACCCAGCCAGCGGAATGGTCTGGCACTCCTGTTACTCTCCTTGGCAGGAGTCCTGCTCTGTCCCTTCAATCTGAGTGCCCAAACTAATTGAGCCTTTCATGAGTATTTCCTTTTACTACTTTCTGTGTGCATCTGTGTATCATTTTCTCACTGTTCTCCCTTAAACTCCCCATTGTAAATCCATTGACTAGAATGACACTCAATAGCAAAGGCAGGGATAATCAAGGGCAAAATATAGTCTGAAATCAGCCATGGACTCCTGCAGCTGCTCCACTTTCTAATTCACTTGGAACTTTACAGATGGCTTTTCTCTTTCCCATCACAGAGCAAATAGCAATGCTGAGGAGGTTGAGATAGGACTGAACTCTGCTCCTCTCTGTGTACTATTTAATTCTAGGTATGTTTTCAGCTGGGGATTTAGAACAGAACAAGACAGTGCCTGAAACATCTTTCCTTTATTTTAAAATGATTGGTAAGTAAGAATGTACCTTTAAGACAAAGGGAGTATATAAAGTCCACCTGCTTTTGCCAGCTGTGTCAATTTGCCTAGTCCCTGAATTGTTATGATCTCATTTCTAATCTCAAATATTAAGTCTGGTTTTAGGAGGATCTTTGCCTAACAGAAGGAACAATTGAGATGAAAATCCCTGATTCCTATGAAATACACTGCTCTTGGAAAACTTTGCATGGATCTCTGAGATACAGAGAGATTTCTATGAGGTATGACCACACACACACACACCACACACACACAACACACACACAACACACACACATGCGTGCACATGTTCAAGAGACCTCAGAGCTTGAGCTACCTAGCCCAACACCTTCCTTGGAAAAAGTCAAGAGCCGAAAAGATCAAATCAAATATCATACTTTTTGCCCAAGATTGCAGGCAACAGCAGTAAAAGGAATCACAATGACAGCCAATATTATTAATTTAGTTCATACTAAGTGTTCTGCATTCATTAATTTAGGTCTCAGAATAACCCTATGTAGCCAGTGCTATTTATCCTCATTTTAGAAATGAGAAAGGGAAATCTTGAAGATATTAAATATTGTTCAAATCTACCAGCCAATGTTTTTGAAAACCAGTGAAGATGGTTTTCAGAATTATGAGGTAACTCTAAAGCCTATGTGCATAGCCACCCTGGCAGACTATGTATTATATGAGATATTAGTAGATGCTGTCTTATCTTACCATACCAAGACAGCACCTATACTCAGAAAAAATGGGAATAAAAGTAAGACATTATGTTTTAAACTTTTATAGCTCATTGTGGTTACTGAATTCTAACTAATATTCACTCTATTATAGAGAAAAAATGAGCCTCATAATACGATCTGAGCCTGCTTAATGGTTGTATATACTAAAATAGCTTCTAGACAAGATACAACTAGGTCTCTTTTCAAAACACAACATCCTCTTTCCTTAAAGCTCTAAAAGATTGTTAGAAACAAGAATAAGCTTCTTTTTCTTCTTTAAGTATTAAAATGAAACACCTTGACTGTATCCTTTCAAATCTCCCCTATTTATCAGGCTGACATTTTGAAATTTGGGTTTGCTATGAAAATAGCTTATCCAATGAGAAAGCATTGTGTTGGGCCAATGTCTTTTTTGAGCACTGTGACTCTTGGTTTCATTGTTCTGTTTTGCTGCAGAATTATCACTGCTATTTTTAAATCACTGCTGTAGACTTGCCAGCGTCGAACCACTCCTTCTCTTGGCTGTGTGGGCTCCAGTCGCCTTTTCAATCCTACTGATGAGCCATCCCATGTGTTACATTTTTATGACTTCTCATCTATTTATAATTGCTTCTCAAAAACTAGAAAATTGTGTTTGTGCCCTACTTTTATCCCCAACCTACGTTACCCCTCTGACTGAAGTAATAACCTGTCATGCTTAAACAATTAGTGTAATGCAGAGGACACTCGGGCCTCCTACACAGTGCTAATGGAACACCAAATGTGGCTTTAAAAAGTCAGATAAAAATGTGTTTTACATGGGCCAGTGCTGGATTCCAGCAAACCACCTTTACACACACATTGCTAAGATAGGATCATCACATTGGGTGCTTCCCAAGGGGTGACAAGCTTCCTCCACCTAAAGTCTGAGACTCAGCAGGGAGATGCCTATGTCTTAAAACTACTACTAGTACAAACATCGGAATTGTCATTTTATTCTTAGTGTGACATTATAATAGTATAATGTCTATGTCTTCTAACTAAAGCTGATTTCCTGAGTGTGGTTCTAAGACACACTTCCGGCTTTAATCATGCAAGATTTGCTTTTGTTTATTCATTAATTCACTCATTTACTCATTCATTCATTCACTAACTCAAGTATTGATGAGCAAAGTTTTCCAAGGCCCTTATTCCATAATATTCCCAATTTAAGAACTATATTATCAAACATCTCTGCATTGAATTCTGAACCTCTATCTTTTAATAAAAATGTATATAAGGGATGACATTTCTAAGGTCTTAGGGAGAAGCAGCATAATAAAGACGCTAAGAGCATGGAGTCTGGAGCCAGCATACATGGGCTTAAATTTTAACTTTGCCATGTAACTAGCTATGTGATCTTAGGGAGACTACTCAACCCCTCTGGGCCTCAGTTTCTTTACCTGTAAAATGGGAATAATTATAGTATCTTTTACCATACAGTTGTTATGAGGATTAAATTAGTAAATACAAGAAAAGCTCTTAAAACAGAGCACAAAATAAGTGCTTCTTGTTATTATGCATCAAGCATTGTGCTAAGCATGTCATATAAGTTATTTCAATTAAATCTATAACAGAGGCATTTTTAAAAATGCCAGCTTAGAAATGAGGAAATCAAGGCTTAGAAAGGTTCAGTAACCTGCACTAGGCTGTGCAGGTATAGTTAGGAGTAGAGCCAAGATTCTAACTCAGGCATTCTGTGAACAGAGCCTGTTTGCTTAAGAACTCTGCTATATGACCCTGACATCAAGCTTTCCAACCAGCCAGGTTAGGTTAGATGTGGTGTGATTCGGCATAGCTTGGGCTCAGTTTATGAAATTATTATAAATGTAAATGGCCCTTTAGAGAGAGTAGCTCTCTAACCAGCAGCAAGGCCCCATGTTTAAAACTGAGGGATCCTTGACTATCCTCATTTTTTTTTTTCCCACTTTGCCAGGATTCTTATTGGTGACCATAGAATTTTTCTGCACTCTGAAAGGAATTTAGCAGCAAGGAAAACTGACCTTACTAAATTGGTTACTGTTCATGAAGCAGTTTTATTGAAATAGAACTGAATCACATTAAGGGTTGAAAATGCCCTTTTCAAGTCCTTTAAGTACACACATAGATAGATAGATTCAAAGACAAATCCTTGTAATTCCTAATGGATATGGTATGGGAAAAGATTCTGAAAAATAACATGCAGATAATGAAATGATGAACTGTTCTGTCATCTCCTCTGAAAAATTCAAACTTTTTCTATCCTTCTGTGCATAGAACATGCAGCAGGAGTGGAGCAGGGGCCATGATTTACCGGCAGGCTTCACATCCTTCAGGGACTGCCTGACTGTCACACTGCATAGTTTTACACCGCATCAAATAGATTTTCTTTGTTTAGAAAATAAACATGGGCCTTTTTACATATTGTTTGACCAGTTATTTTAATTAGAGTCACGTGAGACATTAATTATGACTATCTCTGTTGAATAGAGATAAAGGAACTTAAGGAAAAAATAACACAAATAGTTGAAATAATAGTTAACTTTTTTTTTTTTTTTTTTTTTTTTTTGAGACGGAGTTTCGCTCTTGATACCCAGGCTGGAGCGCAATGGCGCGATCTCGGCTCACCGCAATCTCCGCCTCCTGGGTTCAGGCAATTCTCCTGCCTCAGCCTCCTGAGTAGCTGGGATTACAGGCACGCGCCACCGTGCCCAGCTAATTTTTTGTATTAGTAGAGACGGGGTTTCACCATGTTGACCAGGATGGTCTCGATCTCTTGACCTCGTGATCCACCCGCCTCGGCCTCCCAAAGTGCTGGGATTACAGGCTTGAGCCACCGCGCCCGGCCGGGTTAACTTTTTTTGAGTGCTTTCTATATGTCAAACATTTTCCATACATTATCCAATTCAATTTATTCAACAACTCTAGAAGTAGGTATTGTTATTACATATATACTATAGACAAGGGAATTGAACTGAGGTGCAGAGAGTTGAAGTATCTTGTCTAAGTGAGGCAAGGACAACCAACTTTTCACCAAAATTTTTGCACCATCTGCTGTAAAATCAAGCTGTGTATGAGAAGCAGCTGCCCAGCAAGGGACTACATTTCCCAGTTTCCCATTCTTCTTGGTGAAGCCATGTAATTAGTCCTTGCCAATAGAAAGCAGTGGGAGGAATGGCTGTGTTTCCCAAGCCAGTCAATTACTGGCTGTGCCTTCTCCACACTCCCTACTTAGCTGCTGATTAGATGCAGAAAATACTGAGGTTGTAGGAGGCAGAAGAACCACAAGAAGAAGGATCCTCATCTCTGAATCACAACACAGAAGATTGCTCATTAGGAACACCAGCATTGGATTGTTATATGAGTGAAAAATAAACTTCTACTGTGTCAAAGTACAGATAATTTGGGTTATATTTGTTACAGCAACCAGCATTACCCTAACTAGCACATAAGCCTATCCTGGAGGAACCCAAAAGCAAATCAAGGGATTCCACCTTCAGAGTCCACATTTTTAACCACTCTGCTCGAGTGCCTCTCAGGAAAAGAAGCAGTAAGTGCTTCACTCCAGTTCATTCACAGCAGAATGCAAAGAGAGATAGAGCTGAAACTAAGAGACCCAGTCTAAAGTGTTCTTTTGAGAAGAGTCTGGGCGTATTTGTGTCTCCCTGCATTGTATTTATCTTTGGCCATTTGGTTTCAAAAAAAATTCTGCATTATCTTGAAATTCTCCTCATAGGAAATTCACATTTCTTTTTGTTTTTTAAATAGACTGTCAGCTCAGATTTCTGAAACCTCACCAAAAGTGGCATAATTTGAAAAAACAAAATAAAATAAAATAATTATTCTAGGTATATTCCTGAGTGAATCAAGTAATTTTTGATTCTCTAAAATTGAGAAGAGTGCCCCTAATGCAGCTACACTCAAACCCCCTAGCAAAGACTGGAAGATCACACACACCAATGGACTTAGGTGCTGACTAAACTCAAGCAATCTGATTTTCCAGCTCTTACCCCATGCGACCCCCACACTTTCTCTCAACCATCCTAGTTATCCAGGCCAATGCATACCTTTTTTATGGGCTAAGTTTCCTGGATGGTTATAATTTTAAAATCTCTGGTGTCAGAGTGCTGTAATTACCTCTTGATGATGTAATTAGTAACAAAATTTAACAGGGTATCATGGGACACCTAGAACCTTTCCAAATGCATCCACCTCATTTATAAAGAGTTTTGAACCACTTCCACAACCAACTATCCATAAAACTGGGCTCCCAAGGTGACAGAATTCACCCATTCTTAGTGAACACTGCACACTGACCTATGCAAGGTTGGAGAATATTATAAATGTTGTCAGTGACCAGTAACTCACAAGCACTCTCATTACCTTACCAGCAGTGAAGGCAGGTGTGCTGAAGTTAGCATCCTGGGATACATTAGACATGATGTAGGGAATTAGTCATTAGTCCCCTTAAGACGTGTTTTTCCCCACTGTAGAGGATTTAACATGAGAGCTCCAGTGTGAGCTGAGTCTTTCTCTGGCAGCTTAGAGGCTGCCTAATGAGAGCAATGCAAACTAGTTCTAAGTTCACATGAAACGGGGATTTTCTTTTCAACCTTGCCCTCATCTGCCACCCCATCACAGGGAAGGTTGCCAAAGGAGAATCCGGGCACAGTCCTACCATGATATAAAGGCCCATTCAAACAGCTAGGTGTTCAGCACACATATCTTCTGCCTAGTTTGGGTCTGCTTGCTTTTCCAAGGTTTAAAGACTTCAAAATGTGAATGAAAGGAACTGATTAGTAGGTAATTTGGCATGTGTTAAAGGGGAGTTTGTGGTACCAGGCATGACAATGCCAAACAACAGCAAAACCCTGTAATCTGATAACGATTTCACCTCATCAGTGAAGAAGCAGCTGCTGAATTTTGGAAGTACACTGGGATTCTTTGGAAACTTCTAGAGTTAGCTTAGTAAATCAATGGCCTCAAGGCCTGAAACAGAACTTGGGTATACAGATGAGCAAGCCATGTGCCTATGTTTTATTGCTGGGATAAGTTCTGATACTTAGTCTTCAGTGACTTAGAAGGTAATGAGATAACTGCTCCCAAGTAGAGGAATTATGCAGAAATGATATATGACTTAACTAGAGAGAGAAGTATCTCAGCAAAGAATGTGAGATGGAATATAATCTGGTCCCATTAGAAATATCTATAAGAGTAAAGAGAAGATTTAACATTAAATGGAAAACTGAAGTACTATATTTCTTAAAATGAAGGCAAAATTTAGTTTCAAATATTCTACCTGAACTTGACTTGAGTTTGGTCTCTAAATGATAAAGCTGAACTGAGGATTCTGGTAGAAACTCCTTGGAAAGTAAAGGCTCCTGATACCTTTCACTCAGGGCTCTCTTGAACACTGATACCCTCTTGAGGTGGAAAGGCTGGTTTTAATCTTGGAGTCATCTTTTACTAGCTATCTATAGCCAGGCATTTATCTCCTCTGAGTCTCACCTGCAAACCAGAAATAATACCTTTTCAATTTACTTCTCAGATATGGAGATTACATAAAGAAATGTAGGAGATTCCCCTTTAAAAACTGAAAGAACAGCCCTCTCCTAAGTCAGAGAGAGGGGAGGAGCCCATATAGTGAAAGCTTTAAGCCCTACTCAAGGAAATGGCCTTGACCCTTGGCGTAGTAAGGTGTGTTTTAAAGGCCAAAGATTTATAGAAATAATCTGACTTCATATACCAGATGTTGTATGGCAAACACTAGTCTGAATGAGGAGATACTAAAATGTGTTATAGGAAAATAAATGGTACAGTTGGTATGCATGGCCTGTCCTTCTGATGTAAGGTGCAGGTTCAGAATATTTCTTCAGAGGAAGAGTGGCAGAGGCACCACAGAAATCTATCATCATCATAATATATATCCATTTCCTTCCTGGTGAATAAAAATGGTGTCTCCTTTATAAAGTGGTCCATGAGTCATGTCCTACCTCTGGCTCCATCAGGTGGGCATGAGTTAGACATTCCCATGGTTCCTCCTTCATTACCCACCCTCTCTTGCTCAACATGTAAATTCCCTGAGCTACATACCAACAAGAGTCTGTCAGTGGCTCTCTCCTGCATTATTGCAGCAGCCTGTCAAGTCTCCCCATTGCTAGAGACACCCCCTTCCAATGCTTTCCTATTCTAAAATACCACATTAAGGAAAATCCACGATTCTCCATGATTTACTTACACTCCTTTAATTGCCAGTCGAGGGCATCTATGGTGGCTCTCATTCACCTTTCAAAGTTTTCCCAATTCAATGAATGCTTTATTCAAGGTAAACATGTTTTCCAAACATACAGCGTATGTCCTGACCTCCCTGACTTTACCTATACTGCTTCCCTCCTCTTTTTGAGGTGTGACATCCAAACCGAAGGTGTGGTCTTGAAGGTACCTTATACCTGCCCATGTTATTGCACAGTTTCCTTGCAATAATGTCCTGATGAAACGTGTCTTCTACATTAAACATTTTGAAACCCCCAGTGGCATTCACCCTTCTCTTGTGGTTCTTTAGATTTTGCTCAGAGCATTTATATTTTTCCCTTGTAATATGGTTATTTCTATGCTTGCTGTATTCCATCTTCCAGACTGTAGGTTCTTTGAGGTCAGGGAACTATGCCTTACTTTTATTTTCTATAATTATCTAATTCAGTAGGTGTTCAATGTTTAAGTGGATGGATATGTTAATGAATAAATGAATGAAGTCTTACCTTTCGTCCTTTGCTCATGCTGTTCTACATTAAATGGTTTGTTATTGGCCTCAAAATACCAGCCATCCTTTAAAGTCAAGCTCAAGGCTCATTTGTTCCATAAGGCTTCCCTCAAACTACCTCAGACCCCACCAATCCCTCTGCTGTATTTGTAATCTATATGCCAAGCATCCAGACAGGTGCTCTCCTAAATGTTCACTATCTGCTTGAAGAACATTGGTCTTGCTCCTCTAAAACAGTCTTAATTCTGAGCTCCACAGATAGGATGAGAGAGACCACAAACTCTTTAAAACTAAATGCAAATGTTTTTTATTTTTTGAGATGGAATCTCACTCTGTCACCCAGGCTGGAGTGCAGTGGTGTGATCTCGGATCACTGCAACCTCCGTCTCCTGGGTTCAAGTGACTCTCTGGCCTCAGCCTCCCGAGTAGCTGGTATTACAGGTGCATGCCACTATGCACAGCTAAGTTTTGTATTTTTAGTAGAGATGGGGTTTCACCATGTTGGTCAGGATTATCTTGATTTCCTGAACTCGTGATCCACCTACCTTGGCCGCAGATATTTTTTAAATGCTCAGGTGCACTAGAGTGTCCAAATCTCCCTGGCTCAAAAGAGGTTAAAAGAACCGCTGTCCCATAAGCTCCTTTCCTAGAGCAGAGATGGAGTATGTCTTGGACATCTTTTCTACTTCGCTCAGTAGCTACCCAAGTGCTGGACTCTCTTTAAATGTCTGAAGCATCCCCTTGATGAGACCAGTGTCTTTTGACTTCCACCATGCCCCACCTAGCACAGCACTAAAGCCTGGGAGGTGGCTGGCAGAGCTTCATAATGGCATTGCAGGTAGGCAAGCAAATAACTCAGGAGTGTGGCGAGCTGATGCCTACATCAGGGTGGTAGGAAAGCACCTGGCATCTAACAGAGTTATCTTTCTCTGTGTGAAATTCTATGACTAGATGGGGCAGGCAATGCCGATGCTGCAGGAAAGCATGAACCTGGGTAGTTCTTGGTGGTTAAAAAGTAAACCTGTAAACATGTTGATCTCCTCTGGAGGAGGGCCTGGCTCAGCTCTGGAGGCTCTGGGCTGAATCCTCACCACTGCCCCATCTCTTCCCCTTTCTGCCTTGCCTGGCATGCTCTGGCCACCTTGACGCCTCACAGCAGCACCAGGTCTGGAAAGCACCGGAACCCACATGTGTTGAATTAACATAAAATAACCTTTATAAAGCACAGTGCTTTAGAGAGGTAGTGTTAGCAAAGAAATGTCAAAATGTTCACTTGGGGTTGAACAGCAGGACAAAATTAGATCTGTTACCAGCTCTAATGCTTTTATATATATAAAATGATCTATGGAGTCTTTTTAAGTTACAAATTATGAACTTAACTGTTTAACAAAAGGGTTGGTTTTAAACAACAAAACAAAACAGGGGAGGTACCATTGGTGATTTTTGGTTTAACAAGCTGAATTCCTCCTGGCCTCTCTTGGCTTAAGTCATGGCTTGTGTTACTAACCAAAAAAATTATAAGCAGCTAGTGCAGTCATGGTTTCGATAAAACTCTCTTAAGTAATGATGATCCCACCTTATTTAGACAAGTCAGGGGTCAATATGGCCTTATTTGCTTCTGTTTTTCATTAGTGGAGCTCTCTCTGTGTAGCATCACACTTCCTACCAGCTCCTTGAATACACAGAGGATTCATGCTTCAGTTCTGCATGTATTAAGAATGCAGCCATAGCAACTACTAGCATTAATGAACTATTTGCTTATGCAGTAATAATTAACTTCCATTACATTACTTTGTGTGATTACTTTCTTAATTGCCTGAATTATGCATCCATTTAATATTTAATAACCATTCTCAGAAATCAGACACTGGTAAAAAACAAATTGCTCACAGTTTCCTTGCAATAATTAAGCTCACAAGAATAAATGAAACCTTTTAAAAACAAATGCCTTGTGATTATATCCTTGCATATAGAACAAGATCCTAAATTAGTTATTTATTAAATCTAAATTTTAGTCCAAATAGTGCATTTTTCACTTTCACCTCGGGAAATCAACCTGCACAGTACCTGATATCAACGACAGAATTAAGTGCCTTCTATTTTCTTTGGGAGTCACAAACTGCATTAATATTTATTACCATGCAAAATTCAAAAGTACTTAAAATATTGTGTGTTTATTATTTATTTCAACTTGGCATCTCTTTTACACAAGGTAAGTAAGATGTTTAGGTGGAGATTAAAGTGTTATGAAATGAGATCAATAGCTCTCCATTAAGATGGGCTATTGTGAGCCTCCCATTATTCTGCTTCCTAATCACCCCACCCCTGACACACACATACTCAGACACATACTTAAGCCATCCATTCACCTCCTAGCCCCTTATAAAACAGTGAAAACACACATATGCAATCTGTTTTTAACCAAGCAGAAGAAGACTCATGGCAATTTATCCTCATATGTTTTCACTCACAACCAGGCAGTTTGATCTTGCCTTTTCAACTTGCCAGCTAGAGCTCTCAGAACCCCCGTGCCCTTCTGCTGGCACCCAAGCAAAGCCACATGCTGATTTGCAAAGTGATAATGCTATTATCCTATTGTACATCAGCTTCAGTTCCCTCTGGCTTGCAAAGCCATGACTGTCTTAACAAATAAAACGTGCGACTGCTTTATCGCAGGTTTTCTTGGTGAATAGATTCTATTGAATCTGGACAAGACAGCTTTCTTTTTTTTTTTCTTCCTGGGACTGCATCTGCAAAATTGTTCTGCCATTCCACATTGATTATGGCAGCTATGTACAGACGTGTTTATCTGAACCATAACCATGTTAGGCTTAAGCTACAGGGACATTGGGATGTTATTTACCCACTGTTACCCCGTGCATACATAATATACACAAAATAATGTGTGCCGCATGAAACAGGGCAGCGGGGCGGGGAGGGGGGGAGAGAAAGTTTAAAGCATTTTGTACCAAATGAGCTCATTTAGAAAAATAGGTACAGCCTAAGAAATTACATGAAGAGTGCCAAGTGAGTAACTGAGATGAACCATTTTCCTACCAGAGAGGAGAATCTTTTTCCAAGGCATGGAAATAGCCATGGGGAAAGGGTAACATTGGGGATGGGGTTGATTTGTGGAGAACTGGAGTTTAGGGTATTGCAAGTCAACAATGGCTATTATTCCTAGTTTCTAAACTGAGCTAAATTGATGCCAATCTCGCTGACTGTTGTTACAGTGGGCAGAGTCATTAGGATTTGCTTTTTAAATGATCTCTCAGCCTGTAAGGCTGAGAGCTGCTAGAAAGGCAAGGTTAGAGAGAAAATGATAGCAGTATGTTGATGCTTCACAGACCTCATGATAGTTTCCGTCTGTCATTATTTACGTCTGACTAGATGCGTCATGTCAGCTACCTAGAAGGCACTTTAACATGAAGCTCTTGTTTGCCTCCGCTCTTGCGCAGCCGGACTGGGATACTATTATTTTTGCATCACTACACTTAGGTGAAGCTTGCTTCAATCTTTCAGTAATGACACACAAAAGAAGTAAAAATGGTTGTGTCCAAGTTATTATACATGCTTGTATTCTAACAGGCCTCGTCAGCATTGCTCAGGAAAAGAAAAAAAGTGAACTTAAATCAATAAACAGACATTTATTAAAAGGTCAGCTTAATTTTATTTGTTTCAGCTCCTTTGCCAACATTTTAGGTAAAACTATTTTTCTTTGGCTTTGGATTAGTGTCATTGTTACCGGATGGACTTGCTTGGGGGGAAAGATATAAAATGAGTATTTGATCAAATTTGCTCGTGTTGCTTAATATCATCTTATATCATTTTCATAAATTTTATCAGCATCACTGTAAATAAAGCCACATGAGAAGATTTTGTTTTGTATCTATATTACTGGCATTACTAAGGACAAATTTTTAAACAATGTTCAGTCTGAAAACTATATATAGAGAGAGGCCTAATAGTCATTTTGAAATCTAAGATGGCTATTTGATATATCAGGAAAAAATACTATTATGGCAAAAAATGAACTAGGATGTTGATGTGGTCTTTCATCAAGATCGTCTTAACAAATGAAGCTCCCACTATTCTATAACTATCCCTAGCCGAGAAAAGAAATGTTACCTGAAAATATTCTAGAATGTTGGAATTTATTGACATCATTTTATACTGAAAACTGCAACATAGTTTTAGCAGGGAGCATATTTTAATAATGCCAAATATTCTAGGTGACTTTTCTTTATGCTTCATAAAATGTAATAAATATAACCAGATTTTAGGGTGAATGAAATAATCTACAAACACATTTGAAGATATAAAAGCATATAAATATATACATCATAAACAGTTTGCAATTTTTATATGCATAATTTAGGACAAAGGTTTCCAAAGGTATGATTTTAAAAATAAAATGACTCACATAGACTCATAGAGACATTTTTTTAAATGTGCCTTAGGGATAACATGTTTATAAAGTTATCACCAAGATTCTATATTTAAACAGTAAATAGCATTGTCATATCTAGAAAATGAGTTATTACTCTGAATTGAGAAATTTAGATATTTGAGGGAAAAAATGCAAAACTATTCTGCTTTTGAACTCTAAGTATTTAACAGAATATCATGACTGCTGCAGTGTTAACTGAACAGATTTCTATCAAAAGTCTGGGTCATTCTGAATTAGCTGGAGATAACTAGTACTTGATCTCCTTAATTTGATAGAAAAGTGCTTATACTTTTGAAGTCTTCACAAGCCATGTAAGCATAAAAGTGTGATGATGGAGATCTCTTTTCCGTTTTAAAGATCAGATGCCAGCTTCATGAGATGAAATTTTCAGGTTGATGCATTTGTGTTTGTGGCATATTTTTATAAATTTCAAGTATAATGCTTTGTCAGGACTAAATGAAATGACTTGCGCATACATATACATATATATGCATATATACGTATATATATTATATAATGTATTTTATATATATATATATTTTTAGAATGCCTTAGAATTTGCATTTTTAAACAGTGGACTGTCATAAACTACTATAACAAATATAGTAATTTGAAATGGAATCAATCACATTCTCTCAATCCCTTAAAATGTTTAAATAGTTACATTACAGCACATAGGTTAAAATACTTTTTTACTAAATGGTTTGCCCAAGGCATTTTTCTTACCTCTTGCCCAAGCTACATGTGAGTTATGGCAAAAAACAAACAGTAGGTGGCAGTCAAACCACTAAACTGCCTCAAAGCTTCATTAACCAGACTCTTGTTAAGAGTAATAGGAAAGTGGTGTATTTTTCCATTTTAAAGAATTCATTTTATAATTAATCTTGAAATGCATTTCTAAGGTCCCAAGCTGCTGAAATAGTGAGTTGATTGCATCCTTAAGTGAATGAGCTCAGATAAAAGTGATTTAATTCAAGAACCCTTTCTGTTTTGTCTCTGTGACTTTTTTCCCCTTCATTTCTCCGTTATTACTGTTTTAATGTGGGTCTTTATGCAGTTGTAGTGGTGGACATGATCAGCACATTCTTGGGCTGAAGCCCAGGGCTGTGTAAGCCATGCCTGTATATCTTCGTGCAGGTTTTAAATAACCTGCAAGAGCTGTTTCCTCCCCTGATCTTACAGACCACATGAATATAGACCCTTTCTGTGCTTCAGAAGATAAACTAGTTTATAGGAAGAAAATCCCAGAATAGTAACTGAAACACAGAAAGAATATCATCAAAAGCAGAGAACTGTGAACAACTAAAAATTCAGACAATGGGAGTGAAAATTATTAGTGTGAAGTGCCTTTGGAGGCCATGTTATCTACATGACAGGAAGGCCTTCATCTGTTGTGTTCACCATAAAGTCCCCATGGCTGAGAACAGCATGCCAGGCACACAGTAAATGCTCAATAAATAGTTTCTGACTGAATCAATGAGTGGCCAAAATCCAAGTCCCACTCATTTCTCAGATAGTCTATCCTGGAAGTTTTTGCTACTGTCTCGGGTCTTCATTCTCACTCTCCACCACTGTCCTTTCCCCAAACGTTACTGTTAATCACTATCATTGGGAATTGACATGGCACCACTGACACAACACAGCAGGACACAATTCCAGTCTGGTCGATTTTGAATGTAGATGATGCCTTTCCATTGAGTTACTGGCCGCAATTGTTTCTAAAAATCTAAGTTCATGCTGCAGAAAGAGCAAACCATTTAAGTAATATTGGCCTAAAAGCTAAGTTAACTTGATCAATGTATGTACCTGCCCATGCCGTAGTTTCTTCATCTGAAATCTTAGGATGGTAACAGAGCCTACTTTATAGAGTTAAATGTGTTTTAATATTGTTATTATTTACTACTGACCCATGCATAACACTTTACAAAACACATAACACTTTACAAAACAATTTTTCTTCACCCCTATTTGTGCATTTCACGAGAATTGTTGTGACAGTAACTGGACTTGGCCATGCAAAGAAAGGTCTGCATAACAGAATATCCAGCAGCATCTCAAAAATGAAGTATAACGTGGGAAAAAATGTTTTAAATTGACAAAAAGCTCAATTTTCTTTTCTCTCTCTCTCTTTTTTTGGAACCAGTTTCAGGGATAGTCAGGAAATAATTAACATTCCCACACCTCCTTCTAGTTGACCTGAGAGGTGAGGATGCTCTCTCATCCCCATGCTTCCTCACATCTCAGTCCAACTGAGCTCTGAGAAGTTTCCAAACATTGAGAATTCAATTCAAACCAAGGACTCAAAAGTTCTCACCAATTTTGATTTTTTTTTAAAAATCTGTACTGTAGGTCATTAAAATGACCACTATCAGGACAATCAGTTCTAGAAGGAGGCATTATAAGGTGATTTCTTGCTATCCTTTCTTGACACAGATAGCTGCATTTTGTCCAAACTAAATTCAGATCACAAGGGGCCTAAGTTTAGAGTTTAGTTCAAACCATCAGAAAAAGGCAACTCAAGCTGTGTTTACAATTTGGCAGTTTACTTGCATTATAAGTAGCTAGCAGTGGGCAAGCCCTGCACAATGGATTTTAAGGTTAACAGTAAGAAGCATTTTCTAATCTCACTGAGAAATATTTAGGGAAAGAAAACCCTTTTCTTCAACTTATTCATCCTCCTCCTATGGCAAACACTTCACAGTATTTTTAGTAAAGAAATGTGAACTAGTCAGTGTCTAAAAAAAAAATGAGTAATTTGATAACTTTCTGAGACATAGGCTCTCTTTTTTCCAGAATCTTCTATTCTCTTAGGTGACTCTTTGAGGAAGGAGGTCAAAATATTGAGTGTGAGCAATTTAAATAAGAGACATTGAGTAATCTAGAAATGAGACATTCGGTACAAGACTCATTCATTTAAATTACATGAAAATCCAAGGTAGACTGTGTGTAATTAGGGGCCATGTAAGTCTTCAGGCAATTTCAGTGGGGGTTAGGAGATTACTTTAATAGACTATGACAAGGTTCCTTTTGTTTTTCATAAAATAATTGTATTCCCCCTTGAAATGTAACAAATCCTTAATGAAATCACAGCCTCTTTATTGTTAGGGAATACTTTTTATGTTTTGAGAGATCAACAATGTCAAAACGATTACTGCAAATTAATGATGGATGAACCTTAAAAGATTCAGAGGTTGGTTAGGTCAAACATATGAAGGCTCACATGAAACTCCTTGAAGGCTGTGGTCAAAATCTCACCTGGTAAGGTGCTCCCATGAGAGGCATAAGGGCTGAAAGCAACACAGCATTACATTGAGGAAAAATACTGGGCAGAGAGTAAGTCTAATTTTTACCAGTTCTGTTATCTACTTCCTGGATGATCCCAAGCGACTAAGAGTCTCTGGATGCACTCTTCAAGTTGGATTTCTTTTCTTTTTTTTCAGGGGGGGTGGTGCTTATTTGTAATGTGAAATAAGTAATTTTCTGTGACTTTGCTGTGATAAGTAATTTTCTTTTGACTTTTCAGACCAAAACAGATATTTTTATGGTTTATGCATATGAAGTAAAACCCATCATTGGATTAGTTTCTGCTAAGCTAGAAGCACATTTTCACTTGGCCCTCAAATAGTGAAAGTATAAGTTCACTATTTGCAAGCAAAATCATGGTAGAAACTGTGCATATTATAGCCAATGCCACACCTATTCATGTGATGAATTAATAACTAAGAGAATGGAGAAAGGAAGGCGCAAACCAAAAATTTGCTTTAGAAATAAGTCATGCCAAACCAGTCTCATCTCTTTGTGTTAATACATGGATAACTAGTGTTGTCAATGCAGAATCATTGCAAAGTGGTATCTTAATTTCAAACACGAAATTCAATAGTTGTACTATTATGGACAAAATAAATGTAGGCAGGATGATAATATAAACCCAATGTGCTCTGTAATTGTTCCAGTTTTGTTTGACTTTTTATTTTCTCAGTGATATGGCTGAAGTCATAAAAGATCAAACCTTTAAAGAACAAAAAAAGACTGTAAAGGAAACTTGCTATGTTGGATGACATCATCAAGATTGAAGGAACTTAAATCAGATGAATTTTAACAGGGATAGAGTCCCATGATTTAGGTTCACATACATAAAACATACACACTGCACATACAAATATAAGAGAGAAGGGACATTGGTTTTTAGTAGTTTATATATAAATGGCCCTGATCTTATCTGACTAAAAGTTCTGAATGAACTACCAGTGTAGCATGACTGCCAAAAACATAAATGCAATGGCAGCTGACACATGGACTCGTGTGTCAGGCACTCTCTTCTGAATTACTCATGATTTTATTTATTCCTGTTGTCATTGTTTTATAGATTAAAAAACTGAAGTAGAGAAAGGGTAGGTAACGTCATCCTGAGGCAGAGTCAGGATGACGACGGCAGTGTCTGTCCCCAGAGCCCACACTTGGAATTGCTGCTTACACAGCCCTTTCAGCTCCAGGAGAGTTCCTGCCCATTGTTCTCTGAGCTGGAGTCCGGTTCTCTGTTCCCTGTACTTTTTAAGATGGACAGGGGAAAAAGACACCACAAACATGGAGAGGCAAAGCTGTAGGAAACAGAGATGCTTTCTTGGAGGGGAAAAACTTGGGGAAATCATGAGAGATGTTATCAGATATCTAGAGTAGAACTTGTCAAGGAAAGGATTCCACTTCTTTACGTATTCCCATAGGGCATGGAAGTCTCAGGGAGGAAAAATTTAACCCAGTATATGTTCTATTACACAAATGATCCCAACTAGCATGTTCTGCCTTGTGAGATAGTGAGCATCTCATCTGTGGAAATTATCAAGAGGAAGCCAGATCAAGGAGCAGTGCCATGCAGCATTGGGGGCAAACAGACGGCTCCTAGGGTGCCTTCTGAGACACAAAGGTTTGGATAATCAAGGCAAAGCTTGAAGTAGAAAGACTATCTTTGTGAACCACTTCACTCTCTCAACACACACACACACACACTCTTTCCTTCTGTCTCCATCTGTATCCTTATATGGTAGCAATTGCACTGGGTTTGCAGCTAATAGATCTCAATACTTACTAACATTTTACTTAAACACCTCTGCCCCCTTAGTTTCTCTTTCTGTGAATAAGAAAAAAGGGAGGAATTTGAAAAGGTGGATGGAAGGAAGAAGGAAGAAGGAAGAAGGATGGAAGGAAGGAAGGAAGGAAAGAAGGAAGGAAGGAAGGAAGGAAAAAGAATGTAAGAAAAATAGACCTGGTCATGCTTCTCTCTTCATGCTTCTCAAGACTTTTGTGAGACCACAATGAGACAATAGATTAGTAAGAGTGTTGGGGAAGAAAAAAAGACATTCTAAATACTCTGTAAATTCACACTATTGATGGATTTTTTGTTTTCAGCAGTTTGGTTCCACGCCCTGTGTGAATCCAAGGTCATGGGTTTGTTCCATATGAATGGGTTAATTACATCGTGTCCTCTGACCACATGCTCTGTGCCCAAGTCAAACTTGGCATCTGGTAAATGGCTGTTCTTGATTGTGCCAGGGACTGTGGGAAAGAGTGACAAGAGCTCAGTACAAAGCTGTCTCCACCAAGAAACAGGTCAAAATGAAATTTTTCATCACCATGCATAGTAGCATCATCTCAGTACATAAAGGACTGCACTTTTAGTAATGGAAAACTTTTCTGCAAGTGGGGAGATTTTACATTTAGATTAAATATATTAAAATGGAAAATAAATACATATACATACACATGTATATGTGTGTCATACAAAACTCTCAAGATGTGGAAATAAAAAAATAATAGACACCAAGACCAATTACTCAGTTTTTAGTGCATTCCCAGACAATGAAATATATGAACCTTTATTACTGGTCATCAATATCTAGCATCTACCTTTTTTAACTCACTAACTTTAAAATAAAGCTATAGAAATCATAGGTGATTATACAATAAAACAACACAAGAGTCTTCTAAACAATTTTGAAATGCACTTTTAAATTTAGCTAATCAAATGCTACTATTTGCACATCTGGAATGAAAACATAAACCAGTTCATTATAAACATAATAACCTCAAGAAGTTGGATATTATATCTATAAGTAAGATAACAGATGTGGTATAAATGTAGAAACTAGAAGTGGGGTACTTTATTTTTCAATTTCCCTAGATTTACATTAAGGAAGTACAAACCTTGAAATCATAGCTGTAATATAGAAGTTAAAAAGTATTGAGAGATCCAAGATGGCTGATCACTAGCAGCTCAGGATTGTAGCTCCCAGAGAAAGCACACAGAACGAGAGGATGCCACACTTTCAGACTAATTTTTGTTACCCACGGACCGGAAGATTCCCAGCGGAGGAGCCCCATGGGTCACCAGGGTGACTCTTGTGGCCAACGTGGCGGTTTTGCCAGTGCCCCAGCATGGCGGTTCTTGATGCAGAGTAAACGGGACTGGGTCCCCTTTTGGACGATGTTTGGAGCTCTGGGAAGGCAGAGTTGCCCATTTACCTGATTGAAGAAGAGACTCAAGAGGGAAGCCAGACCAGAGATTCCTGGGCAGAAAAGCACCATGAATTTTAATGCCGCTGTTTTGGCCAGTGCAGTGGGTTGCTCAGATTTTGGCACTGGGAATCAACAAGTTGGACATCCACTCAGAGACCTAATTTGAAAGTAGGTAATTACAAAGATGACAGGTGGATGAACTCACAATGATGGGAAGAAACCAGTGTAAAAAGGTTGAGAATACCCAAGATCAGAATGCCTCTCCCTCTACAGGGGATCACAGTTCCTCATCAACAAGAGAACAAGGTCTGATGGAGAACGAGTGCATTCCATTAACAGATTTAGGCTTCAGAAAGTGGATAATAAGGAACTTTACTGAGCTAAAAGAACATGTTCTAGCCCAATGTAAAGAAACTGAGAACCTTGAAAAAAGATTTGACAAAATGCTAACGAGAATAGACAACTTAGAGAGGAATATAAGTGAATTAATGGAACTGAAGAACACAATACGAGAACTTCGTGAAGTATGCACAGGTTTTAACAGTCGAATTGATCAAGCAGAAGAAAGGATATCAGAGGTCGAAGACCAACTTAATGAAATGAAACAAGAAGACAAGATTAGAGAAGAAAGAGTAAAAAGGAATGAGCAAAGTCTCCAAGAAAAATGGGACTATGAGAAAAGACCTAATTTACGATTGATAGGTATATCTGAATGTCATGAAGAGAATGAATCCAAGTTGGAAAATATTCTTCAGGATATTATACAGGAAAACTTTCCTAATCTAGTAAGGCAGGACAATACTCAACTCCAGCTAATCTAGAGAACACCACAAAGATATTCCTCAAGTAGAGCAACTCTAAGACACATAATCGCTAGATTCACTAGGGTTGAAATAAAGGAGAAAATTCTAAGGGCAGCTAGAGAGAAAGGTCATGTTAACCATAAAGGGAAGACTATCAGACTCACAGCAGACCTCTCACCAGAAAACCCTACAAACTAGAAGAGAGTGGGGGTCAATATTCAATATCCTCAAAGAAAAGAATTTTCAACCCAGAATCTCATATCCCGCCAAACTAAGCTTCATAAGCGAAGGAAAAATAAAATTTGTTGCAAACAAGCAAGCACTCAGAAATTTCATCACCACCAGGCCTGCTTTACAAGAGCTTCTGAAAGAAGCACTACAAACAGAAAGGAACAACCAGTATCAGTCATCCCAAAAAATTACCAAAACATAAAGAGTATCTCTATAAAGAAGAATCTACATCAACTAATGGGCAAAATAGCCAGCTAGCATTAAATGACAATATTGAACTCACAAATATTAATATTAATTCTAAATTTAAATGGATTAAATGCCCCAATCAAAGACACAGACAGGTAAATTGAATAAAAAGTCAAAACCCATCGGTACTCTGTATCCAGATCTATTTCACAAGCAATGACATACAAAGACTCAAAACAAAGGGATGGAGGAAGATTCACCAATTAAATGGACAGCAAAAACAAAACAAAACAGGAGTTGTAACTTTCGTCTCTCACAAAATAGACTTTAATAGTAACAAAGACTAAAAGAAACAAAGAAGGACATTACATAATGGTAAAAGGATCAATGCAACAACAGGAGTTAATGATTATAAATATATATGCAGGAGCACCCAGATACATAAGACAAGTTCTTAATGACTTATAAAGATACCTGGACTCCCGCACAATAATAGCGGGAGATTTTGACATCACATTGTTAATATTCGATGGACTAATGACATAGAAAATTAATAGGGACATCTATAATTTAAACTTAGACCTGGAATAAGTAAACTTAGTGAATATTTATAGAATTCTCCACCCCAGGTCCACAGAACACACATTTTTCTTAGTATCATATTACATCTATTTTGAAAGTGACTACATAATTGGAAGTAAATAACTCTTCAGCATTTGCATAGCATTTCACAGACTTAAATGAAATATTGGTTGACTGTTTGTTTGTTATTTTCTTCCCTTATTCCTTCCTGTCTCCATTGTTAAGGACAATTATCGGCATAAAAGAGGTTTTTAATACCTATTTTTAGATTGCAATCCAGCTCGGGCAATAGAACAAGAATCCTGTTCTCTCTCCCCCTTTTTCTTTCTCTTTCTCTCATAAAAAAAAAAAAAAAGAAGAAGTTAAAAAGTATTTAATTCTTTAGCTAAAAATTGACTTGGGGTATATGAAGCCTTACGTATAGCTAAAAGGGGCAAACTAAAGAGAAATAATATATTAACTAGAATTGGGGTAAAAAATATCAAGAATAGCAAAGCATATAGAAAGAGTTAATTGACAAAACCTCAATTAAAATCGGTGTTTTTAATCTTGAAATCTACTTACACTACAGATTACACCAAGTTTTAAAGACAGCTTGAACATTATTCTAGAAATAGTTTTTATTTCCTCTGCAATTACTTGGAAAGTTCTGAATCTTTAGAACAAAGTGCTAAATACCCTAGTTTATACCTGCAACGGGAAGCTCTTTGGGCCTGCAGGGGAAATGCCTAGCAGTCCACCAACACTTTCCCTTTTTTTCTTCCTGCACATGTAGCTGGGTTACATTTCTTAGCTTCTCTTGCAACTAGATATGGCCATGTGACCAGTCTGTCACCAATGAGCAGAACTGAAGAGAGCAATTTTCACATCACATGGTTAAGAGGGCATTCTTGGCTCTGGGCTTCTGCTCCTCACCCTTCTTCTGCTCGTAACCCTTCCTTCCAATGACTAGAATTGGGAAACTATTTGCAGAACTATCTGATGCAGATGGCAGGGCTACGCTGGTGAAGTGGACAGATATGCCCCATCCACCTGAATCTCTCACCTTGGAACTGTTATGTGTGAGAGAAATAAACATTTTTGTTTTTTGAGCTATCTTAGTATTGGGTCTCTTGCTATAGCAGTGTAACATTTTGGAAAACAACATAAACTTTTCCAAAAGAAATTTACCTAATTAATCCATAAGTTTTCAGAATTATTTTCATGTACACAAAAATGTTGGGCTTTGGGGAAAGACTTTGATTAAATATTTTTATGAAAAATTGGGAGGCCGAGGCGGGTGGATCATGAGGTCAAGAGATTGAGACCATCCTGGTCAACATGGTGAAACCCCGTCTCTACTAAAAATACAAAAAATTAGCTGGGTATGGTGGCGCGTGCCTGTAATCCCAGCTACTCAGGAGGCTGAGGCAGGAGAATTGCCTGAACCCAGGAGGTGGAGGTTGCGGTGAGCCGAGATCGCGCCATTGCACTCCAGCCTGGGTAACAAGAACGAAACTCCGTCTCAAAAAAAAAAAAAAAAAAAAAAAAATTATGAAATTTTCTTGCATTGAAAAAGAATATATAAAATGATGTTTCTATAACAACTCTAAACATTAACTAGATTCTTTATCTTAGACTTTTGCTTTATTTTTACTATTTTCATTTCATTTAATCATATGACTGTGAGTTTTTATAAAAGCAGAGTAAATCATCTGAGTCTGAGAATTTGAATGAGAAGTATCATCACAGAAATGCTGTCATCAACATGGAAAAATATTCCTACATTTTCCTGAATTATTTTTATATACAAATTGTTTTAACAGGTATCTAGAAAAAAAATTGAAGCTTACCAAGAAAAAAAAAGAATTTACGTAGTAATCCTCAGACTGTTATTCTTAGACCTGTTTGCAAGTTGGGTCCCTTAGCTCATATCTGGCAAATAGAATTTCAGGAGGCTTCCCATGAGCCCTAACTAATGATTGTCTCACTGTGCCTAAACTACTTATACAAACAATGTGGTTTATGCTGATATCTGCTTTTCATCAGGGAGTCTGGAATCTAATATATGCTATGCAGAGGGTACATATTGACCAGCACCAAGTAAGAACCTTGGGCATTGAGTTCTTTACTAGGCTTTCCTCATAGACATTTCACACATGGCATCACAAATTGATGCTCGAGGAATTCCAGGGAGAGGCCTCTTGGAAATTTGAACCTGGTTTCTTTTGGATTTTGCCCCATGCACCTTTTCCCTGTGCTGATTTTGTTTTGTATTTTTTTCAATGTAATAAATCATATGTTGAGTCCTGTGAGTCCTCCTAAGGAATCACCAAACCTAGAGGTTTTGGGGACCCCTTACACTCTATCAAATAGGATTTGGAGTGGAAATAGCTCATGGCAAACTAAGAGAAATGGAAAGCTGGGCACAGGGTATAAAATTATTATCAGAACGAATTTATTAGGCATAAAGATTTTCAAAAGGAATAAAACATTCCAAGATGGAGAGTACTATCACAAAATAATACCATCAGATATTTACATGGGACCTCCAGTGTCCTCGTTCTTAATAGCCCACTCAGATGGACAAGTCATGAGTTACCTCCATCTCCTTTCCAGAGCAAGGGGCTTAGATGCAGACTTGCCCAAGGCCATACAGCCAGAATGTGTAGAGCAGATAAGAGAGGCAGGCCGTCTGCAGCCTAATCACCTTCTAGTTCTCCCCAGTCAACTTTTGCAACCTGTTTCTGAGATCCCAGAAGACTGAGGAGGTGCCTCAGAGGTCACCAGTAGAGGGAATGGAGAATCCACATGGGAAGGCTCCAAGTGGCTCCACAATTACCTGCTTTATTTATTGGAATTCTGCTTCTGTTTGTGTAAAGACAAGAATTTCATTTTTTTTTGTTTGAAGACCATTGAATTATATATTTTGGTTCTTTGTAGGTAAAAATGTAAAATCAATGCTACAAATTCAGGTTTTTAAATTTTTCACCTTTTTTTTCTTTTTCAAGAAGCTTTTACTTCAGGTTCAGGGGTACATGTGCAGGTTTGTTATAGAGGTAAATTCGTGTCACAGGGCTTGTTGCACAGATTGTTTCATCATCCAGGAACTAAGCCTTTTTGTATTCAATAGTTACATTTTCTGCTCCTCTCTCTCCTCCCACCCTCCACTCTCAGGTAGGCCCCAGTGTCTGTTGTTTCCTTCTTTGTGTCCATCAGTATCCCACCCACAGGGTGGCTCACAGATTTTTAGCAAGTAACTCTAAGGTGGATTCTTGCTAAATCAATAGGAATCATGCATGGGCATATTTTTTCTGCTCTTTACAGCATTCCCCTCGTTAGTTCCCTTGCTGCTTCCTAAACTCTTCTCTGGATTCCTCATTGTTCTCCTCTCTGACCCCCTTGGTGCTTCTGTTTCTTTCATAGACACTAAATCTACACTTGAAATAGCTACAAGATCTTCCCTGATTACACTGTACCTAGGTCACTAAAGGATCAAGGAAGATCAGCTATGATAAATTTACCCTCATGTCTCAGCCTTCCACAGACACTGTTTATCAGTCATTCCTACCAAATCTATTGGCTGACATAGAGAACATAGACCTTGGAGCCACAGAGACCTGGAATTCAAATCTTAATTTCACCACTATTTTTCTCTGTGACCTTAGGCAAGTCAATTAACCTTTCTAAGACTGAATATATCTGCAAAGTGGCAATATCAACACTGACCCTGATGAGGCTGAAAGTCCAAAACAGCATCATTTCAAGTTCTTGATTATCTAATAGCCCCTCTACTAACTACTCATACTAGAAACCCACAGGAGTCACTGCTATATTTACTTAGCCCTAACCAAAACTGTAATGTAATCAAGCCTTTTCCAGACTTTGGATACTTTTGCTAGAAGTCTAGAAAAAAGCAACAAAAACAACAATAACAAAAAAAACCACTGTGATTATTCCTGGGAAAGATGGCCGAATAGGATAGCTCCAGTTTGCAGCTCCCAGCAAGACCAATGCAGAAGGTGAGTGATTTGTGCATTTCCAACTGAGGTACCCAGTTCATCTCACTGGGACTGGTCAGATAGTGAGTGCAGCCCACAGAGGGTGAGCCGAAGCAGGGTGATATGTTGACTCACCTGGGAAGTGCAAGGGGTCAAGGAACTCCCTCCCCTAGCCAAGGGAAGCCGTGAAGGACTGTACCGTAAGGGACGGTACATTCGTGCCCAGGTGCTATGCTTTTCCTAGTAAGACAGGATAATATTCAAATTCAGGAAATAGAGAGAACACCACAAAGATACTCTTCATAATCGTCAGATTCGCCACAGTTGAAATGAAGGAAAAAATGTTAATGGCAGCCAGAAAGAAAGGTTGAGTTACCCACAAAGGGAAGCCCATCAGACTAATAGTGGATCTCTCTGTAGAAACCCTACAAACCAAAAGAGAGTGGCGGCCAATAGTCAACATTCCTAAAGAATTTTCAACCCAGAATTTCATATCCAGCCAAACTAAGCTTCATAAGTGAAGGAGAAATAAAATCCTTTACAGACAAGCAAATGCTGAGGGATTTTGTCACCACCAGGCCTGCCTTACAGGAGCTCCTGAAGGAAGCACTAAATATGGAAAGGAACAACCAGATACTCTTCAAGAAGTGGCTGGGGCCACTGCAAAAACAAACCAAAAGTAAGGCCATCGACACTATGAAGAAACTGCATCAACTAATGGGCAAAATAACCCGCTAGTATCATAATGACAGGATCAAATTCACACATGACAATATTAACCTCAAATGTAAATGGGCTAAATGCTCCAGTTAAAAGTCACGAACTGGCAAATTGGATAAAGAGTAAAGACCCATCCATGTGTGGTATTTAAGAGACCCATCTCACGTGCAAAGACACACATAGGCTCAAAATAAAGGGATGGAGTAAGATTTACCAAGCAAATGGGAAGCATAAAAAGCAGGGGTTGCAATCCTAGTCTCTGATAAAACAGACTTTAAAAGATCAACAAAGACAAAGAAAGGCATTACATAATGGTAAAAGGGTCAATGCAACAAGAAGAGCTAACTATCCTAAATATGTATGCACCCAATGCAGGAGCACACAGATTCATAAAGCAAGTTCTTAGAGACCTATAAAGAGACTTAGACTCCCGCACGATAATAATGGGATACTTTAACACCCAACTGTCAATATTAGACAGATCAACAAGAGAGAAAATTAACAAGGATATTCAGGACTTGAACTCAGCTCTGGACCAAGCAGACCTAATAGACATCTACAGAACTCTCCACCCCAAATCAACAGAATATACATTCTTCTCAGCACCACATAGCACTTATTCTAAAATCAACCACATAATTGAAAGTAAAACACTCCTCAGCAAATGCAAAAGAAGGGAAATCAAGTCATACAAAATATGTTCTATGACCACAATGAAATTAAATTAGAAACCAATAACAGAAAGATCTTTGAAAAGTTCCTCAAAATTAGAACGTAAATAGTATTTTAAAATAACCCACTGGTCAAGGAAGAAATAAAATTATAAATTTGATTATTTAAGAAAGATTTGTGAAATTAACACAGCACATCAAAATTTATAACAGAAATTTATCAATTTATGAAGAAATGTCTCAGATCAATAATCTCAGCTTTTACTTTCAGAAAGGAGAGAAAGAGAAGCACGTACAACCCAGATCAAGCAGAAGAAATGAAATAATAAAGATCAGAAAAGAGATTAATGAAACAGAAAAAGGAAAATAGAGAAAATCAATGAAACCAAAAGCTGGTTATTTAAAGAGATCAATAAAATGAATAAACTTCTAATCATGTAAATAAGGAGAAAAAAAGAAGACACAAATTTCCAATATCAACAATGAGAGAAGGAGCATGATTTCAGAATTTACAGATATTAAATGAATAATAAAGGAATATTAATAGCTTTATGACAATAGATTTAATAATTTAGATGAAATGAATGAATTATTTGAAAGATACAGGTACCAAAGCTTACTCAAGGAGAAATCGATTATCTGATCAGCCTTATAACTATTATAGAAATTGAATTTGTAGTTAAAAATCTTGCCACAAAAATTCTGCAGGCCCTGATGGCTTCACTAGTGAATTCTACCAAATGGTTAAGCTAGAAATAAAACCAATTCTTTGCAAACTCTTCCAGAAAATTAGAGACAGAACAATTTCCAACTCATTCTATGAGGCTAATTTTACCCTGATACCAAAACCTGATAGTCACATTATAGGAAAACTACAGACCAATATCCCCCATGAACACAGATGTAAAAATTCTAGGAGAGAGATCCAAGATGGCTGATCACTAGCAGCTCGGGCACGTAGCTCCCAGTGAAAGCACAGAGAACGAGAGGACGCCACACTTTCAGATGAATATTTGTTGCTCACGGACCAAGAGATTCTCAGTGGAGGAACCCCACGGGTCACCAGAGTGACTCTTGTGGCCGGCGCGGCAGTTTGGCTGGCACCTTAGCGCAGCAGTTCTTGGTGCAGAGTCCAGAGATTCCTGGGCAGAAAAGCACCATCAATCTTAACACCGCTATTTTGGCCGGCGCAGTGGATTGCTCAGATTTTGGTGCTGGGAATCAACAAGTTGGACGTCTGCTCAGAGACCTAGTTAGAAAGTTGGTAATTACAAAGACGACAGAGGGATAAATATATAATGAAGGGAAGAAACCAGCCTAAAAAGGCAGAGAACACTCAAAATCAGAATGCCTCTCCCTCTACAGGGGATCGCAATTCCTCATCAGTAACGGAACAAGGCTTAATGGAGAACGAGTGTGTTCCAGTAACAGAAGCAGGTTTCAAAAGGTGGGTGATAAGAAACTTCTGTGAATTAAAAGAACTTGTTCTAACCCAATGCAAGAAACTAAGAACCTTGAAAAAAGGTTTGACAAAATGTTAACGAGAATGGACAATTTAGAGAGGAATATAAGTGAATTGATGGAGCTGAAAAACACAACACGAGAACTTCGCAAAGTATGCACAAGTTTAAACAGTCAAATTGATCAAGCAGAAGAAAGGATATCGGAAGTCGAGAACCAGCTCAGTGAAATGAAACGAAAAGACAAGATTGGAGAAAAAAGGATAAAAAGGAATGAGCAAAGTCTCCAGGAAATATGGGACTATGTGAAAAGACCTAATTTACGTTTGATAGGTGTACCTGAATGTGACAAAGAGAATGAATCCAAGTTGGAAAATACTCTTCAGGATATCATTGAGGAAAACTTACCCAACCTAGCAAGGCAGGGTAATATTCAACTCTAGGTAATACAGAGAACACCACAAAGATATTCTTCAAGAAGACCAACCCCAAGGCACATAATTGCCAGATTTATTAGCGTTGAAATGAAGGAGAAAATACTAAGGGCAACCAGAGAGAAAGGTCAGGTTACCCATAAAGGGAAACCTATCAGACTTACAGCAGATCTCTCAGCAGAAACCCTACAAGCCAGAAAAGAGTGGGGACCAATATTTAACATCCTTAAAGAAATAGAACTTTCAACCCAGGATTTCATATCCAGCCAAACTAAGCTTTATGAGCAAAGGAAAAATTAAATCTTTTGCGAACAAACAAGTATTTAGAGACTTCGCTACCACCAGGCCTGCCTTACAAGAGCTTCTGAAACAAGCACTATACATAGAAAGGAACAACCAATATCAGCCTTTCCAAAAATATATCAAAAAGCAAAGAGCATTAACACAATGAAAAATTTACACCAACTAATGGACAAAACAGCCAGCTAGCATCAAATGGCAGTATTAAACTCATATATATTCTAATTGGATAAAAAGCCAAAACCCATTGGTATGCTGCATTCAGACCCATCTCACATGCAACGATACACAAAGACTCAAAACAAAGAGAAGGAGGAAGATTTACCAACCAAACAGAGAGTAAAAATAAATAAATAAACAAAAAAGCAGGAGAAGCAATTCTCGCCTCTGATAAAATAGACTTTAAAGCAACAAAGATCAAAAGAGGCAAAGAAGGACATTATATAATGGCAAAAAGATCAATGTAACAAGAAGAGCTAACGATTCTATAGATCAACGAGACATCCAGGACTTGAACTCAGACCCGGAACAAGTAAACTTAATAAACATTTATAGAACTCTCCACTTCAAATACACAAAACATACATTACCACCTCACACCTATTCCAAAAGTGACTACATAATTGGAAGTAAATCACTCCTCAGTAATCGCATAGCATTCCATAGGTTTAAATGAAATATTGGTTGGCTGCTTGTTTGTTATTTTCTTCCCTTATTCCTTCCTGTCTACATCATTAAGTATAATTATTGGTATAAAAGGTTTTCAATACCCATTACTAAACTGCATTCTAGCCCGGGCAAGAAAGCAATACTCCCATATTCTCTCTCTTTCTTTTCCTTTTTCTTCCTCTTCCTTTTTTTTTCCTTCTTTCTTCAAAAAAAAAAAAAAATTCTAGATAAATTTTAGTGAATTGAATCAAACAACAATATAAAAAGGACAAAACATCATGACAAAGTAGGGCTTATCCCAGGAATATGAGTTGCTTAACCTCATCAAGACAGGTATTGTTTTAGAGGACCCACATTTTAAAAACAAAACAGAAGGTCAGATTCAGTGTAAATGTTCCTGTTCTTCTTTACTGAAGATCTTGCCTCTTGTAAGGGCAGCCAGGAGCTGGGTAATTTTTCACTCTTCAGGATGAAGAAAAGCATAAGATCAAAACATCCAACAGTTCAATCAAATATACAAATTTGACTTCTACCTGGATTTATCACACTAAAATTCTTGAATGATAAAGATTTTTTAAACTATTGAGACAACAGCAACTATATGGTTACCTTATATCCACACGTGGCAGCAGTAGAGCAAAATTTAAACAGGAGAAGGCTGAGGGAACTGTCTACAAAAAGAAGAAACAGGAAGGACTAGAGAGAGAGAGATGTTTTTTCGGGGGAGGGCCATGCTGTCTTCTGGGTGGTACCAACCAGAAGCCAGTCTTTACCATTCCAATATGAAATTTCTTTGTTGGTAGACAGAGAATCCCTTCCTACACTGTAGTAAAAATTAGGAAACCTGCAGGGGCTGGGTGGTGAGCACACACAAATAGACAGTGCTCGTCTCCCCAGAGCAGATGATGGGAGCATAGGGTGGAGATGGGAACACTGGGCAAAGCAGCCTAGAATGGTTTAGGGAATGGAGAATGGGAAGCATGAACTTCCTCCAACAGGAGATGGCAGAAAACCACAGTGGAAGCAAAGCGGAGGAAAGAGGAACGTAAACTCTAGGAAGGGTCAACAAACAGGCAGCAGAATGGAGTGGAAAAAAACGTGACTTTTGAGTTCAGAGACTTGTGTTTGCACTTTAACTTGTTAACTAAGTGACTGATTTAAGCCTTCCATGCTGCCTCTTCCATAAAAATCCCTACCTCATATTCATGTTGTGAAGATTAAATATGTTAAATGAGATATCATAAGTAAAGCATATTAAAGTATATTAGGTTGATATGAGGCATCTGTAGCACTTAGAGAGCCTCAAAGGGCTGAGAATAGAGGGGACAGTAGGAAAATTTCTGCTTCAGTATTGCCTATTAAGCTCGTCCAAGCCCTGTACTGTGGGCCACATGCAGCCCAGGACAGATTTTGTAGCTTTGAATGTGGCCCAACATAAATTTGTAAGCTTTCTTAAAACATTATGAGATTTTAAAATGATTTTTTAACTCATCATCTATTCTTAGTGTTAATATATTTTATGTGTGGCCCAAGACAATTCTTCTTCGTCCAATGTAGCCCAGGGAAGCCAAAAGACTGGACACCCCTGGTCTAGATCCTAGAAGATACCTTTCCAGTTTGATTCTAGCCTGTACTCATCTTTGATCTATTCACAGTTCAGAAAGTTGTGAATAACTGATAGCAATATACAATAATTCTTGTTTATAGATTTGCAGATTCTGTCCCATTCAAAAATGTTCAATTGCCTATTACCAGCTCCTCATGAAAAAAAAACAGTTTGCCTTCACTTTCACATTCATTTCAATGTTTGTCATCTACAACATGTGTATTCTTTAGATTCTATTTTAAGAATCATGAGACTCTCAAAAGAGTGTGAAAGTCATGATTTTACCATTTTTTAAGATTGTCTTTTAACATGACTAAGAAATGAGTCATCTGCCACTGAGGACTGTACAATTTGTTTATATGGCAGCTGCAATCATCATCAGTAAAGCCCTTCTCAGTTTCCATTCTGTAATGTATTTTCTCAATTGCTTTTATCTGATACTGGTTCAACTGAAGTACTTGTACATATGCAGGAAGTTAATAAAGTGTAGTTATGAACTGTTCTAGCAAGTTAATAACTTCCAAATTGAAGGAGCAATATATGATAACCTGAGAAAATTAATCATTTTAAAACATCAGCACCTTTGTTCATTTTCAATTTGCAAAAGCCCGAGGAAGAATGCTGCACTTAGATAACAGAAACCTGGAAAACAAACAATGACAGAGTCAGTACCTGTCAGGCTTCCCGAGCTTTTATGAGAAAATGGGTCTTCCCTCTTTCTCGTCCCATACAGTCATGCAGCCACAGTCAGTCCTCACTCAGCTATTCTGTTAGTCTTTGTCAAGTACCCCATTCCATGGTCCTGGAGTAGGTGCTTAGGGTGCAAAGATGGAAGGACACAGCCTCATAGACAGACTGCTCAAAAAGGGTGATGAGTGCTATGCTGTAGGATGGATAGCCCAGAGAGGATAGATATTTTACCTTGGTCAATAAAGGCACTTAAACTGACACTTGAAGGATGCAAAGCAGCTAAGCAGGTGAAAGAGGGAGGATAGGAATTCTAAAACAGGGAAATGCATGTGCAAAGGCCTAAGCCTAAGGGTCACAGAGAGAGAGCACGGTGTGCCCAGAGAGACCTTAAGCCATCTGGAATGCAGAATGCAGAAGATGACAGTGTGGGCATAGGCAAGGGCCAGGTTGCTGTATGCTACATCAGCCCTGGAGGAAAAATCAAATACTATCTGGCATTTTGTGGATGCCTACTATACCCCAGGGATTATACTAAGCATTTTATAAATATTGTCTCAGTTAATCCTCACCAAATCCTAAATGGTTAAGTAGGATTTCTTTCTCTGTGTTGCATTTTAATTACAAAACTAAAAAACTTGTTACTTGTTGTAACAAGTCAAATTATCCCTCCAATCATAACCCTCAACAAAAGTAGCAATGTGGTTTATATTCTTCCATATATTTCTCAATGCTCACACAGAAAATATAAATGTAGAAAAATATATGTATATACAAATTAGTTTATACTATACACATTCTTTCCCAACAGCTTTTAAAATATAGCCACATATACAGACATCCTTTTAGGTCAGTACATGCAGAGATAAATCCTCCTTTAAACATTCTGAATGTACTAGAATTCATTCCACTATTTCTCTACTAGTGAACGTTCAGTTACTATTCCCCCCTCTACAACAAACAATGCTGAAATAAACACATCTTTGCGAATATATCCTTCTGTACTGATGCTTTCAGTTTTGTAGGATATGGTCCCCCAAAGTGGGCCTACACATTGAAAATTTTAGAGACATTGTCACACTAAATGATGAATGTTCTTTATAACCCATTCATTTTTATACCTCTGCAAAGTTGCAGAAAATAAATGGTTTTTCCCAGCAACTCTTTGAGCCTTGTGGAGAATGATGAGGTCCTCATTCAGGTTTTTTGTTTATGGTCAATCTGAAGGTTTTAGCCTGAATTTTATACACCTAAACAATGAGACAAAAAGAATATTGAATGATAAAACATCTCTTTATACCCACATCCCTTCGCTTACTGCTGAGGAACTCCTTGCTCACTGCTTGGGCTGAGCAGGTGCTAGGCTGTCAGGCTGCCAGATTTTAGGTGGAGAAGTCATCAAATTATGAATGAATGCCTGTCATCATGGTCACATGACCCTTCTGACTGAGCCAATCAAATCAAAATGTATTGCCATGACTACAGCTTCATTTTTAGACATATAAGCAGACACATCCTTAAAACTATCTGCTACATAATATGTTTTTTGCTTGTGTTATTTCTAACTAGGTTCGGAGAATATGGCAGAAATGACATTTTAAAAAACACAAAGACGAAAGGGAAAAATTCTTGAGTCCAAAGCTAAAGCATAAACCTTGTTTTAAAACCAAGCAATTTGTTCTCCTTATTTTAACATAACTGTACTGGTTTTTGACTAGCAGATGAGGAAGAATTTAAAGGACCTGGGCTTCAAATATTTTGTTGCATTGCTACTGCAGGGCTTCCAGTTCCCTATTGTCCTGGGTAACTTTTAGGCAGCATCAGAAGCATGTGCTAAATCTGCTCCTTCTAGTGGGCCTTTGTCTGCACCATTTCCAATTTCACATTGATATCACATTACCTTTCAATGTAATTGACTTTTGAGTCAGCTCCAGATTACTGCTACATTTCCTCCATGTGCTCAAACTTTCAATTCTCCCCACTGCATTGTTCTCCCTTCCCTTCATATCTGACTGAAATGTACTCTTGGGGAAAACTGCCCAGGTATTCTATCTCGTGTGACCAAGTTTAGACAGCTTATGAGACTTAATATTCTATAAGTGGTAGGAGATGACATTTAAACAAAGAAATAAATAATAATAACAATAATAAAAAAATGTTTAGAGTTCCAAAGTTACAAATGTAGCATATTTAATACTATGTTACAACATATAAGGTTATAATATATAAATAATAACATGTATAGTAATAAATGCTTCAGTGCCACAATTGAGAACTGTGGAACTCTAAACATTAGCAAGCAGGAGAGGTGTGAGTGGTGGCTGTGGTACCAAGACAGCCACTTCTTCTACATTAACATAAGGCCATTCCTAGAATGAGATACACTTTCATGAATCACCATATTCTACTGTGACAAATAAATCCTTATCTTGCTAAAAAATAAATAAATAATGTTACCGTGGCACTGTCTTGCTTAACATCCTTAGTTGACTCTGCATTCCACTGGGATGAAACCAAAATTCCTACTCTTAGCACCCATCATGGCACCCACTTGTGCTCCTAGGTAGGTGCATCTGGTGCCTTTTCCTCTGTGGCCTGGCACACACTTCCCCACCTTACTCAGTGGTAAAATTATACTCATTCATCTTTATATTTGGCTCGGTGAACACCTCCTCTGCCAATCCCTCCTTAGTCTCCTCTCCAAGATCCCTGACTCTGACTTCTACTCTCAGTGCTGCCAGATTGTGTCATCATGATGTCTTCCTGTCCAGCCTCTCCCAGCACTGCTGTGCTCCTGGAGAGCAGGGACCATGTCTCTTTCATGACTGTAGCTCTCATGGTCTCAGCAAGTAGCCCCGATAAACACTTCTTGAATGTGCATCAGTTTCTTCAAAGTGACCAGGAAAGTACCAAGAATCCCAGTCTTACAGACTCACACTTTGTTCTTAAATTCCCCAAAGTAACGCTTTGGAATGAGTATCAGTCTCCTGAAGCCCCAGGAAGGCTTAATGTGGTTTCCAGTTTCCTGTACACCTCCCAACCCACCCAGGAAGGTCAAAGTCATTTTCCTGCCTGGTGGGCTTAGCAACTACCACTACGTAACACAGACTCTGGAGTCAGCCTATCTGGACTCACAGCCTAGTACTGTTGTTCATGAGCTCACTGTGTGATCTTGGACAAGATATTGAACTTTTCTGAGCCTTGGTTTCCTCATCTGCAAAATGGGTATAACAATGGAGCTGCTGTGGGGATTAAATTATTATATAAAATGGTTAAAATGGTGTTGGGCACATGATACTTCAAGAAATGTTAGCCATTATTATAATTATTAAATCTGAAATCATTTGATGTCCTTGAACATTATTCAAATTTATCTATATGCAAATCCCCTTAATGTATGCTCACCGATGCCAACATTAATCATATCAGAATTTGCTCCATAAGCATATTTCGAGCATAGGCTAACGTGTTTGTATGCATAGGACTTCAACAGCTCCCCTTTCACAGACTAGCAGTAAGAATGTTTTTCAGTGAACTTTGCCCTGGCAGTTAACAAATGATAAGGAAGTTCATTCAGTGAGATTTTTATAGGCAGCTAAATTGCCCCAAGTTTAGACTACCTGAAGCTGTTAGAGCAGAGCTCACCCTGGCAGCTGGGGCACCAAATCCATGACCCCTGCTAGTTAATATGAAGTGGGGAGGGGGCCGAGGGAAGAGGAGACTCACATGAAGAGAGAATGTGAAATGAAATACCAAGTGGTCCTCTGACTTGCTGAGGATTCTCTCGGGAAAAACATACCAGCTTGTGAAACATGAGCTTTAAGAAGAGTTTCCTGTCTACTTTTCCCCATTTATTTTTTTGTATATATAATTTCTGCTGCATTATTCAGTCATCACTTAAGATTATTATCACAGCTTGCTAACAAGCCAAACTGCACTCAAAAGCATCTCAGAAGAGGAACTCACTTTGCTATCATAACAAAAGTGTCTTCCAGTTTATATCAAAACCAATATATCAAGAGAAGTATTTTCCTGTTTATCATGGAATTAACTCGTTATCAATGCATAAAAAAATCCAGTTTCCATCAGATTCTGAGGTCATTTACAGACCCAATTTACCAAAGACTTGACCCTTTTTCACAAATTCACTTTGGTCTGCCCAAGGTGCATCAGAAGCTCTATTTAAAACAGGCATCTTTTACTTTTGCATTACTTCTCTGTGAATCTAGTTTCAATCAGACAACCTATTGTCAAAAGTATTAACTACATTCTAACTTCACTGTTAGAATAAAATGGAGCAAGCATTCTACTCCAAATTAAAGATTAAACTTAACATTTAATTATCTTTAGCTCCAGGATTATTCAAGGGAGTTCCAAGAAGGACAAGAATATAACAAGGTAGTAATATTCCAAGTCCCATAGTGGTTTTGGACTGAATTGTGCCTCTCCCAAACTCATATGTTGAAGCCCTAACCCTCCGTAACTCAGAATGTGACTGTCTTTGAAGATATAGCCTTAAAGAGGTAATTAAGTTAAAACTATGCCATTAGAGTGGGTCCTAATCCAATCTAAATGATGTCCTTATAAGAAAAGGAAATTAGAATACAAAAAGAGGGACCAGGGATGTGCAAGACATGTATGCACAGAGGAAAGACCATGTGAAGAGGCAGAGAGAGGGTGGTCATCTGCAAGCCAAGGAGCGAGGCCTCAGAGAAGACCAACCCTGCTGTCACCTTGATCTTGGACTTCCCACCTCCAGAACAGTGAGATGATAAATTTCTGCTTGTTTAAGCCACCCGTAACAACTTGATATGTTGCTCTGGTAGCCCTAGCAAATTAATAAAATAGTCTAAGAATTCAGTGGTGAATTCAAAATACTCTGTAGAATAGGAAAGAATTCAGAATACTGTATGAAGTAGGAAACCAAATTTTAAACTTTGTGCCATATTCTAAGAGATCATAATAAGGAAAATTGTAGAGTACTCATCATTGGTCCTTCTTCCTTTGTCCCCTTACTCAGACCTCTTAGGCTGCATAGAGCAGTTGCTGTAAACTCCATACTGTTCTGCTCTTCCCAGATGTGATGTCTAGGGTCCAGTTGTTTTGTTTTTCTCCCTCAATCCTTCTCAAATGGTACATCAGAATCACTGGAGAGCTTGTGAAAACAATGTCTTGAGCCCCACTCCCAGAGTTTCTGATCCAATAGGTCTGAGATGGGGCCCACAAATTTGTGCTTCTGAAATAGTGCAAATGATACTGATGCTTTGAGAACCACTGCATCATGGATCAGGTTACCAGCAATCCCTACCCTCAGCCATACCTGTAACCAAAAACAGTGCCATAGACCCTTAGGGCCCTGCTTGGATTTGGCAGGCTAAGCTTATAAATTAATTTATGCCAATGTAAAACAATATATTACCCCTTACAGGGTATTTGATTTTATAGAGTCATTAAGAGAGAGTATTAATGATGGCTATAAATACCTTGCTATAAGTCATAAGCAAACTGTATTCTTGAAGGCAAGCCAATTGCTATGATAAGTAATCCCCACTCCCAGTGACTTAACACAGTAAGCATTTATGTTTCACTGACAATCCAATGCAGATTGTGTGGTGGGATGGTTACTCTGATCCATGCAGCCATTCAGGGACCCAGGGTTCTTTCATCTAGTGGATCCTCCATCTGTCAAGCTGATGAGGGAAGAGAGTAGAATCTGTGGGAATTTCTCAGAAGGCAGGCTTTTCACCCACATTCTACATCCCCTTTATTTCTACCCACATTTCTTCAGACAGAACTCAGTCACATAATCACCTTACCATGAGGGAGACTGGGAAATATAGTCTAGCTGAGAGGAAAAAGTATAAAGTTTATTGAACAACCAGCCAGTCCCTGCCACATGAGTTTTCCATGGACCTTGAAATCATGAAGCCAAGGCAATTTCAAAGGGCCAGCCATGCAGATTTAGGTCACTCGCCATTCTTGGAGAGCTGTGCCACCATGCTCACTGTCCTTTATTGTGCCTAGCCATAAAACAAGGTGTTTTCACATCCATGCAATCTCAGCTGAATTAAAAAAAAATCTTGGGCTAAGCATGTCAAAATGGTCAATAATCATGTATCTAAACGGATTAATCTGGAAGCAGGAACCTGCTGGAGAAAAAAGACAAATCAGAGGAGGACATACTGTCTGCCAGAAACAGAGCTACATATCATACAGAAATTATATCACTTAGCCTTGATGACCCTATAGAATATGTGCTGTTATTCTGACTTTACAGATGAAGAAAGGAAGGCTCAGTAGAGGTAAGTGAATTGACCTAGAAAGACCAAGTTGGGTCAAGATTTGAACCTAAGACTCTCCTACTGAAGTGTTCAATTTTCTGTCTTTACCATACTGCCTCAACTTTGGCAATACAAGTTGTTTACCTTTTAATTGATTGAGTTAAATCAACTAAATCTATCACAGATTATTATTTGGTTCCCAGAAACCTGTTGACTATCCCCGTCACTCCTTAATCACCAGCTGTAGAAAAAGAGTACTCCACTTTACTCTCACCAGCTGGGTCCTTGCACATCTTGGCCTCCCTGAACCTTAATAACCTCATCTATAAAATGGGAGTCATCTCACTGCCTTGTGAGGATACATGAAATAATGCACATCAGAGCACCTGGGACCCCACTTCCTGGCAAATGCCAGTTTCTTCCTGACATTCCCATATGATGTTGGAAAGAGTTGTCGACTGCTACAAACTGACACGGACAAGGGAGAGGGGCTAGAAAAGGAGAGACAAGAGTATCCTCAGATATGTTCTGAGCCTAATTCCAAGTGTTTTGTGCACATGGGCACCTAGTAAGTGTGTGGAGGTGGTGAGGTGATGGTGATGCCAAGGAAACCAAGTGTAATACATGGGAGTGCAAAGCACATTCCAAATTTTGTCCTGGCTCATCCAGTCCTTCTTGATGAGCAAGTACTGGCCAGGATCATGCTGAGAACAAAGCCAGACCTAAGGTATCCAGGTCCCTCTGCTTCTCACATTGGACTCCTGCAGGACCACACTCAGGGCAAACAGAACCACACAGGGGGACCCACCTATCCCATCCTACCCCATCACTCATCCCTCCCTAGTATTGCTCAGGGGTTTCCTCCACCCTCCTTGTGAAGCCTCTGCCCACCCTTAGTCTATCCTTCCAAACTCACATGACTGCCAGAAGCCATCTTTCTGCCTTCTGTGCTGCCAGGGTTCTCTGAATTTACACCTTCTCATGGCACTTAACCTTCCTGTTCATTGCATTAAAGATGAGTAATCATGCCCCTGCAGGGGCAAAATACTAAAGAAAGGAAGGGCTTTTGTGTCACAGAGCCCAGCCACTTTTCAAATAGGAGACTCCAAGCCAGTCACTTCATCTTTCTAAGCCTCAATGTCCTCATCTGTAGAATGGGAGTAAAAATATGGACCTCATGGGGTTCTCATGAGGATTCAGTGTTTAGCCCAGTGCCTGGCATGCTGAATTATAAATACTCATAAAATGGGAGTTTCCTTTGCCCCTCTTCCCCATGCACTTGTAGAATTCCTGAAAGCAGATATGTTCCTAATTCACCCTGGTGTTTCCAATACTCCATGCAGACTGGGTACCCAACAAATGTTTGCAGAATAAAGAGTGAATGTACTCAGAGCACAGAGTCATTTACTGAACATGAATGAACAGATTAATTGCTCTGTTTTCTCAAATGTCTTTCTTTTCTCATGTCTTTCCTCTCAAAAGATGATTAAGAGGACATGATCTCTCAAGTTCTTAGGAGAGAAAAATTAAACAAGTCAGAATTGCTCACTAATTTTCAAGGCTCATCCAAGCTTGGGCTGGTCCCCAGGGAGACATTATAGTGGCCCTGAGGGAAGCAGCACAGCTGCTGCTCCAACCTGCCACTCGTCTCTGTATTCTGTGGAGACAGAGGCCGCGCCGGGGCCCCACAAGCTGCTCGGAAGTGGTGACTGGCCTCTTTCTTTGAAAGGGCCATGCAGAAGCTGCTAGCATTAGCCACAGGAACAGCCAAGGCAAGATGGTCTAAGCCAGCATGAACAGACACTTTGGATTTCTGAGAGCAGTTCCAGTGGCCGACGTCTGGGCCTTCCTCTCTAGCTAAGGAAGCTTTTGCTTGTTGTGAATGTGATGTGACTTTTGGTTCAGAATATGAGGTTCCCATGGTCTGTTTCCCATAGCATGAAGTAGGACTATGTATGCTTTAGCTCTGCCTTTATGTCAGCATGATGAGGTTCAGGAACCTGGGAGGGTTGGGAGATCAGTTCTCAAGGGTGCCCAGTCCTGCAGTGCTCACACCAAAGTAGCTACAAGGTTTGGATGGAGCTGTGGAAGCTGAGAGAAAGAGACAGAGAGAGTACACACAAGGAAGGGGCTAGAACTCACACTGTGGACTGCCAAGGCTAGAGACAGCTGGAGTTGCAGTAATTATAGGTATAATAAGTAAAGTTTACTCAGCACCCACTGGACAGCGGGCAGGGTGCTCCACATAGGCTTTGCCTGCTGATCTCATTTGATCTTCCCAACAACCTCATGGGGCAGGCCCAACCATTTCAGAATCAAGGAAACTGAGGCACAGAGAGACAGAGTCACTTGTCCAAGGCCTCATAGTTAGAAGTTGTCAGAATTCGAACCATTACTTTGAATTCTTTTATTTTAATTTAGAACTATTCAAATTTTAATATGGATCAGACTCACCTGAAGGCTTTGTTGAGCCAGATTCCTGGGCTCTTACCCAAAGATTCTGATTCCAGAGGACTGGAGTGGGGCCCATGAATTTGCATTAGAATCTTAGTGGTTTCCTGGTGAAGCTGCTAATGCTGGTCTGGGAACCACTCTCTGAAAATCAGGGTCTAAGGCAAACTTACACATGCCAGATCTTAATCCTAACAGATCAGGAGTTAGCAAACAAATGGAGAAGGTTAAGAATTGTCAAAGAAAACCAAACGTGTTTATATTGATGTCAACCTTAAACTCTCTGGAGCAGGAAGTATCTACAACCTTCTCTCTGGATCTACTAATCATTACTTTTTTTTTTTCTAAAGTATTTTAACAGTATCACCTATAATCCTTATCTGACCAAACTTAAAAACAGGAAAACAGTTTAATATGGAGTTCAAATAGCTCTGGAGCCCCACTGTAGTTTCCTATCTCCCTGTGTGGTTGGTCAGGGATGCTTTTCTGCATCCTTTTCACCCAAGGTCAGAATGGACCTGACATGGTGGGTAGGTCTAAGTTTATTATAGAAAAAACATTCCTGGGTGCTTACAGAACTGGATCTAGTCCTAGGTCTGCCACCTCCACCTGGGTGGTCTTGGACAAGTCACTTTACCCCCTGAGTTATACTGGGTGGGCTTCGATTTACCCTCTAGCTCTAGCCTCTTTCAGCCTACAGCTACTGGCAGCCACTGGCTAATCTCCATGACTGGGCCCTGAAGACTGACAATGTGCACATGGAGCTCTTTCCAGGGTCTCCCATCAGCTTTGAACTTGCAGTTTTTTACCCTTGTCTTGGCCTTCTAACTCTGGGATTTGAGCACCTGCTTTTCCTCTGAATGCTGGCTCAGCTTCCCCTCCAGGTCTCAGCACTCCAGGTGGTCCTGCTGTCTAGAGGCCCTAGATCCCTGGGTGCCAGAATTGGGGAAGCCTGCAAATTCCAGCATAAAAGGGGAGAAGGAGGCTTGTGAATAGTGAGACCCAAACTAGAAGTAGGACTCTATCTCCTCTCCTGCTTTCTTTCCATTACTTCCCACAATCTCTAAAAAGGCGGGCGAGGACCCTAGCATGCTGTAGTAGAGCCTGCAATGCTGCAACAGTGGGACGATGCCAGCTTAGCTGGTTTTCCTTCCTTAAGGAAATAGATCATAGTAACAGTGACATTTTAGCTAATCTTCCTGTATACATGTATGACTCCTGTTTTAATTAACTAGCCAAGAGCCAAATGGCTTCATAAGTGAACTAGGGCTAGTTTTAGAAATTCAGCCTGATTCTGCTCTCACAATCCATACCTCTAGACCCAACTTACATGGTTCCTTCAGCACCTACAGAGTGAGGTATCTTCAGTATGGGTCAAACCACACCTAATCCTCACTCTGCTTTCTACACAGAGGTCAGTGAGATTCTTTCATCTTTGACTAGGAAAGCTGCATGAACAATGGTTAAACAGAACTATTTTCTATTTTATTTGAGGGACATCAATGGAAGAGACTATACCTAACATCTGAGAACAAAGCAGAGAGGGAGGAGAGTTACAGGGCAGCAGAGAGAAGCCAAAGAGGAATCCAAGTCCCAGGAAGAGGCCTGGGGACTGGCATCCACCATCTCTGCCTTATGCAGGAGCTCCCCACACCTGCAGAGCCCACCCCTCTCTGGTTTACAGCCAGGTACACACCTGCCCACATCCAGAGGAATTAATAAAACCAAGGCAGAGAGTGAGCATCTGTGTCTGGGCTTGGTGTTTACAAGCCTCCCCTCAGGCCATGTGTAGTAACTCCTGTGGCCTGCCCTAGGGTCCCCTGAATCTGGCATGCCTATTTGGAATGTTACTATTTCCTCTGCCCTTGCAAATTTCCTTTAATCTCAACCCAACATTTCTACTTGTAATCCTGCTGGCCATTTGCTGTTTTGTGTCTGTGTTGAGTTCTTGAAAGTTGGACTCACTCAACTTCCCTGGAATTAGGGTACTTATTATAAAGACACTTGAGAGACAAGATTCTCAATATCTGGCAGTTACTGGCCCCCTGCCCCCCACATCCACACTCACATCTCCACATGGACACACACTTATTGCTGGCTTCACTCACTCCATTGCCACTCATGTCCCTTCATGCCAGAGAGTGAGCGAGAGAAACATTTGTCAAAGAAAAAGCCTCCTAAGCAGGAAACGTTTCAGTACCCCCCACTCCACCCCATGATGGCTTTATCTAAAGATTTAAATTTCAAATGGTAAAACGTGCATTTAAATTTCCCCAGCCTTCCATCAGTCCACCTCTGACCCTACCTTCTGCTGCAACTTGAGTAAACTTGAACTAGTAAATAGGAGTAATATTATGTTTTAACAATTCATTTATGAAAAAAAATATGCATAACAGGGAGGGAGAAGTCCACTGGCAGGAGCTCCTTTATATAATAACAGTGAAGACACAATTACAATTCCACGTTTTAGCAACAGCATGAACCAAACCAGGCAGTAAGTGGGCAATTCCCTTCTGTTCCAATACGCCCCAATTAACACAAACTGAGGAAGGAATAAATTTAAGCAGGAACAGCTTATCAACATACAATTAGCACTCAATAATTTATCCCTGTAATGCCAGATCAAATAAAAACATTGTGTCATAAATCACTTACTCAAGTATGCCACCAACCCCTGTGCTAAAATGATCTTTTGGTTGATTTGTTTTCTATTCACCACCCTCATGCCACAATAGGTTTTTCTTTCTTTCCTTCTTTCTGAGATCCAAGGCAGCCAGGCAGTTGCAGCAGCATTTTCTACTCTCCAGAGTTCAAGGCTACATTAACCATAAACAGAATTATAAGGAGGGCCAGCTCAGACCCCATAGAACATGCATCTACTTCAACACTGGACAGCCACTGACAGCCACAGATAAATAGGAGTCTGGTCCTCCAAAATTTCTAAGGAAGGGAATTCCTTATTCAACCTTTCTAAAGTATTTTCAGATTCAATCCTTACAGGTAGAAGAGTTTTCATAAATCTTCCATCCATAGCCTCTACTTCATTTAATTCGACTAATGCTGGTTCTATGGAAATGAAAACCAGCCTGTCGTCATTTCCTCTACAATAACTTCTGTAAATCTACAGATGATCATTAGGTCTCTTGAATGCTTTCTCACTGGTACTTTCAGTACCAAATCTTAGTCCTTTAAGACTTTTGTGTTGTTCATGATCTCTTTGTAACCAAATGTTCCCCATCATTTTCCTGGCAACCTTGTTTCCCCAGACTCCCTTGCAACTGATTTAGCCAAAAAACCCCAGTGGGTTCTTCAGTTCTCTCTGTGGTAGGCAGAATAATGCCTTTCCCCAAGGATGTCCACATCCTAATCCCCAGAGCTTTTGAATATGTTACCTTATGTAGCAAAAGGGGCTTGGCAGATGTGATTAAGCTAAGGATCTTGAGATAGGAAGATTATCTTGAATTATCCACAGTTATCATCAGGGTCTTTATAAGTGAGAGAGAGATACAGTAGAATTGGAGGAGATGTGAAGGCAGATGCAGAGAGGAGAGGGGTGTAGACCAGGGCCCAAGAAATGTAGGCAGCCTGTAGAAGACAGGAAAGTCAAGGTACAGATTCTCCCCTAGGGCCTCCAGAAGGAATGCAGCCTCCAACACCATGAGTTTAGCTCAGTGAAACTGGTTTTGAATTTCTGACCTCTGAAATGGTAAGAACACATTTACGTTGTTTTAAGTCACATAGTTTGTGGTAATTTGTTACAGCAGCAATCAGAAACATTCTTCTTGAGGCATCTAGCTGTTCATTTCTTCCAAGCTAAAGAGTGTACGTTTCATTTCAAAACTTATTTAAGTTCTGATGTAGTCTGCACACCTGGAAATATCCAAGGAGCTCAGACGGCAGCAATCACTGAGGATGAAAGGCATTCAATTTCCAGAAACCTGGACACAAAGATCTTCCACTTAGTCCTATCTTTTTTCTCTTTCCATTATAGAAAATTACTAATATATATAAAAGTGGAGAAAGTAGCATCACAATCCCCTATATACCTACCATCTAGCTTCAACAATTATTGACTCATGGGCAATCATGACTCCTTTGTATCCCTATAATTCCCCCTTCTCTGGATTATTTTGAAGCCAATTCCAGACATCATTTCTCCACAAATACTTCAAAATGTATTTGCAAAAGATAAAAGATAACAGTTCTTTTAAAAATATGACCATGAAACTATTATTGAACCAAAAGAAAATTGATATTAATTTCTCACTTAATTAATTATGTAGCCAGGGTTGAAATTTCCCTAATTGTCTCATGATTTTATTTGCATTGGGATCCAAAAAGGACCCTTCATTGAAATTATTTAATATGTTTCTCTAATCTCTTTTAATCTATAGTCTCCCCTCCACTACTTCTTATAATTTGTGTCAAAATCCGCATTATATATGTCAAAATCCACAGTCTGAGTTTTGTGACTTCATTCCATAATGTTTAACATGTTCACTGTTCTGTATAATTTGGTAGTTAGTTCTGGTGGATTTATTAGACTTAGGTTCAATTTTTTTGGCAAGAATATGTCACTAGTGGTGTTAGGTATTTTGCCACACTTTCTGGTTCACTCTCTTTTTGTCATGTTAGTAACCATTAATGATCACTGCCTAGATTTACTGATTTATTAGAGATTACAGAATAATGAGATTATTTTTTATAGAAATGGGGTCTTGCTATATTGCCCAGGCTGATCTCAAACTCCTGGCCTCAAGTCATCTTCTCACCTCAGTCTGCCAAAGCACTGGGATTACAGGCATGGGCCACCATGCCCAGCCTCCTGGAATGATGAGATCCAAATTCTGTTTTCCCTTCTTTATTACCTGGAATCCTTTTACCAACAGTAATTTTATCTAATTGATTATTTGGTTACTGTGAGAAAGAATAAAAGAATGATTCATCCACTGTATTTAACAGTTTTCAAAATAATTAGTTGGGCCAGGTGTGGTGGCTTGCACTTATAATCCCAGCTACTTGGGAGCCTGAGGCGGGCGGATTGCTTTAGCCTAGGGATTCAAAGCTGCATTGAGCTATGATTGTACCATTGCACTCCAGCCTGGGCAACAGAGTGGGACCCCATCAAGAAAGAAGGAAAGAAAGAGAGAGAGAGGAAAAAGAAAGAGAGAGAGGGAGGGAGGAAGGGAGGTAAGGAAGGGAAGGAGGGAAAGAAGAAAAGGAGGCAGGGAGAAGGAAGGAGGGAGGGAAGGAAGGAAGGAAATAAATTATAGTGTGTTGGCTTCTGGGCATCCTTCAAAGGTGGCTGATAATGTTTCCTGTGTTTGTATGATTAGATTGATGCAAAAGTAATTGCAGAATTATCTTATGTATTCAAGCACGTTTTATGTGCTTCAAACCAATACAGTCATTACTCTTACTGATGTCCAAATTGACCCATATTTAGCCAGTGGAAACTTCTTCAAGTTAAGTCCTAAGTTTTTCTGATGCAACATGAATGGTCTTTGATAGGTTTCTTGCTTTTTAATATGGCAAAACGATCCAGTATAATCTTGTATATTTTCTGCCCCTAGCCTGGAATCAACCATTTCTCCCAGGAAGCCCTGGTTCTTGGGAAATTATGTTTAGAAATGACAATCTGTATGCTAAAGATGCTCATTGCTAATGGATCAGTCATTGTTTGTAGGCCTCTTTGTGGAGAGAGTTAGGAAATATATTTTTAAAGACAAAATTCTGCCTACAATATTATTACTGAAAACGGTTCAAGGTGCTTTTTTCCATTTTTGCTTTGTTATGTTTTAGTGCAGTCCTTTTTGTTCTGAGAACACAATCCACTAGGGCTAGAGATGGCAGCTTTATGCACACCTAGTTACCATTTGCTCTATGTTATACAAGCAATTTTTAAGCTATAACTTATTTTCACTTTACAATTAATAGAATCATTCAATAGATCAAATCTGTGAAAATGATGTGATCGACTTTTATAAATTCCTCCCCACCTATAAGTTGGTGTCTACACTAGGAAATACAAGCCATTTCATTTCAAATGGGAGGTAAGGATTTAATATAGAGATTGATTGCAAAAAATACCAAAGGAACTGGAAGTGCAAATAAGAAAAGTTTAGCCAAAACTTTATAACTACAAGAAAATGCTAAGACTGGAAAAGTGAAAGGGGAAAGTCATGTTACTCAGAGCTCATGAGCTCACTAAGGCCACAGAACACTGTGGCTGCTGAGTGGAAAACCCATGAGAATGCACATTCCCACTGACGTTGCTGCCTGAAGCACAACCACGTCTGCTTCCCTCCATCTTCGAATCTCACCTGAGTGCCTCTCATTGGTACAATCAACAAAACCCAGCTGGCAGCGGTGTCTAAGTCATGTAGGAAGCAGGTTTCTAATCCCAGAAATAGGAGAGCATTGAAAGGCAGTAAAGATCTGAGTATCAACCAACAATATGCAGCTCACCTACCCAGAAGCCAACACTTAGATACACTTTTCAGTTGAAGCAATGGACTTGCCTGGTTCCTCTCAAGATCAATGGCTTAGAACCAAGATTAAGGGCATAATCTGTGGTAAACACAAGGGAAAAAGACAATTTACATGGACAAATTTAAAACAATAGCATTAGCCTTGCTAGTATAAAACTATACTCATCTTCTCTTCCATTCTCCATCCTCCAGCCCCTAAATACCAGCAAAGCAAGGGTCATATGTTAGATATATGGATATCTAGGCTCAGAGAAGCTAAGTAACTTGCTTTTGAAATTTATTCTTTTCAGTTCTTTGATGAGGAATAATTTACCAACTAAATAGGACAGCAGCCAAAGTAGAAACAGAGACATACACTGAAATCTGTTAGCATCAACTGTTACAGTCATTCTTCTCTAGATGACACATTGTTGCTATATATAGTTTAGATATGAGTAATGAGAATGTGATTGCAAGCCAATATTTAGGGAAAAGCTAGGCTCATCACGACTGCTACACTGATGGAATGTCTTGGTGATGGATTTAGTCTTATACTTTCTCAATTTATTTTTCTCTGGGATGCTTTTCTATTTAGGGTATTAAATGACTTACATTTCATGGACAAAGAAGGACACTTATTAATTGTGAAATCTTGGGCAAGTTATTTAATCTTTCGAAGCTTCCTCATCTATGAAATGGGGATAATAATAGTATCTACCTCACAGAGTTATTTATGAGGATTAAATGAAACAATGCCTATAAAGAATTTGGCATAGGGCCTGACATATAGTAACTACTTAATAAGTGGGCTGTTCTTATTCTTGCTAGAGAAATGTTAAGAAATAAATGGTCATTTTAATTGTTAGCTGAAAGTAATCTTAATTGAACATTTCTTCTTATAAGTTATAGATAATACTCAATCCAGGAGAATTTAATAATGCCAGTAAAAGAGTCACTTAAAGTAGAAGAAAATCTAATATAAATAAAGGGTTAAGGCAAATGTAGAGATCTTCATGTGCTAGAGTCAAAGAATTCCACCCTCCCAGACTGATGAGGACGATGATCATAAATTTAAGTCATTTTAAGTGGGAGAAAATAACCAAAGTCACATTTAATGGGAGGATCATTCTGAGGAAAATGAGAATTGTGGGAACCTGCTTCTCATAATCTTCATAATTCACATGAGCAGGCCACCTGCTTTAAATTGGAGATGAAAAATTGGAGAAGTATTGGGAAAGAGACACGTAACATACCCAGCATGGATCAAAGGAGAGAGAGCCAAGAGGAGAGAGAAAGAGTGAATCATTTGTTAGGAAAGCCAGAGAGACACTTCCTCCTACTGAGCTGGAGAAACCCTTGTTCCCCTCGTTTAGCATCAGAATGTCCTGCTGTGCTATCCAATGTAGTTGTAGTTGAAGGTCTGGCTTCATGTAAAGAATGATGCAAATATTCACATTCCCTAGAAAGAAATGTAAATTTACAGCAGAACACACAGCAAAAGGTGACAACATCTCACCACAAAATACTACTCTGTGATGCAAATTTTAGTGCTTCTTTGTGATTCAAGGTAGTTATGAGAGTTAGAGATGTATGTTGAGAAGATGGTCCTTCCATTACAGTTGCAAACTGATACACACACACCTTTATATATTTATATTCAGACACACACACACACACACACACAAAATTATCATGAAAGTAACTACTCCACATGCAAACTAACACAAATATATTGCATCCTGGCGACTCAAATCAGCAATTGTCATCAATAACGTGATTTTCTGAAATAAATAATTCTTTGCAAATTTCCAGAAAAAAACAACAATCTCACCTTCATTAAATGGCACTTTCATTCCCATTAAAATCAAGCAAAACTACGTTGTGCATATATGTTAAATGGAATTAGATTCAAAGTTCAGATATTTATAAATAGATCTTGTGAGACAGTCAAAATTTTTGTGGGTCATGGAACAAATCTTCAATATCTAGCGTCCTTGGCCTCTGTTCACAGATGTCAGTAGTGTTCTTTGATCATTATATCAACTAAAATTGGGCCCCATCTCTAAAATTTCCCTGCCTCCAGCCCCGGAAGCAGCACAGCCACTGTTGAGAGGCACTGCTATATCATGCCCATGCTCATGAAGGGAAGCCAGCCATACCCTAGGTGAATGGAGACACTATTTTGAGGAAATATCTCCCTAGCACAAAACATAAGCTTATGCATTTACTCTAGTGGTGCTTCTCACAGGGCAACAGGTGACAGACTCAGCCAGAGAGACATTGAATGACCCTAGAGCAGTTCTCAAATGAAGGTTAATTTTGCCCCACTCTCCCCAACATCCCCAGGGGACATTTGACAATAACTAAAGACATTTGTGGTTCTCACAACTGGGGGTTGGAGTAGTTGCCATTGGACAGGGATTTTTCTTTCTGCAAGGTGAGTGCAGTGGTAGAGCTAGGGGTATGTGAAGAGAGGAGATTGGGTGGCTTTCCTAGGGTGCAGGTGAAACAGCCAGACATGAAGTGAGAGGCCCAAGTGGAGCCCTCTGTGGCCCTTTGCCAAAGTCTAGAGCCAGGGTTCCTAAATTTATTCAGGCCATGGACCCTTTGTGAATGTCATGGATGCTTGCTATGGACTCTCACTCTAGAATAGAGTTTCTCCACCTTGAGCAACAAAGCATCATTTCCCCAATAGGCAAATAGAAGATCTGCCCAGAGGGAGGCAGTTGAACTGGGATGCATTAGAGACTGCCATGTTGGCACTACCAGAGGTTCATTCTATGCAGTAACTGAGCTCAAAGGTCTCTCTGTGGGATGTACTTCAGTTCTCTGCATGGAAGGGAGCCCTTTGTGTGGTTTAAAACACCTCCACAAAATACAAATAAGCACACTAAGCTACACAGTAAAACACAGCCTAACATCGCCCAACCTCCACCGTTATATGCTGTTAAATATTTAATTAAGAAGTATATGAAGCAAACTGTTATATACACAATAAAGAGGAAAAAAGAAAAAACAAAACACAGGTGTAGAACAGCCTGGTAGTGAGTACGATTTTTATTTGCTTTTACCCAGGGGCATTTGGAGAAAAGATTGTTTTGCCAAGTATTTATCCTTTTCTTCATTTTCTTGAAACATGTCTTTTCCAGAAAGAAAAGACATTTAACAAGTATTAAAAACATGTGTTTAAACCATTTAGAAAGTTTAATTTTCTTTAAAAATGGTTTCCGGAGCTGGGGTCTTCTCCAAGTTTTTGGAGCTGCATTTTCACCTGATCATATGTCAAGTCTGACCTAAGTAACCCTATGTGGGCCTCTGTCAATCACGTGGAGTTTTCCTTGGACCACCACCAATCCCTGGCCCGCCCCTAACTAAGTTGATCCGCAATCCTCTGGTATCTGCTGTAATAGAAAAGCTAATACTAATAAAACAACTGACACAGTTGTTTGATATGAAGGATTTGGTTTTCTGGGAGCTTGTTTCCTATCGTTGTGGAGGTTATACTGCAAATCTCTGGAGGAAGGCCAGGCAGTTTTGAATACTATAGTTCTGAGTGCCTTAGTCCCATAAACATAATCAAAGTCTGTATCAAGTTTATACCTTGGACAGTAATAACAAATGACACAAAATGTAGTAAAAGATGCTGGACACAGCTGAGAGAAGTTAGTGAAATATGAATGAAAGTAAACAACTGCCTCATCTATTGTTTCAACATGGGCCCCATGCTCCTAATGGGAACTTGAGCTGAATGAAAGGAAGGTGACAAGCGTTGAGGTCGAGGAAGAACTTGAGTGCAGTAGCTGGAACTGCCTCTTGTGGTTTTGACGTGCCTGAATAGCATTTCAGGAGCTGATAAACTAAGCTAAACCTGACCTTACAGCTGGCAGAATCTGAGGGTGAAGGGTTAAAGATAAATTGTTCTTTAACAATTTCTCCATGCTATAATATTTAAAGTAGGCAAAATGGAATGGCACTTTTTCCATGATACTGTCTAGCTTCTTTATTCAGAAGAAACAAAAATAGTGGACTTGATGCTAGCTAAAGCATACATGCTTTTCCTTATTTTATTTTATGAGACAGGATCTCACTGTGTCACCCAGGTTGAAGTGCAGTGGCACCATCATAGCTCACTTCAACCTCTGCCTCCTGGGTTCAAGCAATTCTTCCATCTCAGCCTCTCTGTAGATGGGACTACAGGTGTGCACCACCATGGCCAGCTAAGTTTTTTATTTTATGTAGAAGCAGGGGGTCTCCCTATGCTACACATACTGGTTTGGAACTTGTGGCTTTAAGTAATCCTCTTGTCTCAGCCTTCCAAAGTGCTGGGATTATAGGCATGAGCTACTGTCCCTGACTCATTTTCTTTAAAGAGATGGATTTTTGAGCATGATGTTTCTCTTTTCTCCAGGATGTGGCAGCAGCCAACACTTTAACGGCATGCCTCTAAGAACAGCTGTCTTCATCATCCATGCCATGAAAGAGACTCGTAGCCTTGTAGCCATTCAAGCTTTGAACAACAGCCTAAACAACAAGGCTCTTTCTTTTGAGGACATGAAAACCTATTTTCACTACAACAGTATCAAGATCCTCCAAACTTTCCCCCCAAGTTTTCTTTCCAGAGAAAGTGAGGAGTCTTGCAGGAGGAAAACACTTTTTTTTCTGAAGATAATATGGCTACATTAAGAGATTCTTCTTGCTAAATAGGCCCTACAGGATGTATTCAAGAAAAATTCCTCCAAAGACAGAGAAATTCAAGACTTTAATCTGATCATGACTTAGCATTCACTTTCACAGTTATTGCTAAACTAGAAGCACAGCAATCGTGTGTGTGTGTGTGTGTGTTTGAGACAAAGTCTCACTCTTGTCACCAGGCTGGAGTACAGTGGTGCAATCTCGGCTCACTACAATCTTGTACTTCTTGGTTCAAGCAATTCTCCTGCCTCAGCCTCCTGAGTAGCTGGAAATACAGCGCCAACCCCACCTCACTAATTTTTGTATTTTTAGTAGAGATGGGGTTTCACCATGTTGGCAAGGATGGTCTCGATCTCCTGACCTAGTGATCCGCCCACCTCAGTCTCCCAAAGCAATTATGTTTTGCTAGTGTTGAAGTTGGGCAAAGATCTGATCACCTGAAACTTGTTTTAACACTACCAATATATATGTCTTCTTTGTTGTTAACAACTACCTGGATAGATTCTGATTCAACATGTCAATATACAGGTTACAAATGTTAGTGTACATTATTAAAATAGCTTTAGTGACCAGGAGTACAAAAGAAACACAGGTAGAAATCAACAAGAAGATTAATTTGGTCAGAGAATATTTGGAGCCCCAGCCATCAGCTAGCCCAAGAATCCTACCTCCAGTAATTACAACAATACCAAGCTTTCTTCATGTCACATTTTTGTACCTGAAGTGTGTGAAAGCAGCTCAGTTCCAAATCACATACAATTTTATGCTCAAAAGCTCATCTGCACCCATGAATCCAAACCAAACCAGCAATGTTCCTCAGCTGCAGGAGGGAATAAACAAAGCAGATTCTTAAAGGTGTGCTGATGGAAAATGTATTATTATTTTTAAATTTGGACATGCATTTCATACATAATTCAAAAGTTCTTTAGTACTAGATATTTCTGTAAGGTAGCACCATCAGAAATCAAGCCACCAAAAATTAGAGGGAGAGAGCACTGATTTTTTTTAAGGAGACAAAGATATATCATGAAGACTAAAGAGGCATATGAATCTGAAAGTCCTTAGAGAAAAAAGAAAAAACAGAAACATGTAAGCAGTGCAAAAATTTAAGAAGTACTGCTTGGGTAGGAGAAAAGATGTATTTTAAGTTAAGCAAAGATCTGATTGTCCTTTTGAAGTACTGAGAGTAGGAAAGGAGGGAAAGAACAAATAAAACCTCAGCATTGCTCAATGAAAGTAACAAAGAATAGCAGAGTAAAGAAACATGCAATTGGTATTTATATATTTTTTTAAAATGGCCAAGGGGCCAGAGGAGCTTCTATGTGATTGCAAACAAAAAATGTTAGGTTTCCTTACATAGAAAGTCAAAGACTGGGATAGAGGTGAGGAGAAAAAATGAAACCAAAGACCAAAAATGAAAAACATATAGACAGTGTGAATATTGCTTTACCAAATGCTAGCAACTCTTGGAAGTTTAGGAAAAAATACAAAGAAAATAAAGGAACTTATTTTTCAAAGAACAATTGTATCTTGAGAGTTGGGTCCCTGCCCAAATCTCAAGAAGAATTGTAGTCCCCAGTGCAGGAGGTGGGGGCTGGTTGTAGATGTTTGGATCATGAGGCAGATCCCTCATGGTTTGGTGATGTCTTCATGATAGTGAGTTCTCGAAAGATCTGGTTATTTAAAAATATGTGGCACCTGCCCTTCTCTCTCACTCTCTCTCTCCCACTGGCACTTGCTTCCTGCTTTCACAATGTGATGGGCCTGCGGGCCTGCTCCCCCTTCACCTTCCACCATGATTGTAAGCTTCCTGAGGGCTCCCTGGAAGCCAGATAGATACCAGCACCATGCTTCCGGTACAGCCTGAAGAATCATGAGCCAATTAAATCTCTTCTTTATAAATTACCCAGTCTTGGGTATTTCTTTACAGCAAGGCAAGAATGTCCTAATACAACATATAATGTAAGTATAAATATATATTCCCTAAATACATTTTTAGAATTTAAGTTGCTAAGTGAGAGTTTATTGGAGAAAAACAGAGTTGTTCTAAGCTTACTCCTATTGGTTGTGGCTAACCTCCAAAATGCTCCTTAGATGCTATGATTAGATTTGATGGAAGAAGCTTAATATTCCTAACCTAATGTGTGAGCTTATTAAAAGTAATGAAAGAATGAGTAACACCTCATCGATCAATATTGGTCTTTCACCCACAAAGAAATATATTAAAGCTTACTTTTCCTCAAGCTACAAAGCAAAGGTACCATTGAGGAAAACAAAATACACAGTCTTTGAACTTGACATGATTTATATTCAGTGCATAAAACAGAAAATAGTGGGCATTATATTAAAGCTTTATCATGTTCTTGTTAGGAAGACCAACAGACATGGGAACCAAATGCCTTCAGAAAAACAAAACTCTAAAGTGATTCTATCAACAGAAAAATGGCCCTGTCTCCTTGCCTTAAGCCTGCTTTTCTATTTCAGAATCATTTGCTCAAACGCTCTTGCCCTTGCCCACTATCAAGCAACAAGCTATCTTTGAGTCTGGTTTTTGGTCCATACCACGAATCCAGACCACATGAGAGTCAGGAACAGCTAGAGATTAGCAGATGAAGGGCCATCTGGAATAGAGTTCCGAGGATATTTCCAAGCCACAGCACTGAGGACCAACTGCCAGAATAGTCTTGGAACTAAGACGAAGAAACCACCTGGCAAGTGTAGGTGGGATCCAGAGAAAAATCTGAGGGTGGTGGAATTGATTCATCAGGAAATAACATACCATATTGATGCATTCCCTCTGGGGGTTTGTTTCAGCTGTATTATGTAGGAAAGAGGAGTAGGTCTTGCAGTTTAGAAAACTACCCTAAAAATAGAACTGGTGCAGGAGGAAACTTTGAGAAGGGTCATAAGTAGAGGGCATACTTAGAGTGGTCATGGAGCCTTCTGGGCTATTTTTTTGCTAGTGCCCCATTTTTTCAAGATGCTGTGAGATTCAAGAGGCAGTGAGAATGTCAATAATGATCAACAACATGACCAGGCCAGGAAGCCAGCCTGAGAATAGGCAGAATGCCCATGATGAAGGGGCTAGGAGTACAGGATGAAGGGGATACATGAACTGAAAGCTCCATGTGAAGCATAAGCAGAATTTCATTCTAGGCTTTTTCAATAGGCTGGGGAGAAGCTTTAATGCACTGACAGTCAGGATAACTTCTTAGGTATTGTTTTGAGATACCTCTAATTACCATCTAAAATTTAGAAAATAGGAATTCTCTTCTTTCTCACGGAGTACACGAAGTTATGAGAGTTATTTTCTCTTTCTATAGCTTGCCCATTTTCTTTCAGAGCCCATTCCAAGCCCAAATCCTTTACTTCCAGGGTACATTTCCTTCTTTCTCTGCTCCTTAGATCTTTCCATTCTTTCCTCTACTTCCCACTGCCATCCCTTCAACATCACCACTACTAAGAAACCATGAAATCTAAGCTATTGGCACTGGGTTGCCTGTCTTGAAACTAAAACGGGATCCATGCAGTTCAGTCTTGGTTTAGATACCTGTAGAAAATCATGGGGGATAAAATGAAATGGTGATGTGGGTTACATGGGTAGATCCATTTGTCCAAATTATTAAGTTTTTTTATGTACATGAACTTTCTCTCAAAAAATGTAAAAATGATTGAGTAGGGGCTGGGGAATGAGTGTAGATAAATATAAAGCAAGAATAATAATTATTGAAACTGAGTGACTGGTAAATAGAAATTCATTTTACTATTCTGTTTACTTTGTGTATGTTTTAAATTTTACATAACAAAAAGATGAAATGGTGATTCTTCCCTATGTACTATATCACAGCCATGAATATCTATACAATATTTATTTATATCTATTCATACCCATTCATACATATACAGCTGATCCTTGAACAACATGGATTTGAACTGCATGAGTCTACCTCTCATGCCTCCCCTGCCACTTCCTCCATGTCTTCCACCTCTGCCACCCCTGAGACATCAAGACCAACCCCTTCTCTTCTTTCTCCTCTTCAGCCTACTCAACATGAAGTAGACAAAGTTGAAGACCTTTATGATAAACCACTTCCACCTAATAGTAATATATTTCTCTTAAGATTTTCCTAATAATATTTTCATTTCTCCAGCTTTCTTTATTGTAAGAATACAGTATATAATACATATACCATACAAACTATGTGTTAATTGATTATTTATGTTACTGGTAAGGCTTCCAGTCAACAGTAGGCTATTAGTAGTTAAGTTTTGGGGATGTCACAAGCTATATGCAGATTTTATTACTGTACAGGAGTTTGTATTAGTCAGTTTTCACACTGCTATAAAGAACTACCTAAGACTAGGTAATTTACAAAGGAAAAAGGGTTTAATCGACTCACAGTTCTGCATGGCTGGGGAGGCCTCAGGAAAATTACAATCATGGTGGAAGGTGAAGGAGAAGCAAGTATCTTCTTCACAAGGCAGCAGAGAGAGAGAAAGAGAGAGAGAGCAAAGAAGTGTCACACTTGCAAAGCATCAGCTTTCATGAGAACTCACTCACTATCATGAGAACAGCATGGGGAAAACTGCCCCCATGATCCAATCACCTCCCACCAGGTCCATCCCCTGACACATGGGAATTCCAATTCGAGATGAGATTTGGGTGAGGACAAAGAGCCAAGCCATATCGGGGTGAACATCCTTAACCCTCATGCTGTTCAAAGGTCAACCATACACACACACAAACACACATTCCTGAGAAGTGGAGACGCTCATTTCAGAACCATCTGGTCCTGATTTTATCACATGTGGTTTACTATTCACTCAGTGGGGAAGAGAGAGCTTTGACATCTCTCAGTCTATCCAATATTTGCATTGACTTAGGCATTTGGGCATGAAGTATTTTAGCTTTTTCTGGCCTCCAGGATGGGAGCCGGGCAACTGGAACACATCTCCTCTACACTGAGATTTGCAATAACACCACTTTATGTAATCCTCTCCATCCCTCGCCACCATCCAAAACACTCGTCTGTGTTCCATTACTCAGGATGAAAATGGAGTCTGCAATGTGATACCTCAGGGAACAGCCAGGTATGTGACTAAATTCTTTCCCCTAAAATTATCACTCTGACTAACAGTACTATTAGAGACACTGTTCTCATTCTTGCCGGTTAGCTTGTTTCCTTTCCACTGGTACATTTTTAAATTACCAAAATACGAATAATCTATGGTTTTCACTAACTCCCTAGCAGGTTTACTTCATAACCTCAACATGGGTTACTTCCTTCTCACCCTATTTTACCTTTCTCAGTTTTGCTGCCTTTTCCTTAATATGATCTCCTAAATTATCTGGATTAATCTCTATATCAAATGAATTTATTCCATTAAAAAAGAAATGCCACATTCTAGAACTCTTTGAAAATAGTCTGTTCATAAACCACTCACTAAACATTTCAGTGTAAGATAAAATACTTAATGATTTAGACAAATGATGGATAGCTTAGTATGAATTATAGAATATTTAAAAAGAAATATCCTATGAAATAAAAAAAAAAAACTATTACATTCAGTAAAAGACAGAGGCTTACAAATGACTGGAACTCAGAATGCTTGCAGACTTATTTTAATGAATAGATAATAATGTTTTTTAATTAGCATACTAATAACTTTGTGAGTAAATTTTTGCTTCTCAAGTACTGGGAACAGCATGTCTTCCTAATGAGGTTGATCTGCAAACCCACTTCCATTATTTATTTGCTTCTTAGATACTTTTTCTTTTTTAAAATATAAAATCAGGAAGCTCTCTGCCTCCAAATTTATAAATTTTGAGTTAGTGCAATCTAAATTCACGAAATTTAACTACCATATGATATCATAAAATGAGAGTTTTTAAACAACTGTAACCTGGCTTAGACTTTTCTGAAGCAATCTACAGCTCTTCATACTATTTTCTACACATAAGAGGGAGGGTAATGTTCACAAAGTAATCCAGCATTGATGCAGATAGTAACTGCAAAATGTAGAAAAGAAAAATTCGGTATTCACTAAAACTGGGCACAAAGAACATGATAGCACATGGTTGATAAACAGCAGCTGGGATTGGCACACGTTGGGCCAGGCGGGTTCACCTCCCTCCCACACACCCTTAACTTGGGTTTTCCAGGGACCGGTCCCCCTTCTGCCTTCCTTCTCATCCACATGACTCTGCCAACTTCAGCCTTCATACTGGGTGATCCCAGGCCCAGCCTCTTACTTCCTGTACTTTGCTTTCAGCTAGAAATATTTCAGCTTTTGTCTTGCCTTTCTGCCAAAGTGCTTTTGCTTGTTTATTGCAACTGTCAAAAATCACTAAACGTTAATATTGATTCATTACTATTATTTAATCTATAGTTCATATTCAAGTTTTATCAACTATCCTAAAAATGTTCTTTATAACATTTTTGGTTCAAGATTCAATGGAGGATCACATATTGCATTTTTAGCATATTTTTATTATGTAAAATATACATAAAGTTATTTTAACTCTTTTTAAGCGTTCATTTCAGTGGCATTAAACACATTCACACTGTGATGCAACCATCACCACCAAACCAGTTTAAAAAGCCTTTATCACTGGGACTCAGGGTAGGTCTGAGTCCTTGGCTAGAGCTGCGGGCTTTGAACCCAGTCAAAACAAGGACCTTAACTAAGCTATGACTAACCTGCCACAAACAAAACAGTACAGTAATCTCTTAGTGTCCAGGACTCCCCTCAGATACCAAAATCAGAGAATGCATAAGTCACTGAAATGAAATGGTATAGAATTTGCACGTAACGTAAGCATATATTCTTGTATGGTATATGTTCACTACAGACTTTTTTCTGAATATTTTTAAACAGAGCTTACTTGAAACCACGGATGTAGAAGCCACTGATACAGAGGGCTGATTGTATTTAAAATGAAGCAAAGTGCTAATGTCCTCGATTCACTAAAACAGGCATTCTTCCATACCCAGCTAACATGAAGAATAATGGTTAGACCATAAATTTAACACTCCAGGTCAGTCCTGAGCACATATGTAGTTATTTCATTAGTAAAAGTGTACCACAAGTCCAGGTTAACATGAACTTGACACTGAAGATCAAAAGAAGAAGAGGGAAATATCAGAAATCCCCAAAGCATTTTTTTCTCACTTAAGCTCCTCTTTATTAACTGCAAGTAAATTTTCCACATTGTGGATTTTCAGAGACAAATTCCTCTTGTGTTTCTCTGTTACCCAGCTCAAACTGATCTGGATATGCCTAAGCAAAAATACAATTAGGTAGAAAAATCTGCTTTAAAAAACAAAACAAAAAACAAGTGTGGCCCAAGAGTGTCATTAGAATTAGTTTGCATATTTATCTAGGGAAACTAATTCAGGGCTGTTTCCAGAGATATTCCTGGGATTATGTAGTACATATGCTTTCATATCTCTGAGTTTGGAGACCTTTTCAAGGTTCCTGGCTGCTACCTCAGAGAGTGAGGGTTATATTTATGTTTCAACATCCTGAGTGAGTATTCTGGGTATGGGGACTGAACTTGAATCAAGGGACTTAGAAAATTTGCCTTCTAATTCTGAACCCAATAAAAAGAGATCTCAGAGGAGCTGCAAACAGGACACTTGAGATAGCAGAAAAAGAAGGAAGCATGTTGCCAGCACCTATCAGGTACCAGACACAGAGCTAAGCATGTAATGAATCCCGGCTTCATCTCCCTTTCCAACCCTGCATTTTACACAGAGAAAGGCAGGGCTCAAAGATGTGGTAAGTAACATGTTAGTACCTAACAGAGCCTGGACTCAGGCTCCCGTGGCACCATGGGATCATGCAGTGTTGCTTGTCTGGGCAATCCTATGAATACTCAGTTTCCAATAACAGATCAATGGCAAGCTGAAAAAACATTTCAGATGGTGTGACACAAAGTATTTCTTAGGAGATGTTTCCTGCCTCACCTTTATCAGTGGCTGGAACAAAGCCATGGAAGGCAAATAAATCCACCTAATTTGCATATGATTTCATATACTTTATATAAGATGGACATTAAATCCACTAAGTAACTAAATTGGGATTGAAGAAAATACTGACAAGCTGGAGTAATGGACTGAATGAAATGGGATGTTACAATGAGGTGTCAAGGTCTGCATATAGGTTCAAAAAGCCAAGTGTACAATAATACATGAGAGAAAACAAGTTTAAGAGCAATATCTACAGACATTTTTCAGGCAACAATAGAGAAACAATTCATAGGGTCATGTGGTCACAGACACATAATTCTAAGCTATATTAAAAAATGTAGAACATCTACAATAAGCACGGTAATATTTCTACTTTGACCCGCACTGATCAGGTGATGATCTGAAAGAAGCATTTTATGCCTTCAATAAATATTTATTGAGTTCCTTCTAAGTTACTAGGCACTGTGCTAGGTGTTGGAGATCTGGTGGAGAACAAAAACAGACACAGTCCCTATTGTCACAAAGCTTAACAGCCCAAGAAATACATGTAAAGTAAAATGTGCTCAGAGGATGAAGATGAGCTTAAAACTAGGTCTTAGACCAACAGTAAAAGAAATGAAGTATTTTCAATATTGGGAAAAGTCTTTCTTGAAGTGCACATGAGGGATTGATGGGAAAAATGGAATCATGATTTATGGTAGATTTTATGCTATTCAAACCATGTCCTGTCCCTCTTGGTAAAAGGACTATCCATCCCTAGCCCACAAATGTTAGGGTTAGCCATGCAACTTCTGAAGCTCTTCCTCATGGGAGAATTATGTATCTCAATCACTACTGGCCTCCAAAGCAGCCACATGACTTGCTTTGGCTAATAAAAAGTAGCCAAAGCCAGAAGTGAAGTTGTACACCAATAAGTCCAACGGAAGCACTAAAGCCTGAATTCTAATTGTTTTGTTTGTCTGTTTGGTTGGTTGGTTGTTTTGGTGTTTGGGTTTTTTTTTTTAATTATTTTTTATTTCTACAGGTTCTTGGAAAACAGGTGGTGTTTGGTTACATGAATAAATTATTTAGTGGTGATTTCTGAGATTTTGGTGCACCCACTACCAGAGCAGTGTACACTGTACCCAATGTTTGGTTTTCAACTTCTGAGTAAGACTCTGTCTATAAAAAAGTGAATGAACTCAGAAATTGAAAACCAAACATTGTATGTTCTCACTCATAAGTGGGAGCTAAGCTATGAGGATGCAAAGGCGTAAGAGTGATACAATGGACTTTGGGAACTTGGAGAAAAGGGTGGGAGCAGGGTGAGGGCTAAAGGACTACACATTGGGTAACATGTTTTCTTTTCTTCATTCTGTTCAAAACATGAACCATGATTGCACCCACTGCAGCCTCTACCTGTCAGCTCAAGATATCTTCTCACCTTAGTGCCCCAAGTACTGAGATTACAGGTATGTGACCCCAGGTCCAGCTAATTTTTTGTTATTGTTGTTTTAGAGACAGAGTCTTGCTATGTTGCCCAGGCTTGCATTCTAATTGTTACTATTTCCCCAAATTAGAAGGCCCAACTATCATTAACACATATTAGTGCTGCCAATTTTACTGTAATAGTGGGTTTGATTCCATTTGTTCTAATCAATTTTATTGATATATAAGGACACCTGCAATGTATCACATGCAGTTTCACCTAAAAATTTAGTGATCGGGCTGGAAATAAAAAAAAAATTGACGCTTGGCTTTATTACTAATACTATTAATGCTACTCCTGCAAAGGAATCTGCTTCTGCTTAAGTGTGTGCAGCATTAGGAAATGAGTTATCATTGGTGACATCTAAGTAAAATTGTAAAGATGTCAAATAACTTGGTGGTTTGCTTATACATAAAAAATAAGGATAACATGCTTTCTTTTCTTCATTCTGTTCAATAATTGAGCTTTTACTAGGCACTTGAGTCCCTTTAGAAACCAATTTATATATTTATTACAATTAAGAACTGCTGCTTCTTAAAGGGACTGCAGAGTGAATGTCAGTTAGATTTTATTTGCTAGGATTTGCACTGCCAGCCACTCCCTTTCACTTATTCCACATTCTTGAGGTTGCATTTAATTAGTATTTACCTTTATGACCACCTGAGCAATTTGTTTATGTTCTTAGGAGAAGATATTGCTCAAGCAGTCCTTCCTCAACTAGAAAGACATCCCGATTCCAAATCTGTGTAACTGCCACTGTGACAAGGGAAAAGTTGTCCTTTTATGACATTATTACTAGCTAAGACTTTAAGTGTAAGCAGCAAACATCACATGCTTATTTTGAAAGTACTCATGAGGGTTACCATGATCCTAGAAAACATGGTCTTGTGTAGTATAACCCAGTTGGAGAAATGAAAAGAACATAAAACATATACAAAATTAAAAAGTTAAAGAACAAAACATTTAGATAACAGATCAAGATAAAATAGTTAATCTGCCACTATTTTAAAAAGAATTGCACACAAAATAATTATATTTATGTTTGGAAGAGAAAGAGTTTGTATTAAGGCTAGGGCATTTTATATAATACCTAGCACACAGTAGAACTTACTAAACATTGGCTGAAGAAATGAATGGAGTGATAGGATGGCTCAGGCCCTTAGACTCAGACTGAAACTAAACCATTCACTCTCCTGGGTCCAGCTTGCTGACTCACTCTACACATCTTGGGACTTACAGCTTCATAATTGCAAGATCCAGTTTTCTGGAGAATCCTGACTAATACAGCCCTCTTCTCTCTTGTCTTAAACTGCTATTACAGTATTTCAATCTAGCTTAGTCTTTCTACATGTTTACAGCTGGCCTTTCAAACTAGATTGTAAGCTTCCTGAGGTCTGAGATTAGGAGGTAGTCAACATCTGTGTCTCTTTTCAGGAGTTACTGGGGACTTGAACGTGGAGGGCAGTGTGGTTACCACATGTGGCTTGGCAGATTACACCCTGCACAAGGTCCCCACTGAGAGGGCAAGTGGGACAACAATCTAGCACTGGGTCCCTTTTATGAAGAGTGGCCCAGGCACAAGGCTATGCTCATCTGGAAGAAGAGAAGTCTGTTTCTATTTCTCAAAGCCATTGAATGGGCTTTTGGATGCTCTGGACAGCAGCATTTCAGGGTGGTCCCAGCCATGGGCTGTGTTAACATCCCAGCCTGCCTGCTCTGTCCAACATTGGGCAGGACTCAACTAGCTCACCTTAAAATGGCCAGAACTAAGTGTCAGGAGCTGCCATAAATTCTCACAAAATGCTCTAAATGCAATTGTACCTTCAGTTGGACTTCAAATTAGAAAAATACACATTATGTCAATGATGGCTTTGCCATAATTTCAGTATTTAAAAGTATATCCAGTCAGGCTTATTAACTGCAAGTACCCGAGTCCAAATTCAAGAGATTAAGCAGAAAGACATGTATTGGGCAGCTCACAAGATGACTGGAAAACCACATATGGAAAACAGGCAGGAAAGATGCGGGTTCAGTAATAGCCAGGTTCAGAACCAAAATGGCACATAGAGCCAGCCCAGTGAAGATATCTCACAACCATTGAATACCTCACTTTCCCAGCAATTGCCACCACCTGCCTTACAAGGATTTCTCCACTACCCCTACTTCCTTGCACCACTACCTCCAAATGCAAAATCTCTGGCAAGAATATCTGATTGGCTAAAACTTAGGGACATTGAAAAAGAGTATCTAGCATTTTCAGCATCTCAGTGGGAGGTAGGCCTGGCCTTCTACCTTGATTCCTACAGTGGGGGATTTCTCAAATACAAAAATGGGATTTAGACTTAGAAAGTCAAAGAATAAAAATGTTCACTCCATGATTATAAATACATACATTTTGAACATCTGTTGTGTATGGTAAACAAAGTAGTGTGTATTGAATGGAAAAGGTTGCTCATTTATTTCAACTTCATTTAAACTCTTCATTGGGAGATCCCACATTAAATATAAATGCTCTCGGCTTCCTAATTTCAGGTGAGAACCCAATACATGCAGCATTTCATTGAGATAAGGGTCTCACAGGACTCAGCTGAAAAGTACTGAATTGGGACAAGTTTATACATATACAGAATCTGAATTCTTAAATGAGAAAACAGGTTTTAGCTAATTCATTAATTCTGACAGATCTTATGCTGCTAGGATCTCCATCAATAACAGACGCAAAGAAATCATGGACACAGATTTGGCAAACTGCTTCAGAAACACTCAAAGGTTTTTACCTATCAATTTACTTGTGAGAGCTTCCTTATGATGCAATTAACAAATATCTTTTAACATAAGGAAAGAGCAGAGTTTCTCTCATTGTTTTCACTTTAGAATATACACCAAGGCTCATAATGGTTTTTAGGTCTCAAAAATATATAAAACATCAAGTACATTTCTTTCTTGAAGTACATTCTCACAAATCTAGAAGACATTGTTACGGCTCCTACTCACACATTTTATAGATTACTAACCACTAGACACAAAGCTTCTATAAAGAATTGCTGACCGAATACGCCAATAAGTAATAATGTCTCAACAATGATATGAGGATAAACTGAGATGAGTGAAAATGTTTTGAATTCCTAAGAAGAAAATGGGCTGTCATGGAAAGCAAGAGTACTGATGCATACTTTCTCAACTAAATGATGGACACCAAAGAATACTATGACTCTTATAAACAACTCTTTGTTTTTATTTCAAAGAAATTACACTAATATATGTCTTATTTCCCATAATCAGGAGGTGACATCTGTCATGTTTAACCCTGTGCTTCTTTTGGGGCAATGGGTGAGGGCCTGGTTCTTGGGCTTTGTCTCTTCTATACCACTGAGGTGAATTATTAAGAAGTGACTTTAAAATCTTAATAAAACTAACCCCAGACAAAAGCGTTCCTCGGAGACCTTTCTCGCCCTCTTTCCTCTCTGATTTCTGTGCTCCTGGTATCCCTGTCTCCCAGCAAGCTGTGACCTGAGTCTCATTCCCACAAGGCCTCCTCATAACCCTTAGCTACTAACTCTTGCTGTTTTTACCCTTTCTGTATGTTTTGGCTTAATTCTGAAAAGCCTCCAATAAACAAAAGAGATCTTTTGGAGCAAAAGTTACCCAACATTACACCATCGATGTCACATATTCCTTAGGGCACTGCTCATAAGACATTACAAGCTTGCCTTTCTAGTTAAATCAGTATCTGGCATGAAGGGCAATTGAAAGTCAATTTATCTGAAGCAATGCCTCAAGGTACTGCCCTCCCATGGGAAGAGGGATCCCAGAGATTATGAACTCAGAGGAAAGCTGCCACATGTTGATAGACTGGAACCTTCCAGGCAATCCTTAGATAATGACCCTTAAGGTAGGGCCAAAGTGAAGGCCTGTTTGTCTACCCAATAATTGGTCTACCCTACTCAACATGTGGCCATTTACCCATGTGTTACAGGTCAAAGACAGGTAAGAACAGAAATAGAGAGCAAGAATTAAAAAATTCTTATAGCAACTTGACAACTGGGCCTAAGAACAAAAAGTTGGTGTTTGTAGTTTGTCTTTTTTTCATTTTTCTAATAATCATTTTTATTATATTTTACAAAAGTATGTATCTACCAAGTATTGGGGGGATTTTTTTTTGTGGTTCTTTACCAGAGATAGCTTGATTAGCACTGGTTTAAAAGAACTAGAGGTGAAAATGAATTACTTGCAGTGATACTTGATAGAGCTATGGTACATAATTCCTTATTTTTAGCTTAGAGGTTTACTTTAAAAATAAATTGTAAACACCTATTTAAACACAAGTATATGTGTTTGTGTGCAATGCATTGCCAGCATTTGTGTACTCATTACCTAGTAATACTAAAACCATGGAACAAACTACAGTCAACAAATACACTACAGAGAGATGAATTCTTTTCCAAGCCTCAGGAAGGTCAAATATGATAAAAGGAATGAATGTCTCTGCCACTAAAATAACATAGACATTTGACCTTTCAAGCTAGAACTTGAAAATACGATCGTTATTTGGCACTGACTGTTTCTTCATCAGTGCCCCAAGGAAGCTGGGTTAATCCCTGTGGCCTCTGGCTGGCTCTGGAATACCATCTTGGTTCACACTGAGGCACAGAAGGACATCTCAGATCACTGCCCCAGCCCCACTCTCTGCCCATCACCTGTTACCAAGAAGTTTTGTTGGCAGGAGAAGGGTGGGGTGGTCAATGTAGAGGACAAATAAAGTTACTGTCATCCCTGTGGCTGAAGAAGAAGTAGAAAGAACTGAGCAGCATTTCCTAAAGCATGTCTCAAACTATAATTTGGCAAAAATATCCATCCCAGAAATATGTTCAGAATTATAAAAATGAACTAATTTTTTTTCTTGGACTGAGCCAGATGTAGTAATTCTGGTAGATATTGTATCAGATAACATCAGATTTTTGTAGTAATCCAAGGTAACTCCCTAGATGGTGTGATATGAGGAAGGGAACAGAGAAATGAGCTACTGCAAAATGTTTCCCTATCACTCTATCCTAATATATGCAATTCCATTATTAAAATATCTCCTTTTTTTTTTTTTTTTTTTTTTTTTTTTTTCCGAGATGGAGTTTCGCTCTTGTTACCCAGGCTGGAGTGCAATGGCACGATCTCGGCTCATCGCAACCTTCGCCTCCTGGGTTCAGGCAATTCTCCTGCCTCAGCCTCCTGAGTAGCTGGGATTACAGGCACACGCCACCATGCCCAGCTAATGTTTTGTATTTTTAGTAGAGATGGGGTTTCACCATGTTGACCAGGATGGTCTCGATCGCTTGACCTCGTGATCCACCCACCTCAGCCTCCCAAAGTGCTGGGTAAAATATCTCCTTTTATCACAGTCTCTTGGGTTGCCATAACAAAATACCATAGGCTGGATGGCTTAATTAAACACAGAAATTTATTTCCCATAGCTCTGGAGTCTGAGAAGTCCAAGATGAAGGTTCTAGCAAGGTAAATTTCATTCCAAGGCCTCTTTTCTTGATTTGTAGGTGGCCACCATCTTGCCATGTGCTCATGTGACTTCTTCTTTATGTGTGCATGGAAAGAGAAAGCTCGTTGGTGTCTTCTTTTTTGATAAGGACACCAATTCCATCATGAGGGCCCCCTTAGGAACTCCTCTAATCCTAATTACATTCAAAAAGTGTCTCCGGGCCGGGCGCAGTGGCTCAAGCCTGTAATCCCAGCACTTTGGGGGGTCGAGGCAGGTGGATCACGAGGTCAAGAGATCGAGACCATCCTGGTCAACATGGTGAAACCCCGTCTCTACTAAAAATACAAAAATTAGCTGGGCATGGTGGCGCGTGCCTGTAATCCCAGCTACTCAGGAGGCTGAGGCAGGAGAATTGCCTGAACCCAGGAGGCGGAGGTTGCGGTGAGCCGAGATCGCGCCATTGCACTCCAGCCTGGGTAACAAGAGTGAAACTCCGTCTCAAAAAAAAAAAAAAGTATTTCCATATGCCATCATATTGTGGATTAGGACCTCAACATATTAGTGGGGAGTGGAGACCACAAACATTCAGTCCATAATATTTTTGAGCTAAGAAACTATATCTATAAGTATCTTTTTAAATAAAACATTCTAATTCTTCAATGTCTATTTTTATAGAGTTGGGTTTATTCCTAATATTTGTCAGCTTTATCACAGCATGCGGGGTAGGGAGTGGAGAAATGATATGTAACCAACAAAAAAATATAAAATATCCAGGCTTGGAAGCAATAAAGGAGAAGGCAAAAAGAAAAATGTACTATTTAAGAATTGCCTTAAGATTGGCTATCATGAGATGTTATTAATGCATTCATTTTCTCTATAGTAATTAATTGAACTCATAGGTGCAGGTACAGTGCTGAGTGTTGGGGATAACCTGCAGTAAAAGCTGACCAAAATGGACTTTACAGACAATAAGACAATGAGGCAGGTAAGATTCATGTGATGTTAGGGTGTTATGCTGGAAGCGAGTCCAGGGTGGAGCCGGGGCACAGGAAGAAGCGAAATCTACCCAGGGGCTCAGAAAACACTCATTGGGGAAACCAAAGGTAAGTGAATCTTACATGAGACAGGAACCCAGAAGAGGAGTACAGATGGGAGAGAGGGAGGAGGTAAGAGAGGACAAAGGGGGTTGGGGCCCTGAGGGCCAGGCACAAAAGCAGAACACAGAAATGCAGCAAGTCCCACACTAGTGGCAGGCACCAGCCAGATCTGGTGGAATTCTTATACCCCACAAAGGAGTGTTTGCTTTATCCACAATCACTGAAGGATTTTAAAGAGTCACAGAGTAGCTGAATCAGATTTTCCCTTTAGAGAGATTAGTCTTATAGGCAAGGTGAAGAATGGATTGGAGGAGTCAGAGACTAAGAATTTGGTTAGGAGACTGTTGCAGGAGCCTAGGGAAGAAATGATGGAGAGGGGAATGAAATAAGGCAGCAGTGTGGGAATGGAGAAGAAGTAAGGATAGTTGTTGAGAAGTAGAACCCACAGGGCCAAGGATAAGTCCAATTGTGTACTGAAGCAGAGGGCGTTCCCAGATGCCAGTGACTCTAGGTGACATGATGCACCATTTGCTGAGGTAAGAAATTTGATTGAAGAGAGTGGGTTTGAGCCAGGCACAGTGGCTAACACCTGGAACCCCAGAACTTTGGGAGGCTGAGATAGGAGGATAATTTGAATGAAGGAGTTCAAGATGAGCCTGGGCAACATAATAAGACTTCATCTCTACAATATAAAAATAAAAAATGAAAAATAAATTAGCCGGGCATTGTGGCACACACCTGTAGTCATGGCTACTCGGAAGGCTGAGGTGTAAGAATGGCTTGAGCCCAGAAGTTGGAGGCTTCAGTGAGCTGTGATTGTGCTGCCACTGCACTCCAGCCTAGGCAACAGAGGGAGAACCTGTCTCTGAAAAGAAAAGGGTGGATTTGAAGGGAACACGGTGAGTTCTGTTAGGCATGCTTCATTGGAGGTACCCACAGGACAGTCAGGAGGCAGTCAGATCTATGAGCCATGAGTGCTCAGGAGAAAGGCTGGGGCAGGAGCTCTATATTGAAAGTTACCTCCTTCAAAGGAAGCAAGGTAGAGCATGAGTTGCTTAGGCCAGGATCCTGGACAAACCAAATAAACCCTGCACATACAGCTGTCTTCATAGGTACATGGTGAGTTCCCAAAGGGTCAAATCATTCATTTTTCATCTTAAAGCGTTTTGTATATAGAAAATGCTCCACAACTGTAGATATAATATGAGATATTAGCAGCACCAGGAAAATAGATTCAGTGTCTGACATAACTGGGCTCCACCATGCCCAAGCTAAGTAGCAGTGACTGCTGCCCAGAATGGATTTGGAAAGGAAGCATGAATGAAGCCTCCTGCTGGCACCTTGGTCCTTGATTGTTTTTCAGTTGATAAACAACACACCTTCAGAGTAAAATAATCTATCTTAATGACTCCAAAAACACTATTTGCAAATAGAGTTGAAGCCTTCTAGTGAGGACCCATATTGAAGCGAAAGAAATATTTGGAGTATGATTTCCCAAGCAGGTGTTGTCAGAAACGGGGGCTCTGGCAAGGTGGAGAATCACCTCATGATAGAAACAGAGTGGAACAAAACATGCTCTCTGCTTTCTGCTGTATTAGTTAAATGGCCTTTATTGTTTTTGCTAAGAAAGGTCAATTAATCACCCAAACTGCTATCTGACAGAAATTAACAATCAGCAGTGACAAAACATCCAGTAAGAGCTCACAACAACAAAAGGTTTTGTTTTTCTCTTTCCATGTACCATTGAAAAAGGAGTCATTGGCATGTCATATCTCTTTTTACAGCTTCATTAGTGATTTTTGGCACGTAGGAAGGGGTGAGAAAAATAGAAGTGTTGCTGCTCATCTAAGCAGACCATAGGTAATTAGTTACAGCCCCGCTCCCTCTGTGATATCATCCCTTAACAAAGCACTCAAATGTTTCAGAGCAAACCTTGTCCAGAAATGAGAAAAAAAGTAGGTAGCACAACTCCTTGCTTGAACTGGGTCTAGTAAGTCTCAGAATTGATAACAGGCAAAACAGAGGATTACTAAACTGAATTCAAATCCTGTTTTATAGGAAAATTAAAACTAGTATTAGAAACTGCCGTAAGTCCTACCGCCTTCCCCAAAAATTCTAAAACAAACTGTGTGCTTTTCTTAATGAAAGTTTTGGTGTTAATGTTTCAGCCACAGGTATAAAGAGATTTTGCAGTGTGTCCTCAAATAGAGCTCTGCAGGATTCCAGGGAGACTCTGTATTTTACTTGTCCTCCTCTGCATCAACAGGGCTCCCACCCTATTCCCTCTACAAAAGGATGTTCACGTCTTGCTTCAGGGAGGGCCTGTTACTAAGTCTTCACCTAAATCCGTGCACTCTGGTGAAGCACTAACTTTAGGTATCAAGTCCATTTCAGATGATTTCCATGGAATGTTCTAGCATGGAGCCACCAGGCTCTCCATTTTGCCTGCTTCTAATCTAGGACTGAGGCTGTATTTTCTACATCTGGTTCTTCCCCTATAGGCCAGTCATTTCTGGTTCTAGCTTTAATTTTCTCTGTCTGCTTTGTCAATAAACTGTATGCTTTGATCTCTTGTGAGAAAAGTCACATCTTGCTTGCAATAAAAGATGAAAATGGGTTCTCTCTATTATGTAGAAACATTATGTGGAAACCTTCACGTGTTCCCTTCATTGGATACCAGGAAGCTGGGTACAATATCATTGAACACAGCGGTTTCCTCAGCAGCAGAAGGATCCCACTGTTTAGTCATGTCCCTCTCCACATGAACTAGATTATGATTGTCATAATTTTGCTGGTCTTAGAAATGTTAAGCTCTTGATATAATTTTCAAATGTCATGTTGAAATGTAACCTTCTATGTTGGAGGCAGGCCTAGTGGGAAGTGACTGGTTCATGGAGGTGAATCCCTCACGAATGGCTTGCTGCCCTCCTCATGGTAATCAGCAGGTTCTCAGTCTGTTAGTTCATGTGAGAGCTGTTGTTTAAAAGAGCTTGGCATCTCTCTTGCTCCCTCTTTGGCCATGTGATGCACCTGCTCCCCCTTTGCCTTCCATCATCAGTGGAGGCTTCCTGAGGCCTCACAAGAAGAGTGTGCTGGCCCTATGCTGGTATAGCCCATGGAATTGAGCCAAATAAACCTCTTTCCTTTATACATTATCCATCCTCAGATATTCCTTTATAGCAGTGCAAAATGGACTATTACAGCCTGCTGGTCAGTTAGTCTTATCTTCAATAGTTCCAGGGGCAGAAAGCTCTTGAAGCAGCTCATCGTCTTGCTTTTAGCTCCAGAAGGATCTCCCTTACAAAGTCAAACTGTTTCCCTGTAACTTTCAGTCATTTGTTCCAATGCTGCTTTCGAAGCATCATGTCATAATCATGTTTTCTTATACATCATGGTCCCCTAAAGGGCTGAAGGCCTTTCTTACAGCTCATTTCCTTCTTCCTTATCCCACCAACCTTGTCCTCTCAAACAAAATATCATTTGTCATTCAATGTTCTAGATTTCCAGACTCTGACCTTCTTTTTGTCCCTTTTGGGAACATTTCCTTTTGTAAATTCCCACTGAAACAGTCTTTTCAGCATAGACTCAACAGCCCATGTGAAATATGACAAGCACAGAGAGGTCACAGTGACTCTTCTCTTCTCTGATTTGGATGCTATACCAGATGTAGCCCAGCCCACAGTCCCTAGGTGATGTTTATGAGTCCTACTACACACCGGGGCCGTGTCACATGCTGGGAAGAACAGCAGCCTCTGGAGCATACGGAGCAAGACCACCAGGCTTTCTGGAAGAAACCAGCTCTGGTCTTGTCTGCGCATTAGGAGTTCTACCCATGCTCATTGGTTCCACCCAACTCTAGCACTTCTCTTGAACAACAGCCAAGGGGGGTTATTGGTAAAAAGTTCTTGAAGACAGCAAAAAAGAAGGCTGTGAAAAACTGAGCTCTCTTAGGAGAGTGACCCATCAATAGAGTCAATATGCTATTTTATAGATCCTGGAGTAAACTTAACTTGAAACTCATGTAGCACCAGACACAGATAATGCGTAAATGGAACAACAGTGTGTTTCTACCCTGCCTCATTACAAAATGAGTGAATCCTTTATTTAGCAGTCGCTATAACAAACACCTATTTTAGTCCTTTCCAGAATTACTGCTTCTTAATGATCCCACATTATTCACTGATTGAGCCAACGGTCCCACAAACTAAGGTAAGCTCCTTGCTCCTACAACTGGACCCCGAGCCTTGTATCTTGAGAAAGTGGTACAACTTCACAGAGGCTTACCACAAATTCATTTTCTTCCACACCAATGAGAGCTTAAAAACAATGTAGATTCACACCCACTGGGGTGGCTACTATAAAAAAAAAACAGAAAACAAAAGTGTTGGTGAGGATGTGGAGAAACATTCAATATTGAGAGAATGGATGAACTAGGACTGTGAGGGTACGAGAGGAGCTGAAAGGAGAGAAAGTGCAGTCACAGGATGTATTAGTTCATTTTCACACTGCTGATAAAGACATACCTGAGATTGGACAATTTACAAAGGAAAGAGGTTTAATGGAGATCTCACAGTTCCATGTGGTTAGAGAAGCCTCACAATCACGGTAGAAGGTGAGGAGGAGCAAGTCACATCTTACATAGACAGTGGCAGGCAAAGAGAGATTGTGCAGGCAAACTCCCGTTTTTAAAGTCTTTAGATATCTCGAGATTTATTCACTATGATGAGAACAGCACAGGAAAGACCCACCCCCATGATTCAATTATCTCTCACTGGGTCCCTCCCACAACACATGGGAATTATGGGAGCTGTAAGATGAGATTTCAGTGGGAACACAGAGCCAAATCATATCACAGAACAAAGATGAATTTAAATGCCCCAGAGAGATGACTCCTGGTGCATCTATGGAAGCAAGTGACTGAAATGGAGGACAGGTGCAGGACATTTGAGTCATGAAGGTAGGGAACAAGTGGAGAGGGCAGTGGATGTGAAGCCTCCTCCTCTCCTGGGGAGTTTTAAAAAAATACTGACACCAAAGTCCTATTCCTAGCAAGGCCCACGGCTCTCGGCAATGAGATATATTTTGTTTGTTATTTTTCTAGTTGTAAAAGATTTGTAACATAAGATATTCCATTTTAACCATTTTTGAATGTACAGTTCTGTGGCCTTAAGGTCATTCACATTGCTGTGCAGTTATCACCATCAGTTATCTCCAGAACTTTTTGTCTTCCCCAACTGGAACTCCATACCCATTAAACAATGATTTATCATTCCCCCCACCCGCCCAGGCTCCTGGAACCATCATTCTACTTTCTGTCTCTGTGAGTTTGACTATTCTAGGAACCTCATTCTAGGTACCTCAAACCTGGTATTGTTTGAAAGCTTCCTTGATGAGTCTAATAGGCAGCCACTGTTGAGAACTATTGTGCTATGATGCTGGCTGTTTCAACTATGTGGACAATGAAGTCCCCCAGTGCCATGCCAATCCTTGGAGATAGGAAGAAGATAAGGAGGCAGATAAAGTCTTTAGTAAATGAGCTACATGAAAATCAGGATGGAAAAAGGGTAGCAGAAACCTCAGAAGGGTCAGGTTGTTATATAAAGTATAGGGGTACTGGGCTGGAAGTGTGAGCCAAGAAGGCATAAAGATTTCAACCCAAGTCTGATTGCAAAGTCCAACTTCCTTCTGTTATACCAGTGTTCTTTCATTCAACAAATATTTTTTGAGTACCTATGATATTCTAAGCAGTATTCTAGGCACAGATTTCCTGTTCACATGGAGTTTATATTCTGACAAGGAGTCAGACAATGAACCTGAAAATAAATAGATACATAAGAATTTTAAGTAGTAAAATGAAACAGAGTAATGAGGTAGAGAGTGAATTGGGTCATTGAGAAAGGCTTCTCTAAGGAAGCAATCCTCAGGGGAAGCCTGAATGATGAAACAGAGGCTGTCATGTCTAGTGCAAGGGAGTTTGGCAAGTGCAAAGACCCTGAGACAGAAACAAGTTTGGTGCTCTCAAAAAAACAAAAAGAAAGCCAGGGTAGCTAGCACATTGGAATGAGAGAGTGAGCTGAGATAGCTGGGAACCAGATGAAGCTCTTGTAAGCCAAGGTAAGAAATTGGGGATCAATTGTCTTTGCAGAAAGACACTTCTCAAGGATATCAAAAATCAGATTGCCTTAAGAAGGAACACGGGCCAAAAGTAGAAGCAGGGAGACCAATGAATGCCATCGCAGTAGCCCAGAGAAGAGACAGTGCTGACTTAGACTAAGATTGGTGGCAGTGGCAATGGTGAGAAGTGGCAGAATCATGATATCCTTCATAGACAAACCCAATATAGGATTTGAGGGAAAGAGGAGTAACTCCTAGGTTTAGGCCAAGCATCTGGATGAATGGTGATGCCATTTACTGAAGGAAGAGGAGGTTTTTTTGAGGGGATAAAAAAATTCCACTGGGGTCGTTAAAGATTCCTTTTTTTTTTTTTTTTTTTTTGAGACAGAGTCTCTCTCCATCACCAGGTGCCAGGCTGGAGTGCAGTGGCATGATCTCGGCTCACTGCAACCTCCGCCTCCTGGGTTCAAGCAATTCTCCTACCTCAGCCTCCCGAGTAGCTGGGACTATAGACCTGCGCCACCATGCCCAGCTAATTTTTGTATTTTTAGTAGAGACAGGGTTTCACTATGTTGGCCAGGATGATCTCAATCTCTTGACCTCTTGATCTGCCTGCCTCAGCTAATCAAAGTGCTGGAATCACAGACATGAGCCATCGCTCCTGGCCTAGTTAAAGATTCTTATTAGTTGTCCATAGAGATGCTGACAAGTGTTGTGTATACAAGTCTAGAACTCAGGAGAAGTCAGGTCTAAACATACAGACTTGTGGATGTGCTTAAGCATCACTTGGAGAGTTGTTAAAAATGGTGAAGAATTCTCAGCCTCCAGCCCCATGGATTCTCTTCAGTTACTCTGGGGACGGTGTGGTTGCACTTCTAATTAGCTCAAATTTGATGGTTCCGTTAAATCCTACACTCTACCATTCCACTTCCTCTTGTTGAGGTTAATCCACTAAACAGCTCTTTAGTCACTTAACTTTATATATGTTTTTCATCTTATTCAAATATTTTTCATTTTATATAAATATATGGTATTAAATTATCAATATGTTCTAAAATATTTATAACCATATATTAATATATTAATGCACTGATCTAATGATTACATGTAACTTTATTTCTCATATTTTTTTTATCTCAGTCACAAAATGAGAGATATCAAAAGCTTTTAGGAAGTTGGCATACTTTATCTCTTTTATCTCTGGAATTCCCTTATCTAACTTAAGAAAGAGAGAGAGAGAGGGAAAGGTGATGAGTTGGTCACGTTGAAATGAATTATTCTTATGAGTCCATGTGGTTCTCAAATCAACAGGACTTTGTCTACTTCTAGGGGCTTATATACCACATTATAATCCACTCCAAAATTAAGCAGATCATCAATCTTAGTCTTTTGTTTGTCAGAATTCTCTTTTTTGAAATCAAGAGAGAATAGCCTACAATCTTTGGACCACCTGCCATTCTCTACGTTTTCTCAAAAATGGCTGACTGCTTCTATTACCTCCACCTCACACTTGCAAATTATTTCCCCCCAGTGTTGGGTGCTCCGACAGGGTCAATGCAATTTATCTAAGAGCTGACTTTACTTGCCTCTCACAGCATTCAGAAGCCTCCTGGGCTCGCCTGTCTTTAGGCTACTCTCCTTAACAGGAACTTGGAAGCCTCTCATAGGACAAGCTTCTGTTTGCTTTGGGGCAGGTCTTCCCACTCAGCCAGGGATCCATTCTTTTTGCTCCTCACCAATGCCCAAAAAAATCCCTTTTCATTGTTCTTTCTGTTTTGGAGGGCTTTTTTCCTCTTAAGGACTGCACTGAGGTATTATTTGACTTAGTTGGGTTTTTCTTTGTTTTGTGTTGTTTTTGCAAACCCCAGATCCACTCCCAACTTTAGTCCTCCTGACACAATTCCCACAGCATCATGTCACTTTTTTAAGCATATCTTTGGCTGTGCGACCCTCTTCCCATTTTGTGTGCCGGTCTTTTTAATAGACCTCTAACTTCTAGGCATCTACCTATGTTCATTATCTCACCAAAGCAGATGTGTTAAGGTACCCTTATTCCAGGGTGAACATTTACAAACCATTATGGGATGATTGATGGGTCCAGGTTTCCATATATGCCAGCCTATCAGGAAGCCTGCCACAAGGCTGTTCTCATTATTCAACAGTCTTTGTGGCTATTTAGATTAATGCTTAGGTGAGATCACTGGGAGATATGACTCAGGCCCATGACAACTGACCTCAATAGCTCTCCAAGGCTGGTTTAATGGTTAAGATAAAAGGAATCCTGGAAACAAAGTTCCGGGAGATTTTGTGGTAGAATAAATGATGGTGGTGAATAGGGACATGCACTTGCCATTAAAAGTGGCATGTTTATGGGGTGCTGACACAGTTTATGGGGTGCGTGCCTTCAGGTACCAGCCAGACCCATGCTTTTCCTAATGTTTTCAGCCTTTTTCCAAAGGTTTGGACAACACAGCTGGACAAAGCTGCCAGGGGAATTCCTCAAGTTGAAGTTTGTTTTTATGTTTAACCAACGTTCTCTTCCACTGCCAGCACTAGATCATGAGAAGGAATTCTCTTTAGATATGACCCTGGGATCAGGACTGCTATACCACACAACTCTGGAGGGCATCATGCACATGGAATTCTATGTTGACTCCCAGAGAATGCATTCCTATAAACCAGAGAAAAAATGGCACCTCCTGGAGCCATGCTACCCAGGCCCTGCATGGGCCCCAGCCTCACCCTACATCTCTTCCCGTGGCCCTACTTTATTATGAAGCTCAGTCAGCTACTGAACATATCAGCACTTCACCCCAGAGTGTCAGTGCCACAATATAGGTTCTACGAGGCAGCTGTAACAACTTCCATGGAAATAGTATTTTACATTTCTTCAAGTGCACCTCGTCACTGCCACACACCTTGAAAAATTCCTCTGTGGCATGGGTGGGTGCAGTGGCTCATGCCTGTAATCCTAGCACTTTGGGAGACCAAGGTGGGTGGATCACGAGGTCAAGAGTTTGAGACCAGCCTGACCAACATGGTGAAACCCCATCTCTACTAAAAATACAAAAAAATTAGCCAGGCACCTGTAATCCCAGCTAATCAGGAGGCTGAGGCAGGAGAATTGCTTGAACCTGGGAGGCAGAGACTGCAGTGAGCCGAGATCTGGCTACTGCACTCCAGCTGGGCAACAGAGCAAGACTCCGTCTCAAAAAAAAAAAAAAAAAATTCCTCTGTGACAAGCATGGTAAAGCAGGCATGCTTGCCCTGTTTTATCCTCTCTGAAGACAGCTTTGGAGAAGTTAATTCTTACTCAAGTCTACAGAGTTCTTTGGCCTTAGGCCTGGATTTCTCCTTCTCCTTCCAATGCTCCTTCCATTATCCCTCGCTGCCAAGTTTGGACTAGTTGAATGCAGAACTCTGATTCTACTTTAGATCTGGTCTGTTGAATCTTTGTTTCTGAAATTCTACCAATTATATTTCAGTCCTTTAATTTAGATTTTGGATTTTTATTAAGAAGGAAATTCATGACTTCACCTCCTTATCTTCCTTGGTTCTTACATTATTTAAGACCTCTGTGTAGCAAAGAAAAACAGTTTGATCCAGGTGTGTGTGTGTGTTGTTTTTTTTTTTTTTTTTTTTACAAAACAGGATGCATAATTGAGTATTTTACTCAATGCAAAGTATAGAAAAGTACAAAATGCAGCTGGGTCTCAAAAATAAGCTGGAAGGAAGAATTCGTCTGTATTTCTGTGTATATGTTTTATTCTTAGTAAATTGTTTTCCTTTGCCTCTCAATCCTCATGGTGAAATAGTCACCAAGACCTTCAGAAATGTATGTACTGAAATGGATTTTTTAAAATCAATTCATCTGTTTTCATCTGCCCCAACTCCAATTCTCCCATATAAGCAAGTGGCCCAGCTTTGGTCAACTGTCTATCACTGAACAAATCTGGTACAGCTACGATGGACAAAGTTATGTCATACACATACAGTTGTTCCTGGTACCTGAGTGGGATTGGTTCTTGAACTCCCATGGGCACCAAAATCCTTGGATGTTCCAATCCCTTATATAAAATGGCATAATATCTGTGTATAATCTATACACATCCTCCTGCAATTTTTTTTTTTTTTTTGAGACAGAGTCTCGCTCTGTTGCCAGACTGCAGTGCAGTGGCTCAATCTTGGCTCACTGCAACTTCTGCCTCCCAGGTTCAAGCGATTCTTCTGCCTCAGCCACCACCCCCACAATCCCCCCCCACCCCCCTACCACCCCCACCCACAGCCAGTAACTGGGATTACAGGTGCATGCCACCATGCCCAGCTAATTTTTGTATTTTTAGTAGAGACAGAGTTTCACCATGTTGGCCAGGATAGTCTCAATCTCTTGACCTCATGATCTGCCCATCTCAGCCTCTCAAAGTGCTGGGATTACAGGTGTGAGCCACTATGACTAGCATCTTCCTGCATATTTTGAATAATCTCTAGATTACTCATAATACTTAACACAATGTAAACACTATATAAGTAGTTGTTGCACTGCATTGTTTATATTTGCATTATTTTTTATTGTTATATTGTTATAGTTTACTGTTTTTCTCCTCCAAATATTTTTGATCCGTGATTGGTTTAATCTGCAGATACAGAACCTGTAGTAACAGAGGGTCAAGTGCATGGACACCACATGGCAGGCCCCAAAAACTGGGAAGCAGCAGGGAGTGAAGGTGAGAAGGGGGCCTTGACAAGGTCCCCATGGCCAGAAATGTACCTAATTAAGCCCCCGTCCTTTGTGCTTAGGATAGGTCTATACCAGGCTTCACCCCTGTGCGGAGCTCTATTCAAGTTCTTACCCTGGGCTCTGATCTGGGCCCTCATATCACCCTTTCTCCATCCTGCCCCATTAATCTTTTTTCCTGTACTGATTGAATTCCATTTTCCTTCTGGCCAAGCACTCAGATCATACCCATGAGGACTCCATATTCCCACACCTACCCTCCTCCACTGGCTTTGTATCCCAAGGCCACTGAATCATGGCTCAACAACAGGCTCTCTGCAGTGCCACTCAACATGAATGAGATTGTGGAATCCACTCTAGCCCCCCGAGTACTTCCCTCCCCAGCTGGCCATAGGTCAATGGTTTTACCTCACTCTCCAGATAATTTTTCCCTCATCTTATTTCTCACTTCTCTTCCTCTATACTCTCATTCTATTCTCACTCATGCATCCTACACTCACTGCATACCTCCCCCATCTGTACCCTTTCCACCTTCCTGTGTTATTACTGCATTAACTTATCTGTCAATTTCTAGCCAATCATAACATCATCTTTCTCAAAACCCACAGTCTTAGCCTACATTATTTTTGTCTACTGTTTTTATGCATACGTTTAGGGAGAGCAGTTAGTGCTCTCTACAAACTCACTAAAAGAGAAATGCCTGTAGAAGAAAATGACAATTCTCAAAGTATAAATTAATGAAACTCAAAAAATTCCAATTTTCATCAGCCCATACAAATTGATAATAATGTTAACTTGGAAGAGTAAATGCTTAGGATACCTGAGAAATTTTTTGTAAAATAAATCTGAGAGGAACATTTGTATTACCAGATTCAAATATATTTTAAGGCAACTATAACTAAAACAACACTGTATTGTTATAAATAGAATAATGGAACAGAAAGTACAGAAACAGATTCATGAACATATGGGTACTTAATGACTTAAAATTAGTAAGGCAAGGAGGGCTGACTCATTAAATGATGTGGAGGCCATTAAGAACCATTTGGAGAGAAACAAGTTAGATTATTATCTTATATAAGACCCCAAGATAAAATGATAATTTGTTAAAGAGTTCAACATTTTGAAAAACCTGATAGTTGCTAGAGGAAATATAGGAGAAGATGTTTATCATCTTAGAGTGGAAGGTATTTTTCTTATCAGCACACAAAGGTAAAAAACCATAAAGGATAAGATTGATAGATTTTACCAAAAAATATAGAATTTATGTATGATACAGTATATCAGAGTAAAAAATTTTAGAAAATTCTTTTCAGCTTCTAGCATAAACAATATATAAAAATATTGTATGGCTTAGTAAGCAAAAGTAAAATCTCCAATTGAAAATAGGAAAAGAATATGAATAAATAAAAAAGGAACATATATAACTACATGAAAAGATGACCAATCTTATTATTAGTCCAAGAAATAACAAATTTAAATGGAGTTAGTTTTATCTGAGCCTCTAGCAAATATTGAAGGAACCACTTAAAGTTAAATGAAATGGCTGATATTCATACTGCAGTGTGAGTAAACAGCACTTTCATATATTATTGATAAAACCAGAAAGAGTTTGTCCTGAAGAAATACTCTCATTAGCATCTAAAGATACACGGACCAAAATGTTCTCAGAAACATTATTTGTAAGAACGAATAATTGAAGGCTATTTAAACACATTTCAGTAAGAGAACAGTTAAATAAATTATGGTCCAATCATACACAGAATGCCAAAGAAGAGTTAAAAAGATTGAGATAAATGTGTATTTACTGCTCCTGAAGAGTGTCCATGATATATTGCTAAGTGAAAAAGGTAGCCATAAAACAGTATGTATAGTACTGTTCCATTTCTGTAAAATAGGAATACATTTGAATATGAATGGAAAAGAACCTGCAAAGTTATACACCAAGCTGTTAACAGTGGTTATCTTGAGAGGAGGAAATTATGTATTTATTTTATATATCGCTGTTACTTGAATGTTATAAGACAAGCTTATATTTTGTGTCTATTCAGAAAAAAAGTTTTGAAAATATTTACTGAGTAAGTACCCCTGTCTCTCTATCTCTGGCCAGAGCATACCATGTCATCCTTCAGAGTCTTGAACTCAGTGATAGCTATGGGGAATCATCTTTCAATCGCTAAATCTGGGGTGTTTTTCAAATCTCCGTAATTCTGAAAAGATGCAAAAACAGTCATTACACTCAAACAGTTCTTACGGTGAACCTGAAAGAGCTGCACCATCAGTTTTGCACAGGATAATGCCAATACATTTTGTTCTGTTTAAGTTCAGCAATTGTTGAAAACTGTGTGTGTGTATGTGTGTGTGTATTCTAAGCAAACTTAAGAGGGCTTGTCTTTCTTTTAACCCTGAAAGAGAGACTTCACAGGCCAAGAATCTTATATCAAGCACCTGAACTAACATTTGAGGTCTAGGTCAAAAGGAGAATCGACTGATGGTTGGCATTTTTTCAAAGGTTTTCCAAGTGTGCCAAATAATTAGAATGAGATCATGTTGGAGGCATTCAGACAGAGTCTCTCTGGGGACAGGAGGCAGAGGATGGAGGGGGAGGACAAAGATCCTACCCTTTATTCCTCATCCCCACATTTGATTTTGTCATCAGTTGTCCCTTATTAGTGTGGACTCTCTTTTTTCCATGGAAATTTATCTAATTTAATTGCAAAACATGCAAGATGGGCAATCCATCTTGCCCAACTGTCCATATAAACAATACAGAGGGGTGGGCTGTTTTCTCTAGCTACGTCTCTGGCAGCCTGTTCACTTTCAAATTAAAGGAATTAGAGAGTAAACATGGTAACCACAATTAAGATATTTTTAGGAACATAAGATCCTCTGGAAAACATGACACTAATACTGGTATTATGATTGAAGTTAGGAATTATGGTTATTAGAAGCTTTGCAGTTTAAGTGCCTCATAAATCTAATCGTCTCACACATCCAGTGATTCTGTTGCTATATTTACTGCAGACATCTATGATGACGGACAGTGCCTTTGAGAAGGGCCAGATAAACAAAATATTTTACATACTCAAGCTTCTCAGTGTCTAATGGATTCATATCATGGAGAGAAAAAAGCTTCATTAAAGGAACTGTACCAGGTGCTGAGAGCCGATTTACCATGGAGATTTGATCTGAGTTCTCTGCTCCTATTTAATGGGAATACTGCTGTTTCACTCCCAGAGTCCTGAGCACAGAATGGACAGGGAGGGCCAGGGGAGGGGATGGCAGGGTACAGGGGAGGAGATGGTAAGCTGACAACTCTGTAGACATGAAACTTTCCCCGACAACTTGGAAACCATCTGGAAGAAATATTATGTAAAACCTGGTGGCACGTGTTACATTTCCAGGATCTTTAGAAAATCCATTGTTATCAGAAAGATTTTTCAGCAAGGAGCGAATTGCACAAAGTAACCCCAGAATCCTCCTCTCCTGATGCAACTATACTGTGGGTGCCTGAGTGACCTTGAGGAGGAAACAAAATGAGGTAGGAAGTTATAATCACCAGACATCAGAGCAGAGATGGAACCACTTTAGTATTATGGCTGACCTTCGGGCATTCCTTGAAATCAAATGCAACCCTTACTGCTGAAATCCTAATCTTACAGATTAAAAATTATGCTTGAAAATATTACTGTGTGGTAGGTGGCCAATTAGGAACATTTTTAAGGCTATGAATTCCTTTTTATTTTTTTTCAACAACAGTGTAAATGCAGAAATACTGCCACAGTGGCTGAAACATGCCCAGTAGTCTTGGATCCCCAGTCCCCACACGCCCATCACAAAGTCTACTGAATTATTACATTACCTGTCAGCAGAAATCACAACTTCTCAATCTTCCTAGCCCTTAAGAGAGTGGCCCTTTCACATTTCAGACAATACATGTGATTAACGAAGAAGGCTGGACCAGGGAATGTGCCAGAGAGGGGGTTTGCCACAGTCCTGACCACACTGACAATTCCAGCTTAGATTTTGAGTGTGTGTTTGTGAGCAGGAACAATGTTCACCACATGTGTACACATGCGTGAGTGCAGGGTGACAAGCTTCAGCAATCCAGGAAAGAATAATGGCGTCTGGAACCAGGAAGAGGCCATGCAGAATACGTAAGCAAAAGAGGGCAGATTAAAAGGACAGATTAAAAGGACATTGAGAAAGTAGAATTGACAGGACTTGGCTATTGTCTGGATGTGCCAAGCAGAGCAGTGTGAAGAATCAAACATGGCAGCTGGGTTTGTTTCTGGCTTGTGCAACTCATTACATGGTAGAAACAGGTTTGGGGAGAAAAATGATGGATTTAGTTATAAACATGCTGAGTTTGAAATGCCTGTGGCTATCAAGATGGGGAAGACCAACAGTACTAATGAAGCACAAGAACAATCAAAATAAAAATAAGAGAATGAAGCTGGGAAAAAAAGAACAGAAAATGGATTTTTATAGCTGGAGACTTGCTGTACTTGTCTTATAATTAAAATACTGTTTTGGCAAGGAGAACAATGTAAGAAGTGCCAGAATGATGAACTCTTTAGGGACTAAGTGGCATGATTTAGCCTTCATTCCTAATAGGTAGGTGAGCTTTCATTCTAGGCACCTTTACAAATAAGAATGCCATCCACTTAAATAACTGAGATTCTACCATCTAACAAAAGTAAACAAACAAAAACTTATAAAATAAACAAAATCAAAAGTACCTAGAGAAAAACTCTTGTATTAAGAGATTACTGCAAACATTCTTATGAAGAATAAGATAACCACATATTTTATGTAATATTCCTTCAAAATGTTTTACTGATAGGAATGGAGAATAATCTTTGACCTCATCTAAATATGTGGAGTTCTGATAGAAAAAGTCAGGGTGTGGAGAAGGGCAGAGGCATGAATTATGCATGCCACATCATCACACTTGTTCCTCAATATAGAGCTGCAGCTGCTTTGTATGGAAAAAGAAATTAGAATGGAACAGATATTGAGCAATTTTCTCCATAACTGGTTCTTACTCACCTTAAATGTAAAATTTTATTTAGCTTATTTCAAAGGGAGACATCCTTATTAAGGGAACACATTTACTGGCGCCTGTTGGAAAGGATTTAATGCAAACAAGCCTGAAATAATTGAAGGAAAAACACCTTCTGACTGTTCTCAGAAGAGCTTAGCAAAGAAGAGGATGGCAGGAAGGAATTACTTTATTATATTGATTTTCTTGGAGAAATCAAAGGAGGATAACTCAAATAGAGCAATTCACTTTTGCCAAACTCAGTGGAAGCATGTAGAAGAGCCGTGAATTTACGTGTCAAAAACTGTTTGCAATCATTTAGTTGAATGTGGAAATCAGGATTTGCACATTATTACTCTAATAAAATAGCTAATACAAGAGGATATCTGGCTTTGTTTGCATGTATTCCCTGTTTTAAATGTCTGCATGTATAATGGGTGTAAGTTTGTCTAACAAAATGTTTACAGTCCAATCAGATCATTAACCTGAAATATGAAGAGAGTGATATGGTTATTGTGGTGCAATAACAAAGACACTTGAGCACAGCAAAGTAATTGGAATACAGTTCTCTCAAAGCTAAAATCTATTTCTCTTTCACAATGAGTAAAATATCTCAATTTTATAAAGACTTTCCCATAGCAGTTAACATTGGTCATGTATCTGGTGGCTTGTGGTCTTTTGTGGTACAACAAATAACCTTACAAAAATAATACTGTTCTCCAATAAAATAACTGCATTTGTTTACATTTATTTTACAAGTGTTCTTTATGAATATGCAAATTGTTTAGTATTTACAGAATTCTAACTGTCTGATTCATTCTTCTGTCTATGACTATGAGAATCCATTTCAGCATTTTCCAAAGTGTGTTCCCTAGAACACTGACTCCATAGGAGGTCAAATATATGTTGCTCAAATAAATGACGCTTCCTAGTCAGATAGGAAGGAGAAAGGCTGGGAAACAAAGTTAAATGGTTTTCTCGACTGCAAAACTTCTCAGATCTTTTCATACATTCATGCACATGGAAAATCTCCAAGGAAGTATATATACAGGCCACTGGGTTTCCCAAGTATTTTCACCTCTCAAACCCCTGTTCTTAATGAGCATCTTTTAGAAATGGCAATCTAGGAACCACTAACCTGTTTATTTTCATTATCTTGGCCAGGCATCTTGAGTGATAAATGAAGTAGATAGGCATAAATGACAATAGGAAGGGGTTCAGTGGGGGTGGGGGTCAGGCACACCAGAGTAGCATCCAACTAACAGGGGCATTTCTGACTCGGTTTTCATCACAGAAAAGCAGGATAGACATTTCAAATTTTTAAGAGCAGAAGGAAATTTGGATTTTTATGTGACTGAATTTGTTTTTAAAACTCTGTGGCCCAAATGTGACTGTTGCAAAATATGGACCTTGAGCTTCCTGATTTACACTTGTGTCCCAGGATAGCACTTTCCTAACCCATTCTGCAAAACTTATTGTCCAGAAAAGTCACGCCCAAATAAAATCCTGTTTAGTTTGCTCAAGGTCACTGTATGTGTAAGGCCACTGGCAATGACAGAGGTTGTCTGGCCACTCTGCTGGCCACTGTTAAAAACCAAGTTATACAGAAACAACATTAGATCATGTCACTTCCTTTTGGCCCACAGATCAAAACATGCTGCTCAGATCTCTTTAAATGTATCCTGTGAACATTAAAAGCATAGTCAATGTCGACTAGGAGAAAATAACAAAATTGATGGTGAAGGTGTTAGTTTGTTAGGGCTACCATAACAAATACTGCAGACTGAGTGGCTTAAACAACAGAATTTTATTTCCTCATAGTTCTAGGGACTAGTAGTCTAGGATCAATGCATCAGCAGGGTTGGTTTCTTTTGAGGCCTCATCCCTTGGCTTGCAGATGGTCACCTTCTGGCTGTGTCCTCACATGGTCGTCTGTGCTATCTGTGTCCTAATCTAATCACTTCCTTCAAAGACACCACTAATATACATACCCCAACCTAATGACTTCATTTTACTTTAATTACCTCTTTAAAGGCCCCATTGGCAAATATAGTCACGGTCTGAGGTACTGGGAGTTAGGACTGTAACGTGATTTTTGGGAGAATGCAATTCAGCCCATAACAATAAATGACCTTACAAAGACAGAACTCAATAGGTCTCTTTTTTTACCTGCATTTATTTTACAAAAATCACCTAAGAGCATAGAAGTAAGAAAATGTAGACGGTGTGATGGCTGACACCTGTAATCCCAGCACTTTGAGAGGCTGAGTCAGGAGGATCGCTTGAGCCCAGGACTTTGAGACCAGCCTGGGCAATATAGTAAGGCCCAATGTCTACAAAAAAAATTTTTTTTAATAGCCAGATATGGTGGTACGTGCCTGTAGTCCCAGCTACTTGGGAGGCTGATGTGGGAGGATTACTTGAGCCAGGGAGGTTGAAGTTGCAGTGAGCTATACTCATGCCACTGCATTCCAGCCTGGGTGACAGTGAGGCCCTGTCTCAAAATGAAAAAAAAAAAAAAAGAAAAAAAAAAAAAAGGAAATAAAGTGGCAAAGTTTGCCACAGGAAAGTGATCAAACTAAAATTGGTGAAGAAATGATTGGAAGATATTCTTGAAAAGCCAAGTGCTTTTAAATCAATGTGGCCTGCCAAGACCTAGCATAGGGCTTCAAAATATTGCTGACCATAACATCCAGGTCTAACTAGTGATAGGTGAGAATTTCTGGATAGTGGGAGAACAAGGGAGAAAGGACGGTATGGCATGTTTATAGCATGTCCTGCAAATCACGTGGCTGAGCTACAATCAGAGATTCCCAGAAATTCTATGCCAAATTCCCAGAAAGAGTAAAGGGGCTGGCTGGTAGCTAATAAAGTATTGGGAAGGTTAAATCCTATTAGATGAGAATTTGGCTTTTTTATTTTTTTTAAGAGCAGCAGCTTTTATTTTCTGTACAAGTCATACTAGCAGATTAGGAAGAAAAGCAGAGAGAGCAACAGAAACAGTATACATAGACTTGAGTGGGGCTGACAGTATTTGCTTAAAAGCTTTTAGGACGTGGGCAGGACCCTATTGTTGGTTGTAGGGCTGTGCTCCAAAGAGTAATTGTAGTGGCTTGATGTCAGCATAAGGGCATTCCCAGAACACTAGTCCTTGGTCTGATATCTTAGCATTTTTATTAGCAAGTGCAATGATTCAATGGACATGCTGACTGTGCAGCTGACAATACTTTAAGAGAAAGAGATTTGTTTGATAGAACCCAGGAAAGCAAAAAGTATGAAAGTGGTGTATTCAAAAGGTTCTCTTAGACTGGGAGAGAGAGATCTTGGGGATTTCTAGACCTACCGCGTTTAAGTGGAAATAGGTGTAAGTGTGCTCTTTAAATGCATGACATACTTACAAAGAGTTGAAACTTTTTTTCCTTCCATCTACCTAAGAGACTTGAGCCAATTTCAGTTGAGTGGTGTAGCCTTATGGCCATGTCTTACACAGTTATATAACTTAATAAGCATCCATTCTGGGTCCCAAACTAAGACTGGTCCTTGGTTGTTGGATAAAATGCCCTCTGTGTATCTCAATTTCGTTGAACATATGGGATAAAAGGGGTTGTTCTTATAATACTTTATACATAAAATAACTTTCAGTTAAAGACTCCAAATACCCATGCACCTATAAAGTTATTATTTTGACTAGAGGCTGTAAGTGTGAGAACATTTCACATAAATAAGGTAGAGATGGATTCCTGGCCCACTTGAACCTCAGATGTTGTTAATGTCATCAGAGTTATGTGTTTATCCTACAACAGCTGAACTCATGGCTTGGCAGGTCAAAAACCTTTCTGTGCACTTTTCAACCCACACTGAAGTTCCAACGTCTGGGAAAACACTCAGGAAAATATTATTTCCATTTGCAAATTTCCTTATGGTCACATCGTTATTTTGGCACAAGCAGGCAGAAATTAAATGTCTGTCAAATGCATATTACTGGCCTCACCAGCTAATGTATAATTCTTGCTTTGCCCTTTAATTTTTATTAAAGCAACAAAGAATTGGTTTTAAACTTTCTTAAAGATCTGCCTTCACAAACTCTTAGGGAAACTCACAGATGTCAGGTTTAACCTGCAGATGGAAACCAAAACAGTCAAACCTTATCAAAATTGAAGGTCTGCCTAGAGAAAACATACTTCCCCCAACACACACAAAAATGTGTGTGTTTCAACTCATGCACCCCTCAGTTTGACTATTACATAAGGTTTCCTTTACTACATGAATATTTACTGAGCACCTCCTAAGCACTGGATGCTGTTAAACACTAGAGAAGGTACAAAGATGAATCAGACAAGGTGCCTGCATTCAATGTCCCCATAATCTGGGGGAAAAAACAAATACTGAAATAGTAATGACAATTCTATGAAAAGGGGACTTTAGCAAAAGCAAGTGGCTGGTGTGGTGAGAACATAGAGGAGACCATGCCTAACTGCAAGGGAGGTGGAGAGGGGAGAGACTTCTGTCTGCGTGGGAGCCCTAAATCAGCAATTGGTTTCCACACTCTTGAGAGGGGGTTGGCAAACTATGATGCATGGGCCAAATCCAAGCTACCTCTTGTTTTCATAAATAAAGCTTTACTGCAACACAGCCACACCTGTTCATATATATATTATCTATGGCTACTTTTGAGCTGCAATGACTGAGGTAAGTATTGAAGCTGTGTTGTAGGCAGAACAATGGTCCCCAAAACTGCCCACTCCCTAATACCTGGAACTTATGAATATGTATTTCACATGCCCCAAACTAATCACATGACTCTTTGAAAGCAAAGGATCTTTCTCCAGCTCTGGCCCATGAGACAGATGGCAGAATAAGAAGGATTTGATGTCCTAACGCTGTTTCCAAGACGTAGGAGGCTGTGTGCAAGAAAGTGAGTTTTGCCAACAACTCAAGCAAGGAAATGCATCCTCCTTAGTGCCTTCAGGAAGGACAACAGCCTTGATTTAAGCCCACTAAGACCCACACTGACTCTGTTCTACAGAACTGTAAGGTAAATTTCTGTTATTTTTAAGTCACCAAATGTGTGGTAATTTGTTACACCAGCAATAGAAAACTAATATAGACAAAGAGTATGTGGCCCTGAAGCCTAAAATATTTACTTTTTACCCCTTTACAAGAAAAGTGTGTCAACCCATGTTCCTGACTATGCCTGGTGTAGGGGTGGAAATGGCTCCACTCCTATCACAAAAGACAGGTTAATAAGAGAAAAATATAGCAAGTTTATTTAATCAAAGTTTTATGTGACATGGGAACCTTCAGACATGAAGATCCAAAGAGGCAGGGAAAACTGTCCATTTTCTTTGCTTAGGTTCAATAAAAAAATGGACAGCGTATAGAAATGTAATTGGACAAAAGGATATGACCTAATAGTAATAAACTGGGGAAGAAACCCCAGAAGTCTGGCTTCCCAATTCTTTGTGGCCTCTCCGTGTGGCATTCCTTGCCCCCAGGCCTGTGGCAGGACCCCACTGGAATGGGAAAAGGCTAAGAGTGACCTTTCTAGGTTTTATGGCTTGTTTTGGGGAAAAAAGTTTCTACTTTCTATGTCCTGTCTTGGGGAAGAGAAATTCTGGATTTTACTCATCACTTCCAGGGGAGAAAAAAGGGCAAGAGAAAGGAGGGCAGGAGAAGGTCAGAATTTGCTTCTGAGACCTTCTGATGTCCTTCAGTTTAAAGTATTCTGCATGCCAAAGTGCTATACATTGGGGCATTATGTTCTGAGCCCCAACACTGGCAAATATTCCAAGAATGTTTCAAAAGCCAGCAGCAGAAACTACTAATTGATTCCCAGGATTCATTGTCTCTTTCTTACTTTTAGTAATAGAGCACCATGCATACACAGGTTTTAGAAGGGCTCATGAACACACAGCTACAGACTACATTTGTCACCCTCCCTTGCAGCTAGGTATACCCATGTTCCCAAGGTATTGTCAGTGGATTGTAACTAGAAGTCATGTGTGCAACTCTATGTCACTTCCTTAAAAGGAAGTTGCTTTCCTTTCATTTCCTCTGGTCCCTTTTCACATGTTAGAATGCAAACCTGGTGTTGTTAAGCCACCTTTGGCAATATGGATTAGGATAGTGCCCTGGGGAATGCTGAAACAATAAGATGAAAAGTATTTGAATTTCTGAATGTCCTTATGGAATACAGCTGTCTAACCACCCTGGATCCTACTACCTTCCTCTGGACTGTCACATGAGAGAAGAACAAATTTTTCTTATCTGAGTCACTGTGTTCTAGGGTTTCTCTGTTTCAACAACTCAGTACGAGTACTAACTCATATAGGGGACCAGTCCCCTATCTGAGCATAGGATTAGAGAAGAAATAGATTGGTTCATCAATGGGCTGCTCTAATTCACAGCCATCATAGGTGCCTGGAACATTCCCAAAGCCCCATGAAACTTCTTGTGGAGATTTCAAAAACATGGCTGCAAATTCTTTGACATTCTTCCCATTGAAAGGTGGGATCTATGTCCCTTCTCCTTGAGTCAGGGCAGGCTTGTGTCTGGGTTTTTTTAGATGAAGTCTCAGTCTGTCACCCAGGCTGGAGTGCAGGGACATGATTTCAGCTCACTGCAACTTCTGCCTCCCAGGGTCAAGCGATTCTTTTACCTCAGCCTCCCAAGTAGCTGAGACCACAAGCACATGCCACCACACCTCATTTTTGTATTTTTAGTAGAGATGAGGTTTCACCATCCTGGCCAGGCTGGTCTCAAACCCCTGACCTTGTGATCCACCCACCTCGGCCTCCCAAAGTGCTGGAATTACATGTATGAGCCACAGTGCCTGGCCTTGTGTCTGTTTTTAAACTGTTTTTAAACACATGAAGTATGCCCAAAGTGGCATTAGTTACTTCAGAGGCTGGGTCATAAAAGGCCATGCTGCTTTTATGCTGTTAGCTAGAACATTCACACATGGAACCCTGAGTCACTATATTTGAAATTCAGCTACCCTGAGCCCACCATGCTGGAGTGGTAATATGGTTTGGCTGTGTCTCCACCCAAGTCTCATCTTGAATTCCCATGTGTTGTGGGAGGGACCTGGTGGGAGGTAATTGAATCATGGGAGCAGGTCTTTCCCATGCTGTTCTCCTGATAGTGAATAAGTCTCACAAGATCTGATGATTTTAAAATGGGGAGTTTCCCTGCACAAGCTCTTTTCTTCTCTTCTTTTGTCTGCCACCTTATGAGACATGCCTTTCACCTTCCACCATTTGTGAGGCCGTCCCAGTCATGTGGAACTGTGAGTCCATTAAACCTCTTTCTTTTGCAAATTGCCCAGTCTCAGGTATGTCTTTACTGCAACAAACTAATACAGTAAATTGGTACTGGGAGTGGGGTGCTGCTGAAAAGATACCCAAAAGGAGAAAGCAACTTTGGAATTGGGTAACAGGTCGAGGTTGGAACAGTTTGGAGGGCTCAGAAGAAGACAGGAAAGTGTGGGAAAGTTTGGAACTTCCTAGAGATGTGTTGTGTATGGCTTTGACCAAATGCTGATAGTGATATGGACAATGAAATCCAGGCTGAGGTGGTCTCAGATGGAGATGAGGAACTTGTTGGGAACTGGAGCAAAAGTGACTCTTGTTATGTTTTGGCAAAGACACTGGTGGCATATTGCTCCTGCCCTAGAGATTTGTAAAACTTTGAACTTTAGAGAGATGACTTAGGGTATCTGGCAAAAGAAATTTCTAAGGAGCAAAGTATTCAAGAGGTGACTTGGGCATTCAGTTTTAAAAGGGAAACAGAGCATAAAAGTTTGGAAAATTTGCAGCCTGAAAATGTGATAGAAAAGAAAATCCCATTTTCTGAGGAGAAATTCAAGCCAGCTGCAGAAATCTGCATAAGTAACAAGGAGCTGAATGTTAATCACCCAGATAATGGGGAAAATGTCTCTGGGGCATGTCAGAGATCTTTGTAGCAGCCCCTGCCATCGCAGACCCAGAGGTTTAGGAGAAAAAATTAGTTTTGTTGGCCAGACCCAGTGTTTCTCTGCTGTGTGCAGTCTAGGGACTTGGTGCCCTGTGTCCCAGCCATAACTAAAAGGGGCCAAGGTCCAGCTCAGGCTGTTGCTTCAGAGGGTTGAAGCCCCAAGGCTTGGCAACTTCCATGTGATGTTGAGCCTGTGGGTGCACAGAAGTCAAGGACTGAGGTTTGGGAACCTCCACCTAGGTTTCAGAGGATATATGAAAACACAGGGGTGGGGCCCTCATGGAAAACTTCTGATCGGGCAGTGCAGAAGGGAAATGTGGGGTTGGAGCCCCCACACAGAGTCCCTACTGGGGCACTGCCTAGTGGAGCTGTGAGAAGATGGCCACTGTCCTCCAGACCCTAGAATGGTAGATCCACTGACAGCTTGAACCGTTCACCTGGAAAAGCCACAGACAATGCCAGCCCATGAAAGCAGCCAGGAGTGGTACTATACCCTGAAAAGCCACAGGGGTGGAGCTGCCCAAGGCCATGAGAGCCCATTGCTTACATCAACGTGACCTAGATGAGACATGGAGTCAAAGGAGGTCATTTTGGAGCTTTAAGATTTGACTGCCCTGCTGGATTTTAGACTTGCATGGGGCCTGTAGCCTCTTTGTTCTGGCCAATTTCTCCCATTTGGAATGGCTGTATTTACCCAATGCCTGTACCCTCATTGTAACTAGGAAGTAACTAACTTGCTTTTGATTTTGCAGGCTCGTAGTTGGAAGGAAATTGCCTGTCTCAGATGAGACTTTGGACTGTGGACTTTTAAGTTAATGCTGAAATGAGTTAAGACTCTGGGGGACTGTTGAGAAGGCACAATTGGTTTTGAAAGGTGAAGATGTGAGATTTGAGAGGGGCCAGGTGTGGAATGATATGGTTTGACTGTGTCCCCACCCAAGTCTCATCTTGAATTCTCAAGTATTGTGGGAGGGACTCAGTGGGAGGTAACTGAATCATAGGGACAGGTCTTTCCCATGCCGTCTTGCAATAGTGAATAAATCTCACAAGATCTGATGGTTTTAAAAATGGAAGTTTCCCTGTACAAGCTCTCTTCTCTTGTCTGCCACCATATGAGATGTGCCTTCACCTTCCACCATGATTGTGAGGCCTCCCCAACCATGTGGAACATCTTTCTTTTGTAAATTGCCCAGTCTTGGGTATGCTTTATCAGCAGTGTGAAAACAGACTAATATAAGTCACATGGAGATGCTCTGGTCAGTAGTCCCAGCTAAGCTTATTCTTTAGTCACCCTAGTCAGAAGCCAAACATATTAACAAAAAAGTCATCTTGGAATTAGATCTCCCAGCCCTAACTATTCCAGCCTCAACAATTTGAGACACACCCAGTTATAAGAGACATCTCAGACATTATGAAACAGAGAAGAGCCCTTTGCCTTTTCTGAATTCCTGACTCACAGAATCCATGAGCATAATAAAATGATTATTTTATACCACTAGTTTCTGAGGAGGTTTGTTATGCCTCTCCCTAGGAATAAAGGAAGAGGAAACAGAATTAGAGGACAAGGCATAAAAATTCACTGTTCTCCCAATCACCCAGAAGCCAATAATTGGGATCCTTCCTGAAAAGGCAAATGAGATATCTCCCACATGACTCTCAACTTAGGTGACAGAAGTCCAAAGTCTTCACTGGTTTACACAAATAGACCTGGGTCCTCTGAGCCACTTTGGGGCTTGCCTTACCATATATAGCATAACAATGAGAATACCAGCTGTAGTGACACTCAGAAACAAACACCATTATTCGGATTTTACCCATAAGATAAACCTTGGCAAAAAAAGGGTGTCCCGCAGAGTGTATCAGATGATCCAGGAAATGTCAAGTGTCTTGATAGCATCATTCTAATTTCTATGGGGCAGTGCTGCTATAAGGTTTGATTAATACCAGTATACCACTAGGCAACCTTGGATTGCTATGACATCTCTCTTCTCGGAAGTGTGCTGGTGTGCAATAACTTGGGGCTTACAGTGAATTAAGGGCTGTGAACTTGCTGACATACACTGGAGCCAGGTTGGGATCAGTCCACAGGAAGAGAAAGAAAAGCAAATCTTCCTCCCTGCTGTAAATGATCCCTCTGCCATTGGGAGTTCTCGAGACTTTGTTAACCCATGTTTGCTAAGATCCTTGGCCAATCTAGTTACAACCAAATGCTAGATAAAACCAAAACCCATACCCCGTTTAACCCATTAGTGGGTGTACTTTTTGAAATACAGTCTTGCATTACCTAACAATGACACGTTCTGTGAAATGTATAGTTAGATGATTTCATCACTGTGTGAACCTCATATGTATACTTACATGAACCTAGATCCCTACTACACATCGACACTGTAAGATATGGCCAGTTGCTCCTAGGCTGCAAACATGTATAACATGTTACTGTACAGGATACTGTAGGCAATTCTAACACAATGAACAGAAAAGGTACAGTAAAAATACAGTATTACAGTCTTATAAGACCACCCTCATATATGTGGTCTAACATTGAACAAAATGTTATTATGCAATTCATGACTATATATTATACAACTACAACTTTTTAAATTGTAAATGAATTTATTCTGAAGATCAGACGGTATTTGCTCAATGCTCAGTAAGTCTTGCAATAGCCTTTGGCCAAAAGCAATAAAGACTAGACCAAGGTTTATTGATGGAATGAGAGAGCAAATTAGAAGAAGCTTTAACATTCACATAATTAGGTTTTATTTAGAAATGCTTGTATCTGTTAAAATCACCATCAAAAGGTGACTAATTTTGTTGAAACTTGACTGACAGAGTATGCTTTTCCTTATCACATGGTTGAAGTTCAAAGTTTCCAATGCCCACTAGTAATCTTTCCTCAGCCCTGCCTTGCCCCTGCCATCCCTCCCCTGATGTCTTTGCTAGGAAGATTCTGTGTTTAATATTTTCTTTCATCGTAAACTATATCCTTCCCTGTCAAGCTTTGGGACCCATTTTAGTATTGATATAAGCAAAGTTGGGCTGAGAAATAAAGGCCCAAAGGGGATTCTCAAGGATCCCTGCAAAGGTAATTTATTCAAGGAACAATTCATTGTTTTGCTTTTGTTTTTGTTTTTGTTACGGGGTCTCGAACTCCTGACCTTCCGATCCACCCACCTCGGCCTCCCAAAGTGCTGGGATTACAGGTGTGAGCCACCTGCCCGGCTGGTCCTTGTTTTCTTAATGCATTGGGATACTTTCCAGATGACAAAATTCACTAAATAGACAACAGGATAGATGGTGAAATGCATAGTTCTAAATGATAGCTTTACAGTAAGCGGAAGACTTTCAGTATGATTGAAACTGCTATCATCTAGTACTCCCAAGGTGTTTGAAATGATACATTCCAGCCCTCTATCCCATGACTGGTCTATTAGTAAACTTTATCTTGAATATTTTTATTTTTAGTTCCACTAACACTCTCCCGTCACTATTACCCACATACTTCACTCCCTTTAACATAAGTAAGCATTGAAATATTAACATTTACAGAAAGTCCCTTTTGCCTTAGGATACTTTTTAGAGTTGTAGATTCTCTTCCTAAATATCTAGTTAAGTATACAGCAAGAACCTATCAGCCAATACCTGTTTCAAAGAAATTTTTTAAAAGGTATTTTCTAAATAATACTTCTGATTTTACCAACTTATAACTACTCTGGAAAAATTACTTCCTCTTAAAAAACTTTAAAATGAAGTTCTATTTAGATATCTATTCCTTTTAGATTATCTGTTATGACCCTTTAAAGCATCGATCTGCAACCTATTTGGCACCAGGGACTGGTTTCATGGAAGACAGTTTTTCTATCCACCAGGGTAAGTCAAGGGTGGGGAATGTTTTGGGATGAAACTGTTCTACTTCAGATCATCAGACATCAGTTAGATTCTCATAAGGAGCGTGCAACTTAAATCTTTCGCATGCACAGTTTACAATAGGGTTGGGCGCTCCTATGAGAATCTAATGTGGCCACTGAACTGACAGGAGGTGGAGCTCAGGCGGGAATGCTCGCTTGCCAGCCACTCACCTCCTGTTGTGCAATCTGGTTCATTACTGGTGGACCAGTAACCCCCAGGGGTTGGGGACCCCTGGTTTAAAGGTGAAAGGCAGATCAGGTTAGTCCTATATCTACTAACTAGTCCACAAATAGATTTTTAATGGAACCACAGTTAGAGTAGTAATTCTTATAAAACAGAAGGTTTAGGTATTAGGGCTGGATTTGCCCCTAACTGCCTGAACTTGGATGAATCACGTCACCTCTTTGGACCTCAGTTTCCTCATCTACAAAATTAAGGTCAAAACAGAAGATCTTGCAAGTTGTTTCTTTTCAGCACAGATATTAGCTGTGCTTGAGTGTTTATAATTACTTAACTCTTGCTCTAATATGTGTGTCATCCACTTCAGTGATTCAACAAGTCATGACTTACTGAGCTACTGCAAAAGAGAAAACACATGCTTGGCACTAAACGTGATACCAAAGTGACAGACACAGAACCTCCACTCAGGGAACCCCAATTTAGCTGGGAAGATAGGACCAAGAAATGAAGTTGTATGATGTCACCAAACAGTGTGCAAGCTGGCACCAGTGTCAATCTTTGACTGCTTGCCTGCAGGTTTTAAAGGCCTCACAACGGCTTACCCTTTCCAAGCCCAGAGTCAATGAGAACCAAGTTTAGCAATGTATTAGAGGACAGATCCTCACTCATTTGGTCTATAGTCCTGAAGTGAACATCCTGAAGCACCCCCAACAACCCTAGACACTCGTATGCCTTCAGTCAAACATTGTACAAATCCATATGACAGTTTTCCTACTCTGTTTTCTTAATTTTACCAGTTAGTGTACAGGCTAAAATGCTGTATCAGAATCCCACAAACCAGGGTCACTTAAATTAGAAGTTTGTCTATTTCTAATGTAGTAACAGTCCAGAAGCTGGTAGCTTAGTTCTATTGTCCTCTACACCTGGCTTGCATTTCTGGACCCAAGGGAGCTGTTGCAATTTCATGCATTAATATGGTTAGCAATGGTGATGGCAAAATAACTTGAGTGCCACAATCTTGAAGAGTCAGTACTGCATTTAGGTAAAGAAATTATCGAGGACTTTGAGTTTATTTATATAACCAAAATCAAGCCTGTCTTGGTGCTTCTCCCCAAAACTGTGTAATCCAGAGTGTTTTCACAGATGTGTCCCCCATTTTATCTAAGAACTTGTTATTCTGCTGATGAAGAACATTTGAAGTGGAAAAGCACAGAGCCTCAAGACAACAAAACCAGGGATTGGGGGAAATTCAGAGGTAGGGTAAATGATACAATCATACTGAAATGCAGCCAAGAAGTTTGCATTAAGAGATTTGCTACTGTTTGGGCAGAAAGAAGACTGATATTTGCATTCAGCCCCTCCTGATGTATTGTGTAGTGAGATTGTTTTTAAGCTTCAAAATACTTTAGCAGGCTGTTTCCAATGTAAAAACTTAGAAGTCCCAACCTCTGTTGAAGGAAGGAGCAGTGACAGCTTGTAGAGAGAAGTAAATAGACACTTCAAAGTTAATAACATTCATGGTCCCTAGTAAGTCAAAAGGGGAAATGTGGCGAGAACAGAGGTAGTCATCTGCAGCATTCAAAGATCTGGGGAAACTGGGTCTAGATGAAATCATCCTGATAGTGGAGTGTACCTTTTGGGGCTACCTCAGAGAAAAGGACATTACACCTCATAGCTCCAGATAACGAATTCATGAGCTTGAGAATGTGCCTATGACATTTCCTCTACTATAACCTTAATACTTATATAAATGGGATGTTTTCAGAGCCACAGGAGGGAAAGTAAGACAGAGCTGCTGGAGCGAATGGAAACAAGCTGCTTACCTTACATATTTATATTTTTCTTTGTGAAATACAGAAAGTATCTTGTTCCATAACTGAATTCCTTCAAAGTCCTTTTAAAATTTTCCCCAAATGTTTATATGGAAAAAACATGCTTATAACCAAATAGCATGTTATTCTAATCAGAGTTTCCTCCAAACCAAGTCGGTCTTTCCAACACTAAGTTTCTTCTTCCAGTCATTAGAGTTAAGCACAAGATACGCTGGTTTTTGTTAACCTCCCTATATCTAAAAACCTAAAACAACAACAGCAACAATAAAAACACATACATACTTCTGTATTATTGGTATCCTAATTAAATCTATTTGTCCAGAGATCAAGCCAGATTGATACATCAAATGTTAACATAAAATCTATGATCATTTGGGCTTAGATTTACAAATCCTAAACTCAGTGGTAAATATAAATTTATCTCACTTTGTGAGAGATTTATTTCCAAAAATTCTGTGATGAACATGTTTTTGTTTTTTAATTGTACTTTAAGTTCTGGGGTACATGTGTAGATTTTACAGGATTGTTGCATAGGTACACATATGCCACAGTGGTTTGCTGTCTCCATCCCCCCATCACCTACATCAGGCATTTCTCCCAGTGTTATCCCTCCCCAACTTCCCCACCCCCTGCTGTCCCTCCCCAGCCCCCTAGTCCCCACACGAACATATTATCTTAAATATGCTAACTGAAATGTGTGATTTATTACCCAGAGTGAATAAATGTGTGATTTATTACCAGAGTTTTTAGTTGCACCTAAAAACTGTATGTTCACAGATAAGTTTTCTGAAAGCAAGCTGCAGATGTACATAAAGAAAGTAGAAACTGGCCTCTGCCCCCTCACTCTGAAGCTCGTGTTGAAGCCACCTTCCTAGATAGTGACACAGAGCAGCAAGCGTGCTGAAACACTAGCTCCTTTCTGTTTCATTTCTCCATCCAATGTTACCCTTTTAGCCAAGAACCACTTCTCAACAAAGTGCTCTGTTGCCCAAGCTCTATCAGTAAGCACCACTGAGCCTCCAGCTGGGTAACCTCTCTAGACTTTCTCCTTTTATGTTTAAAGCATACGCTCAAAGGTGGGCCCTACTCTATCAGGCCTTCATTTCCACAGTATTAGGTTCACTGCGATTCTCTTTCAAAGCCAAAGTCATTATAATAACCTACTCCAGAGATCTACTTGGCACTCAGGCAACTCAGAAATGGAAAGGACAATGCTTTCATTCCGAGTACTGTGATTTTGTTTCAACAAAACTCCCAGGCTGAGCTCTCTTTCTCATTTTCAGGTGAGGAGGGCCTTGTGTCTCCACCATTTACAAATCTCAGATTTGAAACTGCATATGAGTAACCCAGGCTATGATCCATACTCTCATCTTGGGGAACACTTGCTGTTTACAGAGGGCAAGCTGCTTTTGTGTGATTCAAACCATTACTAATTAAAACCTGTTACCATCCTAAGAGCAGATATATTCTCCTCTAGAGCAGCATTTGTCTGTCCCATTAGCATTAATGGGAGTAACACAAGTGCATCAAGAGGAGAATGGTCCCCTTGGGTCTTTGAACTTAAGTGTACTTCAAAACTGAAACCGATATATACAATGGTATCATTGATGTCATTAAAAATCATTATACTTTACTGCAACTTTTATAAAAGTAATTGTAAGCTTCATGAAATATACTTGACTCCTGGGAGCTGTGCATTATTAGACTGCGACTGGACATGATATAGTAAATTACACTATAATCCTTGAAAACATTTTGGCCAGGGGAATTTACTAGATCCCAGTCCAGCTTATGCAGAGGTCTATGTTCATAAAGACAATTAGCTTGGGTAGATTTTAAAGGCACGTGCAATTCTTTGCTAAAATTTAGGGAAAGGTCTGGCAAAGGATGCAACTCAGTGTCTCCGTTTACAATAGTATGTCTTAATGGGCTGCTATAAACTACTATCACCTTATATCTCTATCATATTCTTCATTTGCATAGTCTTAAGTGCTTTACTGGTATTATAGAGCTGATGTTCCAATTATTTTAGAAAGAAAAAGAGGAGGGCATTTTTTTTCTAGACTGTGAAACTGAGGCTTAAAAAAGCCACGTAGTGAGCAGGGTGAGGGATGACTAAAAAGGAAGGATTCAGGTGTCTAGTTGACATGCCAATCTAAAGGATTAAACTGGTGGAGAGCCAGGGCAGCAATGCCTTCTATTTCCAAGCTACAGGCCCTTGTCTGCATAATTAGCTATTGCATTCGCTGTCGTGGGATGCAGCCAAACTTAATGGCCTGGATTGGTGACCTCGTTAGCCATGTGACACGAGCAAATTTAACATTTTCCTAGTATGTAAAATAGAGATTACAAAGTACCTATTTTGCGGGGTTGTTCTGAAGATCAAACAATTTAATGCATATAAACCCATTTGAATACTATCTGACACATAGTAAGCACTCAATAAATGTGAGTCATCCTCATCAACCTTTAAGGTAGCCAGGGCTGTGTTATCTATAGGGAAATAGTGCACAGAGAAGGCTGATTGGCAAAGAGAACTACATCCCTTACTTCTGATCTCCCCAGAAAGCAGTTCCATCTTACTCCATTGCAACATCAAAATCCCATGGGCTTAGAGCTTTAGACTCTCTAAAAATACAGGTTGCCTGGGAAAAGCAATGCATCATTCCCAGTGTCTGACATGTGTGCCACAATCCACTTAACTTCATCAGACCCTTTTCTGAGAATAGAGGAGAGAGATGGTGTTCCCTGGACCCTGCAAAGAAGGGGTGGACCAAAAAGCCAAGGTTGGTGCCCACGTCTTAGCCTAGAGCCTGCTCTGACCTCAGGGTTGTACCTACTGCCCTATGTATAATTAGCCACTGACTCCCTCACTAGTAAGTTGTGTCTGCAGCTTCTGAATCTGCATAGTGTCACCCAAACCAGAACTCCAGTGGTCTGAGGTCTTTTTAGTAAAGGATCGTTGGGTCACAGCTCTGAAGGTGCTACAGGCTGGAATATTGGGGCTCCGTAAATGCTGCTTTCGGTTGTTTTGTGTGCGTGCTGCCTGGCCAGTCTGGACAGAAAGAAGAGTACCAAGGGGAGCCTCTCCTGTCCACTAAGTCCAACCAGTTAATTTGTCTCCTCTGTCCTCCCATGGCATTCTACTGAGCTCTAACACATCTCACATTTTACTGAAATTATCTACGGTTCTGTTCACTGGACTGTAAACTTCTAAAGGAGAGAGACCATATTTTATTTATCTTTGTATTGGTACAGTGCCAATATTAGTGGACAAATAATTATTAAATACAAAACTTCTGGGCAAAGGAGTTTGCCAAATCATCTCTTGGAACCATGAGTTTTAAGAGCACTCCCACAGTTCTTAATTCAGGTTCGAGTACCCCAAGTCTATTCTTCAGTGTTCTTACAGGTGATTTCATTTGCTTCAAAGTTGTTTTCAGATTCCTTAGCTATTGAGCAATTACATAAATGCTAAATTGAACATTTTTTCTTGTTTTTAAATGTCAGCAATAATAAACTAAGCCTGTTTTTGCTTTTTAAATATAATGAAAGTAAAATTAGACCACCAGATCAATTTTGCAGATTATTTTTATATCTCTGGGATTTAAGCAAACTAACAAAAACTGTGGTCCCCAGAAAGCTAAGAAGACTTCGAAACCACAGACTTAATAAGTTTTTTTAATATCTATTTAGCATCTCAATAAACCTTATCAACCCTCTTTCATTCCACTGGCAATTTTCTGACCTCCAAGTTGAAGACTTGAGCCCTGAATTCTGCTCATGGGTGAGTAATCACAGCAAGCCCATAGCAAAACCTATCCTCAAACCACAAATATATCATCTTCAGCATTGTAAATCAAAGCCTCAAAGAGCATCATTTAGCCTGCAGCTAAAATTGCTTGTTTATCAGATGGTGCCTGGTTTAGCGTGGAGCAGTCCCTTGTAAATCTCTGGGACCTTTTACAGCATATACTTAAGCAAGCACATTGGCTCCTGGGAGGCTTTCTAAGAGTTTTAATGACTGTGGACTGCTCAAAGATCCAGGCCATGGTTTAGCTAAAGTGGCTAGGGGTACAGTTTGGCTCCATTTTGTAAACTTACAAAGATAAGGTGTCTGCCTGCTGCAAAGTGAGAGTGAGCATTTGTTTTTCAGGGAATCTTTATATCCAAAGTGTTAATGTTCTTGTGGCTTTGGCTATTTTGACCTTTTGTCTGCTAACTTTTGATTTACTGAGGGAGAGAGTTTTTTTTTTTTTTTCTAGGCTTTATTGCCACCCTGGAAAGACGATGAAATGCATGTGATTCTGCAAAATTACATGAAAAAAGTGATTTTGGATTAACACTGTACCATCACACACAATGGTAATACACTCCCACTCCCTGCCCCCACAGCCTCTCTTTAGTTACATTTAAAAGTAAATATGTGCCCATGCTTCTGCCACAGAGCAATTAATGTGTCCACTGCAGACCCTGCTGGAGACTTGCTCACCTCAGCATTTTCTTTCTAAGAAAGAGAACAGTTTATAGATTCTGGCCATGTAGCTAAAGGTAGCAAAGGGAAATTGTCCACCAAATTCCCATTGGTTTAGAAACCTAGCTACTTGCTAAAGTCATGAATAGCTTATTGACTGCATGTACCACCAAGGACCCCGGCAGCCTACCAACTGCTTTGCAGATAGACAATGGAAGAGCCCTGATGAAATTCACTAATTAAAGAAATATTTGCATGGTTCTTTCTTATATACCATCTCTTTGATACAAGTTAATTAAAGTACTCTTCAAAACCTTCGCCTGATGTGGAAAAAGTTCCCTAGAGAGTTGGAGGAGAAGCAAAGCACATTTCAGGGGCTCTTCTCTTGTTTTCAGGCAATGATAAATTGTTTCCATGCTAATTTTACAGCTACCATGGTCTAGTTTTGAAAATCAGTCTCTTTTTCCTAATACCATGCTTCCTTTTCACAAGCCAAAGATTAATGTTTTTGCCTTTGCCCCATTAAGGGTAAAGAGCTTTATATTTTGTGTTTTATTTTTAAATTTTGGAGGTTTTTGCTAGTAGTTTTACTGTTCTCCAAACAAGCACACTACTATAGATAAGCTGTTCCCCACTAGGCATCATTTTGATGAAGGGCATTCAAGCTAGGGACTCCTGAGGATAAGTATACAATACTTGTCATAAAAGCTAAAAATATGTGCACCTGTTGCATCCTACTAAACTCACAACAAGCTGGCATAGCACTTGGGAAATAAAAGCTTAACTGACTCATATGCTTCCTGAAAATTGACTTTATACATTTATTCCTCCAAAACCAGGTCTGAGAGACAGTTTGTAATATTCAGACAAATTAGAAGACAGATGATGCTAGTGAGTTCTTGGGTTAAAAAAAAAAAAGGTGATATAGTACCTTTCCTCTTTCCTGGTGACCACATTTTTAGCCCCCATTATAACCCTTACATGGCAAGGCACATTATAGGAGAGCCTTCTTGGAATATAGCATTACACAATATTTATTTCATTCATTAATTTTATGCAAGAAATATTTATTGAGCATCTATTATGCATGATGCTAGACCCTGGGACAAAATTTTTCTGTTCTCATTAAAGCACATAGTCTAGTAAGAGAGTGCATCCATTAATAAAGTAATAACAAAAAATGTGAAATCATAACTTGGGTAAGAGCTATGAAGAAGAGATAGAGAATACTGCAAAAGAGGACTCTACCTAGCTTGAAAATTCAAAAAAAAAAAACAAAAAGTTCACCTGAGAAAATAATACTGGAATCAGAAACATAAAATAGAGTTATCTAGGCAAAGAAGAGGAGAAAAGAATATTTCTAACAGGGAGAACAGCATGTGCAAAGGCACTGTGAAAGAAGGGAACTTAGAGGAGGCCAGTCTGACTGAAGAGAAGACCTCAAAAAGGAGTATGGTAAGTTTGAGATGAGACCTTACTTCTTAGTCCATATTAAGGGTTTTGCATTTATCTTATGTGCAATGGGAATCACTGAAGCATTCTAAGCAGAATGGTATTCTAAGCAGAATAACATATCCAAGGCTGCATTAGGAAGGATTGCAATAGCTACATTTGGAAAAGATTGCAATAGCTATAGGGTAGAAAAGAGATTTGGGGCAGTCAGGACTCATCTCTGAAGAGATGAGTCAAGAGGGAATTTCAAGGACAAAGGTGGTGATGCTAGAAATTAAGGAAGAAGTAGACAGATTTGAGAAATACTTAGAAATAAAATCAGTGGGACTTAGTGAATGGACATTCAAGATGATAGGAAAGAGAGGTGTCGGAAATGACTCCTATCCTTCTGTTGTGCATAACTGAATGACTGGTGGTATCATTTAGTATCCTTGAGGAGACTGGAAAAGGACCAAGCTTGGGGACAGTAAAGAGTTTGAGACACGGTAGATTTGAAGTGGCTCCAGAATATCTAAAGATATCAAGTAGGCATTGGATAAACAGGCTTGGAGCTCTCTGGGCTAGAAATACAAACCATGAGACATCTGTGAGACATAAGAAACTAATGCTATATGCATTAGTTTCTTAGGGCTGCCATAACAAATTACCACAAATATGGTGTCTTAAAACAACAGAAATTTATAGTCTATCATTTTTGAGGCTAAAAGCTTCCAGGAAGACTCTTGCTTCTTCCAGCTTGTGGTGGCTGCCAGCAATCCTTAGCCTTCCTTGGCTTGTAGCTGCATCACTCCAATCTCTGCCTCTGTCTTCACATCGCTTTCCCCTCTTTTGTGTGCCTTCTCTTCTGTCTGTGTTTCTCTGTTTGTCTCTTACAGGACACTCCTTGTTGTGTTCAGGGCCCATCTGTATAATCCAGAATGGTCTCATATTGAGATCCTTAGCATTAAATTATATCTGCAAAGACCCTTTTTCCAAATAAGGTCACATTTATAGGTTCTAGGGTTTAGGAAGTAACCATATGTTTCAGCCCACTACAGTATGCACATGTTATGTGAATGAGATCACCCAAGGAGACAACAGAGTAGAAAGAGAAAAGGACCTAAGACTGTGCCTGGAGGAATTCTAATATTTATTCAGTGTGTCGTGTAAAATTTCACAGCACAGCAACAAAGTCCATTGACTAAAAAGTTTCTGTAGAGCCATGCATGGTGGCTTATGCTTGTAATCCCAGCAACTTGGGAGGCTGAGATCAGAGGACTATGTGAGGCCAGGAGTTTAAGACCAGCCTGAGCAACACAGCAAGATTCCATTACTAAAATAATTAAAGATAAAAATAAATAAGTTTAAAGTTCCTTGGAAATTTGAGATCATTATCAACTAAAAACTCCTAAAGTTTTCCATCTATTCATCATTCTTACCCATTACTCACTTGATCAAATACAGCCCCCTACCATCTTTTTTCTCCTATTCTTCTGCCCAGTATACTCAGCACTTAATTGGCACACTCACCATTGCTTTCTAAATGTTCTTCATGCATTAGTCTTAGTGTGCTCCCTGTGGGCAGGTTCCACATATTCTATTCCCTGGTATTTCCCCATGGCATTCAGTATAAAACTGGTCACATGACAAATATCCACTAGATATTTGTTGACTGGTAAGGGTTATATTAGTTTTGCTATTATTGCAATTAATTTTCTATTATTAATTTTCTAGTATTGCTATTAAAACATTTTAGAGTATTAAAACAACACAAACTTATTACCTTATAGTTAATTAATTAGAAGCACAGGTCTCACTGCACTGGAAATCAGTGTGTAGACTGGACTGGGTGTGTTCCCTTCTGGAGATGTTAAGGGATAATCTGTTTCTTTACATTTTCCAGCCTCTAGAATCTACTTGCATTCATCTACTTGTGGCCTCCTCCTCTGTCCTCAAAACCAGCAAAAGCAGGTCAAGTTCTTACAGCACTCAGGTCTCCTCTTTTATCTTTCTCTTCTAATTATATGGAAACTTGTGATTACATTCGACCTACCCTAATAAGCCAACGAACTTCTCTAAAGTCAGAGTATAAGCAATCTTAATGCCATCTGCAACCTAAATTACTTTTGCCATGCAGGTAACAGTTCCAGGGATTAAGATATGATCATCTTGGAGGAGGCCAGTGTAATTTAACTCATTAAATTACACGGCCAACATGTTGACCTTTGAACATAGGTGCTCAGGAAACAGACCCTCCTTCCCACTTCCATGATCAGGAAGACTTCTAAACAAAAGAATGAAGAATTATTTCAATGACTAGTTATCAAACAGCAGAGAAAGAACAAGTGCTAACAGAGGGCTCTTGGCCAAGATTATAGGTGTCTAATTGAGCCTCAGAGTCTTGAAAACCCTGTGACATTCAAGTTTCCTCAGCATTTACCACAAAACTGTGTGGTCAGGTATCTAGCAAATACAGTGACCATATGATTTATCATCCAAATCAGGACACCATTAAGAGTGAAAGGTGTAAGCTGGGTGTGTGGTAAACCTAAAACACGTACAGAGTGCAGTCAGAATGAAGAAAGTCCTTTTTACCTGGTGGTTGGGGGCAGAAAGAGTGAAGACTGTCTCATTTCCACATAAGACACTTACTTTTTCTCCCTGGTCATGAGTTTGGGATCAATTCAGACACATGTGGAGTACCGGGGTCTGGGACAGCCCTGCTCTGAGAACTGTCACCTTGGATTCTCCTTGCCTAATCCATCAAAAGTTCAACACATTCCAAAATGCTTCTTTGCATTTGGACAGTGTCTTGTCTTGTCAAAGCACTTCCACACATTCCTTTGAAACTTCACAATAGTTATATGAGGCAGGACAGGAAGATGTACCCTTGACCTTTCCATTTTGCAGAAGGAGAAGAAGCTGGATGCAGAAGAGTTGAGTAGCTTTCCCAGGGCCACAGAAATGTTTAAACCTGGAATCCAAACTACCTCAATCCTGGTCACAGTCCAAGGTTCTTTTTCCCACACTGCCATACTCTGGATGATTGGTACCACCCAATATTTGTAATCATATTAGTCAGAAGTCTGGAAGAACCAGCTAGCTTGCTATCTATCACCTTCTCAAGGGCCTACTTGAGACTTTCATCTGAGTCTTAAAGGAAAATGATATAAACACTGAGATGTCCTCCCTCCAATTTGACTTTCAAATAGGCTAAAGAAACATTCAAAGCATGTGTGCTTTGCCCTTCAGCTACTCTGGAGACAGAGCTGTTCCCAACTCCATTCTCTAGCCAGTGGCTGCAGTAGCATCTTTGAATAAGGACAATGACACTTTTGATATATAAAATGTAATTTGCCCTCCTTTCATTAACAAACACTTTCCCAGAGAGAAAATCTCATAGCTCAGGCAAATGTGGAAGTATTGCCTATGTGTCTGTGGATTATATAAATCTACACTGTCTCCTCCAGCAGGAGGAGATAAGAATTGATAGTTGTAAAGTGATACAAGATTAGTAGCACATTATAAATAAAGCTAACACTTTTTCATCGTATAGGTTAAAATCAGGAGAGGAGACACAGGAAAAATTTCTATTCTGCCCTTAGAGCAATCAAATCTGTAGATTTGAAAAGTGAGATGCATTTCTTTCCATTGATTGTTTCTAAAAGGCAATAAGGAGGGGTGGTCATGGGGGGAACCAGGGGCTAACATTTAGGTTATATTAGCAGAATCAATAACTAAATTTGTGAGGATTGCTTTGCCAACATTGGAAGTTAAAACAGGGAGGAAGGGCTTATAGGAAGCAGAGGTAATATTGCATAAGAAGGCAAAATCAGACGAGATAGGGCACGTTCAGAGTGGTATGGCCATTGACAAGAAGGAAAAATCAGACCAAATCTCTTAATATTTACTGTTCACTGCCAGTGTTTCCATTCATTCATTCAAGACCATACCCACTGAATGCATACTATGTTTCAGGCACCATTCTATATTCTAGTCAAAACAAAAAAACAAAAACCAGAAAACACCACTTAGAGTTTTTGAAATAGTTTAGAAAATATATCCAGCTGTGAAGAACACGAAAACTTAACCCAAAATAATCAGATTAAAAAGTTCCAGATTCTGGGCAATTGTATAAGGCCATTTATTGGAGAAAATATACCTGCAGGAGAGACTGGAAGAAGAATGGCCAGAGCTCTAGGTCCAAAGACAGCTCTGTCACCAGACTCTGTGGTCTTATGTCTAAGAGAGGCACATACCTTTACGGTTTCTCAATGATCCTGGAAGGCTGGTATTTTAGGATCACAAGTTGCTATGGCTGATTCTGCTCATGGAAAATAGTATTAGGAGAAATGAAGACCTACATGATATTGAGAAAGGGGGGCTTTACTTAAAGATTTCAAGCAAAATGGTAAGTTTCCTGGCTAACATGAAAAAGCACAAAATCATGTTCTTTGCCACAACATGATGCAGTCGGAGGCCATGATCCTAAGCAAATTAACCCATAAATAGAAAGAAAACATCCTATGTTCTCACTTATAAGTGAGAGCTAAACCCTAGGCACACACAAACAAAGATAGGAACAACAGACACTGGGGACTCCAAAAGGAGGGATGGAGGGAGGGGTAAGGCATACCAAACTTCCTATGGGGTACCATGTTCACTCTCTGGGGATAGGATCAGTGAAAGCCCAAACCTCAGCATCACACACTATATATCCTTGTAACGAACCCACAAATGTACCCCCTGAATCTAAAATTTAAATTTAAAAAGTTTTAGAAAGAATACAGGGAATATCATTAGAATTTCCCATAATTAGTCATTTGTTTTATCTCATAGTACACACACAACAAACTGGGAATAAAAATACTAAAATACTAATCTACTATCAATATGATTATTTAAGACATTAAAATAAATCTTTCTGCATATGTCAAAAATTAAGTTTGTTGGCTAAAATGTTTGAGTGTTAGGATTTTTAGATGTGGTATATTTAATCATCAGGATGCTTATTATCTTAAACTGGTTCATACACAGTTCCAGCCCTAAATATACCCACAGCTCTTCCTCTTTAAAAGCCCAAGTTAACATCCTATATACCACAACTGTTTCATCCATGCGTCACCCTCTCTGGTTTTGCCTCTGTTCCTCCATGCCAGAAAACAGCTCATGAGTTATCTGACAAGCACCTTTGAGTCTGGTCCTGTGGATTATCTTACCATTCCTGGCACACCCCACATGACTATTGGATTCTGGTACTTGCTCTGTGCTGCTGCCTTCACTCCCTCCTCTTCCCACCATTCTGTCAGAGCCCTCCCCCTAGTTCCCACACATTCTTCAAGTCCTTCCTGCCCCTCCCAATCAGGACAAATTCCTTTGCTCTGTGGTCCCTCCCTTCTCTGACAGCCTCCACTTGTTCACTTGTCTTCATTGGCTTTATGTCCCTCTTCCCACTAGACTAGAAGTTCTGTGAAGGCAGACAGCTCCAACCAGCTCCATGCCTAGTCCAGAGCAGCTGCACACTAGTCATGGGATGAAGTTAAGTCAGTGATAGGTGCCCCTCCTTTGTACTCTCAGGAAAACTGTTACAGCACATGCAGACACACAACGGTGTAGTCACCTTACTAGTCTTTTTCCTCCACTGAGGGGAGGGTGTATCTTTCATCTTTGTGTCCCTACTGCCTGCCCATGCAACAGACATGAAGGAAATTCTGAAAGTCCAACATCAGTTCTTAGAAACTATGATTCAGCCAGGTGTGGTGGCTCACACCTGTAATCCCAGCACTTTGGGAGACTGAGGGGTGCAGATCACCTGAAGTGAGGAGTTTGAGACCAGCCTGACCAACATAGAGAAACTCTGTCTCTACTAAAAACACAAATTAGCCAGGTGTGGTGGTCCATATCTGTAATCCCAGCTATTTGGGAGGCTGAGGCAGGAGAATCACTTGCATCCAGAAGGTGGAGGTTGCAGTGAGCCAAGATCCTACCATTGCACTCCAGCCTGGGCAACAAGAGCAAAACTCCATCTCAAAATAAATAAATAAATAAATAAAAACAATGATTCATTCTGTGCTCATGTTAAGCAATAACAGTTGGCTTAACCATCAGGTACAGTAGACCAAACATAAGCCATCTCTAAACTTAAGCCTTTCCATTCCAAAAGCTGGCACCATTATTCTTAATAGGACTGGACTCAAAGTGTGGTGAATGGTGCCCCCAAAACAGGGTAGCTCAGAATTGGTGTTGGGCCAAATTCTGCCACAGTAGCTGAATTTGACTCCTTATTCATGTGGGACTCTTACACAAAGTGCACAAGCAAGCAGAATAAGTTTTTGGGTACCTGCTCTGTGCTGGCATCATCTGTATTCAGGAGAATAAACAGTTGGTCTCTCCCAGACAACTATTAAGCTTGGGAGACAGGAGTAATCTACAGTGAAGTTCTGAAGCACAGGAAATATCTGGACACCATAAAATGTGCTGGAAATGAGGGAACAGGCATCATTTAAGTCATTATTGTGACTCTGTAATGCCTCTGGGGAGACTGAAGAGATCATCTCTCCACTCCCAGGAGCCTTCTGACATGGTTTTCAGCCAGGGGACTCCAGCTAATGCAGCTAATTCAGTTCCAGAGAAGGTGACGCAAGGCATTTTCCTTTCCTCCACTAGCACGAATTTGTTGGCCTTCTGAGGTGGCCAATACTTGCCTTTAAAGTTAGCTTTCTAAAGAGACTTTATTTTAGCAACTTTGAAGAATTTAAAACATATATTTTCAAAATACAGTGATTCTGACAATATCAAGTATTGGCATGGATACGGAGCACCTGGAACTCACATTGCTCATGGGAATACAAAATAGTGTAACTGCTTAGGAAAATAGTTTGGTAATTCGTAAGAAAGTTAAACATAAATGATTCAGCAATCTCACTCCTAAGAATTTAGGGAAAAAAAGAAAACATAAAGACTTGTACCTGAATGTTCATACCAACTTTATTCATAATAGCTAATTTAGAGATAATAGAAATATTAATCTACAGTTGAATGGATTGTGGTATGTAAAATATAAAGAAACAAACCTCTGAAACACACAATAGCACAAATGACTTTCAAAAACATTAAGGTGACTGAAAGAAGTCAAACACAAATTAATACCGATTGTATGATCTATTTATACGAAATTCCAAAAATAGGTAAAATCAATCCATAGTGGCACAAAGCAAATCACTGATTGTCTGAGTGGAGTCAGGGCTGGGTCTTTACTGGGAAGCAGATGATGGGAAAGTTTATGTTTTAATTATCATGATGGTTATGCAATTATATAAATTTTTCAAGATTCATTTAACAGAACACTTATATTAGTATTGGATGTGTTTTATTGTATGTAAATCATGCCTTGACAAAGTTTTGGGGGGTTTTAAAAGAATCAATTTTGGCTACATTTCAAAAGGCCTTTTAGTTTATAATTCACCTTAGGACCAGAGGTAATTTTTTAAAACTGAATAAGAAATTAAGTCTGGGAACCCCCGTTTATTACAGAAAACTTGTCTTTCATTGTTCATGATTCACTTCTCATCAGCTTTAACACACAGCTTCTTTGGCAATCTAATGTTGAATAATTACCAGGAATGTGACCCAAATGTTTCATAAAGACTTCTCTAAAGGGTTATTGTAAAGGGAGATTTCCATTTTATGAGAACATGAGTGAGGTGGGGTCGTGATTAAAGGAGTCTCATTGTACTCCCACATGACTGACAAGTTGGTACATCTGCGTGAGTGATTCCATTCAGGAATTTATTTCTCTAGGAAATCTTTGTGAGGAAGTAAATGAACTGCCTCATCAGTATTTAATCAGGTGGGTTCTTTACCTAGTTGATTCAGTTCCTTTCAGGGAAATTCTGTCTTTAAATCACAAAACACCATGTTTTAAGAATGGTGGATGAAATTTTGCATGGTAGTTTTCATCAAGAAAGGCAGAATGCAGAAGTTAACAGCATGGGCTCTGAAAATCTAGCTGCCTGGTCAACTCTGGGCTTTCTTTCTTATCAATGATGCGACATTAGGCTACATAGTTAAACTCTCTAAGCTTCTGCTTCCTCCTATGTAAAATGAGAACATAATATAGATCTGCCTATAAGATTACTGGGTGGTTTCATGTTCTCACTTATAAGTGGGTATTGAACAATGAGAACACATGGACACAGGGAGGGGAACATCACACACTGGGGCCTGTCGGGAGATGAGGGGCTAGGGGAGGGATAGCAGGGGGTGGGGGTATTGGGGAGGGATGACATTAGGAGAAATACTCAATGTAGATGACAGGGAGATGGATGCAGCAAATCATCAAAGCCCATGTGTACCTATGTAATAAACCTGCACATTCTGCACATGTACCCCAGAACTTAAAAGTATAATGAAAATAAATAATTTTTTTTTTATAAAAAACACTGACACCAACACCAAAACAACAACAAAAAAAGGATTACTAGGTGGTCTCAGCAAGTTACTATGTTTAGTCTGGTGCTAGGTACATGGTTATATCCTTATTTTTTATTATTCTACTTATTTATTATTATTATTCAATAACTCAGAGTACTTCACAGACCATCTAAGCTTTAGCAAAGAATAGATGACATAATGACTATTTAGTTACAAGAGAAAATGGAGAGACAAACACATTATTTGACTTATTATGGGTTATATTAAATTTTTTTTTTTTTTTTTTTTTTTGAGACAGAGTTTCACTCTTGTTACCCAGGCTGGAGTGCAATGGCGCGATCTCGGCTCACCGCAACTTCCGCCTCCTGGGTTCAGGCAATTCTCCTGCCTCAGCCTCCTGAGTAGCTGGGATTACAGGCATGCACCACCATGCCCAGCTAACTTTTTGTATTTTTAGTAGAGACGGGGTTTTACCATGTTGACCAGGATGGTCTCAATCTCTTGACCTCGTGATCCACCCGCCTTGGCCTCCCAAAGTGCTGGGATTACAGGTGTGAGCCACCGTGCCCGGCCGGGTTATATTAATTAATGAACATAAGGCTCTGGACTTTTCCTTAAACAGTCTGTTATTCATATATTCAAATTTTGTTTTAAAAATATTTTTTAAACTAATGTTAAATTAGCTTGATGACTGAGTCAGGAGAATCACTTGAACCTAGGAGGTGGAGGTTGCAGTGAACCAAGATTACGTCACCGCACTCCAGCCTGGGCAACAGAGCAAAACTGTGTCTCAAAGAAAAAAAAAACTTAGCTTCATGATCCCACACGCAAAGCAGGTGAGAGGGAGAGAAAGGTGATTGGATATTTCAGATGGAGGTAAAGGAAACAAACAATCCTGTTTGGTTCAAGGATTGAACCAAGTTTGAAAGAAAAAAATTGGTGCAATACCTGAACAGTAAATACCTGAACAGTAAACCATGAAATTAATTTGATTAGTGAACTACCACTTGGCACCTCTCTCTCCTCCTGAAACATTCCAACCTCTACCTGTACAGTGAAAATAGACCTTATAGTTGTATCTAAATGTGTCAATTTCCAATCAAGGTATAAAATTGACCTAGAAAAGTAAGCGATTAGTAATAGAGAATCTTCTGAAATGTTAACAGGAGTTGCATTTTGATCATTATTTAAATGTGAAGGGTGGCAAAACTAACTTCCTACCTGTTACAATTACCAGCCAATTGTTCCCTAAGGGCTGAGTCCATTTCTAAGTCTGATACCCACTGGGACTCTAGTCTTTATGAACCACACTGAAGCAGATGTATGTTTCAGAAGAAGGTAAAAGAAATGGAAACAATCCTGTTTGGTTCAAGATTTCCCCAGAGAAAATGTTGGCCTGATCATTTAAAGATGGAAAAAAAGTATACTATTCTGCTCCTTTTAAACAAAGAATAAGAATGCATAAAAATATCTTTGTATGGGTCCATAATTTTTTCCTCTGTTTTTAGGATTGTTTGCAAAACCCTTAGATACAAAAAGGGAATTCTCTTAGCATGCCTATAAAAGATTTAAAATTACATAATTTCAACAATGACAAAAAGAAAAAAACTTCTTAAATACAATACACAGTCCACATCGGGGGAAAATCCAGTTGGTAGCAGAAAGTAAATAGGTTTATTTTCATTAAACTAGTCTTAATAGTAGTTATGATATACTCTATACCCTCTTTTGGTTATGCAATTTCCATTCTTGCTGAAATTTAGTAAATTTTTCTACATGAAAGTTGTAAATTTTAGTTCATTTAACAAAACTAAATTCCAGAAATTGCCAAACAACAGTTGATCTCTCTACATTTCTCTGCATTCTACACTGTCAGCAAAATGAAGTTCTTTTGGGTTGTCTCTCATAGCCATTTGGCAGTCCTGTTCCCTCTACATGGACCTGTCTTCCACCCCTCTTTATCTAGCTAATTCACATCCTTTCAGGATGCCTTCCCCTATATACCCTCGCCTCCTGCATGTGTGGGATTGGCCCCTTCCACAGGGTTCTATAGCACCCTGTCTTCCCCCAACAAGAATGTACCCACCTCTTGTGTCATATTCCCTCCAGAGGGTGAATTCTGTTCACCCTTAACTCCCTGACACTTGCAAAGACTTTTCAACAGTTAGTACATTAGTTAGCAAATGCCTCTCCCATTAACTTAAACTATGTTGGTCCTTTTGACAGAGCACACCCCCTGACCTCACCTGCTACAGTTTTGCCAACTCCTCCAATGAAGTTGTTTAGTGTTCCTGTCCTTCCAAACCTCACTGTTCTCCCTATCACCTCTAGCCCTACTCAATACTAAATGCATTAACTGGTTTATCTCACAGACGTCCCCAAATTAGAATACTTTTCCTGGTCATGGCTTTTTCTGGAGAGGGGTACAAAAAATCAAGAGCAGATTTTGTAGCTTGGAGTGGCCTGACTCAGAGATTACACACATTCAGCACAGGTCAGCAAACAACTCAAAATTATACAAGTCATCATTTGTCTGGGAGCTTACCCCTGGCTCCAGGGAATTTCTGACTCCATCACAGCCAACATGCATCATTCTTAGGGCCCCATTCCTTTCTTTATACTGATCACAGCTTAGTCTCCCACTGCTCCCCTACATTCCAGGGTCCCCACAAAACTCATCTTAAATGTGCCAGAAGAAAAGTAATAGTTCTTGTGATTTTATTGTGTGAACAATTTAACTAGACTGTTTCCTGAAGGGGCCTACCCTTTCTAGCTGATGAAGTCCCTGAGAATCCTAGAAAGAGACACAGTCATTTCTTCTTTAAAGTCATCTCTTTGGTTTCTTTTCCTGCATGTCTTTCTTCTCGATTCTTCCAGCCTCTGCATCAGTCCAGGCTCTCATTACTGTCACCACTTGGCTGGCTTGCCTGTTTCCCATTTCATTTCATTGAGCCCCATTCCCTGTCCCATCTCCCACTCTGATACCAGATTCATCTTTCAAAGTCCAACATGACACTTCCTTGTTCTAAATCTTCAACAGTTCCAGCTCCACTGCAGACACATCTTTACCTACATGGCCCCTGAGGCTGTGACTTGGTTCTGGAAGCCCTTGACTCCACTCTTACTAAGGTCCTGATCATTCCCCTAACAGGTCACAGGCACATCTTCTTGAATTTGCACATGCCGTCAAGAACTCCATCTCATCCTTCAAAATTCAGCTCAACCCTCACTTTCTTTGACAAATGCTCCCAGGGCATCATCAGGATTAGCAGCTCTGCTTTGCTCCAGGACCATTGCTCACCTCTATTAGTTTCTAGCAAATTGCTTAGACCAATTTGTTTATGTTCCTGCCTGATTTACAACACACTTTACTCATAAGAGGGAGACTCTGCCTTTTTCCCCTTGGGTATCCTGTGTCCTGCACTGCACTTGCTGTAAAAGTAACAAATGTTTGCTGGGTTAAATAATTGATTTATTTATGAATAAATAATATAGAAGAGTCTGGAAACATGAAGGAGAGTTATAATTGACCAATTTGATTTCCTTTGTCACACACCATGCAGCTAGAGGATGAGAACAAGAGGGACTTGTCATTTGGTCCTTCTAGAGAAGCTGGAAGAAAGAAAAAAAGTAGACAATAGGACTTATCCTGATATATCTCTACACTTACTTCCCAGTAGAAGGAATCTGAGACAAGCTAGACTCAGAAGACTTTGTCTAAAGAAGAGGTCTGCTTGGAATACTTTGAACAGCCTAAGTAAAATTTGCAGAATATGGATGAGTAATTCCTTACAGCCTGCGTGTGAAGCAGTGTTGTGATTCTTAAAAGCAGTCAGTGAACATGTTTGATTAGCATAAAAGGAGCATAAACTGCAGAATATTTTTTAAGCACATGCACAGAGAGTAGCTGTAGATGCCACCAAGCCCCTCATGCTGCCATCATGAAGTGCAGCCTTGGTGCTTTAGGTGTGCAGCATCAACATGCACACACACACACACACACACACACACACACACACACAGGGACGCAGAGGGGTGGGAGGAAAGAAAAAGAAAGATTCAAAACAAGTAAATGGAAGCAGAGAGTTTGTTTAAAAAAAAACCAACTCTGATTCAAAAAGCACATTCTGGACACTTTGCCTCATCTGCCTCTCACACAAGGTGACTAACAGAGGGAGGGGTGGTATGGACACTAGGTTGTCAGTTCCTAGGGGCTATTTGGAAGCTAGTCCCAGGGAACAAGAAAGCTGGAGTCGAGGGAAAGGCAGGGTGTGGTGACAACAGCAAAGAGTGATGAACGCTACCTTAATGGCTTGAAGCTTTCCTGAATCATCAAGTTTTCCATTCTCTAGCATTTTCTGGCTTTGTAAAATCCTGAATGGTGAGAATACTATATTGCAAAGCATAACAGATCCACGAAGCACCCAGCACGAGGACTGCTCCATGAGTTTATGGCTCTAATGGCTGCCTCATAACAAAACCCACATTTAAACAGAGCACATGAGTCATAGCCAACTAACAAAAGAACCACCCATCTGTGCACATCGAGGAGAAAGAAGCTCACTGGAGAGCGCTGACATGGACTGAAGCCTTGTCATCGGGCTTTCACTACAAGTGGAGCTGAAGCCCAGTGTCATCAACTCTAACTCAGATTTCCAGAGTTGAGGTTCTTCCACAATGTTCTAAAGCCAGGCGGAGGCAGATGGTGGTGCCAAGCTTTAAATTAGGTCTAAAGGACCTCCAGCCAGGGCTTACGTGCCAATGGTACCACACTGAATGATAATCCTGCTGGCCAGGACTCTCAACCTACTTCCAAATCATGTGTTAAAACATTCTGATGACTACCACATAATTCATCTAGATTCGTTACAGCAATTATAACAAGGTCTGTTACTCATGTATAAAATGTTGTGACGCTTAACTCAGCAATAACAATATCAAACATTTATCAAACACTTGCTTTATGCCAGAAGTTGAGCTAAGAGCTTTTTACACGTTCGACCTCTATGAATTCTCAGAGCAACACTAGGAAGTGGTTTCTATTTTATTATTGGCCCCACATTACAGAATGAAAAACTAAGGTTGAGAGGCTCACTCATCATCTCTTATTCAAGGTAATCACTTTTACCCAAGGTCACATAGTCAATGAAGAAGGAGGGATTTGAACTTCAGAGATCACACACACAACTTCCATAGCATTGGTAAAAGGAGATGGAACCTGGCTTTGAGTATCCTAGAGTTAATTCTTCAACCAATGTGGTGAGCTCTTGCATATACAGGGTAAGGTCAACAGTATACAGCTCCTGCCCACAAGAATCTTGCACTCTGGGTTCACTCTGGTACTCCATTCTAGAAAGCAAAGGGCCAGTAGGAAGTTGAGCCTGAAGTTCAGCAATTGAGCAATGTGAGCTTAAACAAAATGAAATGATCTCTGGCTTACTACATTCTGTTCCCGTATTAAAAGAACTGTTGCTCACTGAAGGAAATGCTATCCATGTGTTTCTGATTCATTTACACTTGAGTCACCCCAGTCTTGGTCTGAATGCAAATGGCTTCTAAAAGGCTTTTTACTTTCCAAGAGACTTGTAACTTTGTCTTTCTTCAAGTTATGCCAAGAGTAAATGGAACTAGATTGTCTTAAAATTTTTAACTTAGAAACCAAAATGTCTGAAGAGGCCTACAAGGACATTCTCAGCTCTAGAAGGGACACTTCCCAGGCTGTAAGTGTAAGAGCTCGTAGAATTTAACTAATGAATCAGCCCTTATCAGAGTTCAAAATCAGAGAGGACTTGTCTGAAAACCTTCACTTATAGAATATGTTTGAGCTCTTTTTCCCCTGTAAGTAGCTACCACAAATTCTTCACAGCATATAGGAGTAATGATCAACTGAGGTTTCAGTCAGGCTTTTCATCATCCAATCTGAAGTATGTTGAATACATGCCTCACATATTGAGAGAGACAAAGGGGGTGGGTGTGACTATTGTAGGAGCACAGAACTAGAAAATAAAGATCATGTCAAGAAAAATACACCAAACGCTGTTGTGACAGTTGGCTTCCAAACACTGCAGTCACCTCAGGAACACAGCTCAGCGCTAGTTGCTTTATGGGCCATATTCGTGGGCATCCAGGTGGCCTGAGGCTTTCCATTCAGGTCATCAGGCCCTTTCAGCTTAACACAAGCAACTGAGTAGCCTGAAAAAGCCATTGTGATCCCAGAAAACTAAAGCAACAGAAAATCTGTGGGTTTCATGGTTGCAGAAGTTCTGGTAAGGTGCTCTCTGTGGATGGCCGAAGTTAAAACATCTTTGGCTGGGTGCAGTAGCTCACGCATGTAATCCCAACACTTTGGAAGCCTGCGGCAGGTGGATGGCTTGAGCCCAAGAGTTGGAGACCAGCCTGGGCAAAATGACAAAACCCCATCTCTACAAAAAAATATTACAAAAATTAGCCAGGCATAGTGGCATATGCCTGTAGTCTGGGAGATTGAGGCAGCAGTAAGCTGAGATCACACACCACTGCACTCCAGCCTGGGAGACAGAGTGAGACCCCATCTCAAAACAAAAAGTCTTTAACATGTCCTTTGTGTGGAAGAATAATTCTAAATGTTTTTATAACTAGAACAAGGGGGTCCCAAGAGATGAAGGCCTCCTGTGAGGGTTGAATTTGGGTTAGACCTTTTTAATAAGAAGGCATATGGTTGGATGTATGTTTTGTAAACAATTAACAACCTGGGTGGTGATTACAGCAGGGAGCGGCAGCTCTCAAGGGTCCTGACAGTAAGCACATAAGGTGACATTACAACAATACTAGCTCTGGAGAGGGAAAGAGCATAGGTGTCACCTGGGATGCTAAGGTGTTGCTGCTTTTCATATTTATTTTTTTCTCTGGAAATATAAAAATACAAAGTCCTAAAATCCTTTTCAAAAGTAAATTAAAAAAACAAAACAAAACATTTTTCTACTAGAATGAAATTCAAACCACTTCTTATTACAGGCCCCTCTAAAAAAAAACTCATTCACCACATTCATCTTCCTTTTAAACTGTCAGGTGTTTGAATGTTAAAAATGGTCCCCAGCTGGAGCTTCTAGAATTAACTCCTTTTTGCCAATCTTACTTCTCCTTAGAATCAGTATGCAGTGAAAACAGACTGATGTTAAACACAAAGACTCATCAGCCCCTGAACAGTAAAATGAAAACAGTAGGGAAAAGTGAAGATTGATAGCATACTCCATACTCCAAACAAGATTTCCTAGGTTCTTTTTCCTTCAAATTCCTGAGGTTTTAAAAATACAATTTCTCTTTCAAAGAACTGTTTTTTTTTTTTTTTTTTTTTTTTTGAGACGGAGTTTCACTCGTTACCCAGGCTGGAGTGCAATGGCGCGATCTCGGCTCACTGCAACCTCCGCCTCCTGGGTTCAGGCAATTCTCCTGCCTCAGCCTCCTGAGTAGCTGGGATTACAGGCACGCGCCACCATGCCCAGCTAGTTTTTTGTATTAGTAGAGACGGGGTTTCACCATGTTGACCAGAATGGTCTCGATCTCTTGACCTCGTGATCCACCCGTCTCGGCCTCCCAAAGTGCTGGGATTACAGGCTTGAGCCACCGCGCCCTGCCTCAAAGAACTGTTTTAAAAATGTTAAGCAACCCTTCTAATGTTCTAAATGGGAAATCCAAAACCACGTGGCAAACTTTTTGGAGATATTTCTATATGAGATGATCGTTAGAAGGGAATCCATAGCTTATAGCCAGACTAATATGTGACTGGGCAAATTATGTCTATTGTATTTGTTAGCTATTATTGTGAAACAAATTATCACAAACTTAAAAGCTTAAATTATTATTTTAATAATAATAGCACTTATTAATTCAGTTTCTTTGGGTGAGGAATCTGGTCCAGCTTAGCTGGGTCTTCTGCTTCAGGGTATCTCTCAAGGCTGCAATCAAAGCAACAGCCAGAGCTAGGGTCTCAACTGAAGGCTCAATTGGGGAAGCATCCACTTCCAAGCTCACGTTCATAGTTGTTGGCAGAATTTCAGTTCACTGAATGTCTCAGTTTCTAACAGCCTGTTCACAACCTTAAAATATATAGGCTTGGCCGGGTGTGGTGGCTCACACCTGTAATCCCAGCACTTTGGGAGGCTGAGGCAGGTGAATCATGACGTCAGGAATTCAAGATCAGTGTGGCCAAGATGGTGAAAGCCTGTCTCTACTAAAATACAAAAATTAGCCAGGCATGGTGACAGGTACTTGTAACACCAGCTACTCAGGAGGCTGAGGGAGAGAACTGCTTGAACTGGGGAGGTGGAGTTCTCAGTGAGCCAAGGTCATGCCACTGCACTCCAGCCTGGGAGAAGAAGGGAAACTCCATCTCAAAAAAAAAAGAAAAACTACAGGTTTGTGGTTGTGGGGATTCTGTTGAGACTCTCTGTGAATGGCAGTGGTTAAAAAGTCTCTAAAATGTTCTTCTGCATGAAAATAATAATTGTATTCCTTGATACATGAACCTCCCTAGCACAGCAATTTGCTTCATCAATGCTGGCAAGGGGAGAGAATCAGCTAGCAAGGTAGAAGTCATAACCATTTGTAGCCTAACCACAGAAGCAATATCCTATTACCTTTGCCATATTCTGCTGATTTTGAGCATGTCACTCAGCCAGCCCACATTCTAGGGGAGGGATTACACAGGGCATGAATACAAAGAGACTGGGATAACTGCGGGTGATCTTAGAATCTGTCTACCACATCTCTGTAATCTAATTATCTCATCTGTAAAATGGGAATAATGATCCCTACTTTATCAAATTGTTGATAAAGTATGTAAAATTAAATATTTGTATAAAGAGAAGAGTGCCTGACACGTAGCAAATGCTCAATAAATATAAGCTACTTGTATTATTTGTTTTGTATCTATTTTTCTTACTATTTTATTGTTATGTGCTACAAGTCACGCTCTTCTAGCTTCCTACTGGCTTTCTGCATACACAAAAATAAACAGTGTGGGGAAGGCACCAAGGCATGGCAGCCGAAGCTCACTGGCATCAATGCCACCCAAACTAGAATCCAGCTTCCTCCATTTTATCCCATTATCAATCTAACAACTCTGGAGTGTCAAATAAAATGAAAGAAGGTAGGAGGAGGAGAGAGGCTTTCTGGTTAAGACAGAAGAGATCATTAGTGCCTCATGACCTAAATCTAGATCTCCTACAGCTACTCCTTCAAAAGCCAACTTTATTTGTTGATTCTATGCTTTAAAGAATATCATCAACTTTTTATTTCTCCATATTATTTTGATCATAAGTTTATCGAACATAACCAGAATTATATGACCTACGGGTCCCAGCACTGTCTTTGTCTATGGTGCATTTAGGAGGTGTGTCTTCCTGATTTAGTTTCTGCATAGGAAAAGAGTAGTAAATTTGGTGCTGATGTTCCTTCTTCATGAAAATCCACTGCACAAAAGTCCACACTTTAAATCTGGGAAATTAACAGTGTTTACACACAAAATGAACACATTACCTTCAGCTTCCCTCATGGAGTGTACTCCTTTAAGCATTTATGTCTTTAAAGATTAGATCAATGACTGAATGGAAAGAAGCTAAAAATTGAAGAGTTGGGCACTCACAGAAGTGATGATCAGATATTAAATAATCTCTGAAAGTCATGACATAAGAGGAAAGAGTCTTCTGTACACAAATTCATGTGGGAAGGTTATCCTACTCTATTTTCCTGCATATCCTGTAAAATCTTAAAGAAAAACAAATCATGTTTCAGGGACTTTTGAAACCCTGGCACCTTGTAAAATGCCAGACACAGGCAGGCCCTCCAGTTTGTTGAGAAACTAAATGATGGAGTGCCTAACTGATTGGCTGTCAGACTGATTACTGACTGACTGATGTTGTCAGAAAGGTCAAAACTGCTGCTTTTAAATAATATCACTTTAAAAATGTAAACATATTTATTAACTGATCAATACAGACATATTTCAACAAGTGGTGTTGTAAGAGTAAGTCAATCATCCATATGTAGACGAACAAACCCCAAGCTCAGCCTCACACCTTATGCAAACAATTAACTCAAAATGTACCATAGATCTAAAGGTGAAATATAACACAATTAGAAGAAAATGAAGAAAATCTTTGTGGCTTGGGGTTAGTTGATGAATTCTCAGAAATGTTAAGAAAAACATGACTTATAGAGTGGATAAATTAGTCTTCATTACAATTTAATACTCTTGGTCACTGAAAGTCATTGTTGAAATAAAAAGACAAGTGATTAACTGGGAGAAAATATTTGCAAATCACACATCTGACAAAGAAATTGTATTCAGCATATGTAAAGGCTTCTAAAAATTCAACAATATGAAAATAAACCAATGAAAAATTGGGCAAAGGATTTAAGAATAGACCACCAAAGAAGATATAAGTACATGAGACAGTGGTTCAACACCATCAGCCATTAGGAAATGCAAATTAAAGTCGTGGCTAAAATTAAAAATTACTGACAATACCAACATTTATTAGAATGGTTAAAATTTAAAACACTGACAGTAACAAGTGCTAGTGAGGACAGAGAGGAACTGGAACACTCATACATTGCTGGTGGGAAGGCAAAATGACAGTGCCATTCTGGAAAACAGGCAGCTTCTTACAAAGTTATATATACGCTTACCATAAAACCTAGCAGTCCCACTCCTATTTACCTTAAGAGAAATTAAAATTTATGTTGACACAAAAACCTGTACACAAATGTTTCTAGCAGCTGTATTCATAATTGCCAAAAATCAAAAACAACCCAAATGTCCCTTAACAGAGGAATGGTTAAATAAACTGCAGTATACCCCAACAATAAATTACTCCTCAGAAATAAAATAAAACTATGGATACATATAACAACTTGAATGAATCACAAAGGCATTATGCTGTATGAAAAAGTATAGTTTCAAAAGGTTACACATACTGTACAAGTTTATTTGCATGACATTCATTAAAAGACAATAGTGATTCTATAGTCTGTAGAATAGACTACAGTGATGGAGAAGAACTCAGTTGATTGCCAAGTGATGGGGTGAGGTGAGGATGGGTGTGACCATAGCCTGAAGGGAAGATTTTGGTATGATGAACTGTTGTGTAATTGTGAGTAGTGGTAACACAAATCCATTCATGTATTGTATTCCTAGAACTATGCACCAAAAAAAAACAATTTTACTATATGATAATTTTAAAATTGAAAACTTAAAAATAAAGATGGGTATATCTGGCTTTACACAGACAAACTTCACAGCCTGATCTACCTCATGACAACTTCCTGTATGAAATGAGAGATTTCCAGTTTTAATAAGCATGTGGCTAGCAGTCCCTGAAATAATCTGTACCAGACCCACTTTAAAACACATGAGCAAACAAAGAAAAATGTTAAAACTCACCACAACCCTGAGAACAAGGATTACCAGCATCAGTGTCAGAATCTGAAAAATTCCCCATGATCAAGGGAAATGGGTTGAGCAATGAAATCTGGGGTGCTCTGTATAAGCACATCTCAAGATAGGTGGTGAGATCTTTCATCCAGTTCCACTATCTCCTGGTCATGTCTATGCAAACAAGAAAACTGAGAAGCCATTTATTTGCTGTATTAGTGAACCACTTGACAGCCAGAGTGCTGTTTCAATCTCATTGCCAGTCAGATACCACAACCTTCAAAAATTAACTACTTGGCAATGAGGTAGGCAGTAGCACTGGTATATGTCATCAGGACAGAGGCAGGTATAGGAAGGAGCTAGTAGAAGTTCAACCTGGGGATTCTGGTGCTCCTTGACACTGTTCACAGTGTCAGAGAATTAGACCAAAAGATGAGGAGAGAAGCCCATCTTATTTTAGGAGAACTGTACTAGATTAGCAGGTTAGTCTCTGCAAACTGTGCATGTCTTGGAGGTCAGACCCATGATAGGGGATGTGAGAGGTGGAGTGGACGTGACCAATACACTCCAGATGGAATAGTGAGGCAGTGGCTGAGGGTGCCTTACTTGTATGCTTGGCTCCACCACTTACTAGCTGTGTGACCTGGGAAAAAGTTATCTTCCCTTTCTGTGCCTTCATGTCCTCATACATATAGGTTGGTGCCAAAGTAATTGTAGTTTAAAACTGCAAAGGGATAAATAGTGTCTATCTCATGGTAAGGATTAATGAGTCAATATGCTAAGGCTTGTGGTCATGAATATTCCTTCACTTTGTACTATTTTCTCCCACAGTATCTATTTTTTCTACCTACTCTTCTTTAAGTGAGCAGAGACTGATTAAAGAAGGTGTGTGAAAATAATTCCAAACATGTATATAATACGGTGCTACACCAAGCATCTCATGATTCAAATTACTTAAAAACAGTGATAAAAAGAAAATCTTAAAAGCAGGCAAAAAGACCAATGAAAAGGACACAGTTCATACAATGGAACAAACATGAGAATTATAGCATACTTCTTGTCAGAAACTATGTAGGCCAGAAGAAAATAAAACAATATTTTTTGAGTTATGGGGAAAAGTGTCAACTTTGAATTCTGTAACCAGCAAAGATATCTTTCAAAAATTAAGGTGAAATATAGACTTTTTCAGACAAACAAATCTGGGAGAATTTATTGAAATCAGGTTTCTAAGGTCCAAAGAACTTCCTTTGACAAGAAATGTTCATCAAGCAAAACAAACAAACAAAGTAAATAAATAAATAAATAAATTTAAAATAGCAACAAATGGAAATTTGAATCTACAAAGTGTTGAAGAATGTTTGAATGGGAAATATGTGGATAAATATTTTTTAAAAAATTGTTTTTCTAATTTTTAATATCTTTAACACATTATTGACCTTTCAAAACAAAAATAACAATGAATTGTGGGATTTAAAATGTATATAGATTTAAAGTGGGTGACAACAATAGAAAAAGGGTAGGAAAAGAGAAATAGAAGTATAGTGTTGTAGGAACCCTATACTACATATAATATGGTATATTATTACTTAAAGATAGATTGTGATAAATTAAAGATGTATAATGCAACCCCTAGAACAACAAACACAAAAATAAAAGCATATAGCTGATAAGCCCATCGTGAAGATAAAATGAATAAAAAGTAATCCAAAAGAAGGGAAGAAAAGGAAAAAATGAAAAATAAAAAAAATAGCAAGGCAGTAGCTTTGAATCCAACATTTCAATAATTACATTAAATATAAATGATCCATAAACACTCCAATTAAAAACTAGAAATTGGATCAAAAGCAAGATCCAACTCTATGTTATTTAAAGAAAGCAATTTTAAATAAAAAGACAGATTAAACATATAAGAATGGAAAAGACAAACCAAGCAAATGCTAATCAAACAGAGAAGCAGCCATATTAATATCAGACAAAGTAGACTTCAGAACAAGGAATACTCAAGGAGATAAAGAGGGACATTTTATAATGATGATAGGATTAATACAACAAGTTCACATAATAAACCTAAATGTATATTCCCCTAATACCAGGGCTTCAAAATGCATGAAACAAAATGATTGCAATGGAAGAAGAAATAGACAAACCCACAGTTACAGCAAACGGTCAGTATTCAGTACATGGTAGCTATTATAATTACTATTAACATTATCATCCATCTCTGACATTCCCAAAACAAGATTCAGGACAGGAATGCCTATCATACCACAATTATTTAACAGTGTTCTGAAGAATCTATCCAAAATATTATGAGAAAAACAAAAATAAGAGGCCCAAGTTATTAGAATGGAGGAGATAAAATCACCATTATTTCTAGTTGATGTGATTTTATGCTTAGTAACTGAAAACAAAACAAAGCCAAGACAAGCAAAATAACTAAGAGGTATAGAATAACAGGGCCCAATGAGGGAGACTACTTGAAACTAACTATATTTCAACAACTTCATTTACGCTATCAGCAACTAAGTATAAATTATAAATAAAAAGATTACATTAATAAAAACAATGAAAAATTTTAAATTCCCAGAAAAAAATCATAAGCCCTTTATGAAAAAAATTAAAATATTTCTTGGGAACATTTTTTAAAGAGTCAACATTGATGGTGACTAGAGTGATAAATCTTCATGTCTTCCTACAAACCTAATTCAAGTCTGGACCTTGAATGCTTATAAAGCCATATGGAGTCTCATAACTCCCTCATTACCTTGCAGGAAGTTTCTAGCATTTGAAGAGAGATGAAGAAGAACCAATTCATTAGTGCATCCAGCACCGAGAAAAGTTCCTAATACATAGTTAGTACTTATATAATATTGAATGGGTGGATAGATGAATGGAACAAAGGAATGAATCTCTAAACAATTTCCCAAATTATGCTCATCTCTCATATCTGGGTTGGGTTCAAAGCAAATATAGAGCTCTGGATCCAGAGAAAGTTCATGAGAACTGACTTAATCCATCCTGTACTCAATTCAAGGACAATTCTAGGATCACCCAGGTCCCTCCAGACAAGAATAAACTGCAATAGATACAGACTTTTTTCCCTTATGGTTGAGGGAGGGAGTTGCAACAACTTTCAACAGTTATTCAACACAGTTATTTATTGAGGATTTATTTTGTTATTAGATACTGGAAACACAGCAGGAAATGCCTCTGCTCTCTTGGGGCTTCCATTCAAGTACGGGAAAATAGACATTCCACTAGCAAATAAATAAATGAACCAAATACTTACAGATAATAAAACATACTGTGTAGACACTAATAGTGTAATGAAATCTAACTAGAGATTTAATTTAGCAACATGTTTTCTTCCCTGACTGATCCTCAAGCTTGTGCCTGTAAACCAGTACTTTTTTTCTTCCTTATTGCCTTTTTCTAATTTCTGGACAAGTTACTAGTATTTTTTTTATGAAGAGACCTTGTATTGGAGCCATCTCAGACTATCATTTTTCTTTATGGGTATCATTCAATGACTCCAAAAAATTCTGAAGGCATCCTGGAGCAGCCTGACATTTCTATTTCTACAAGAATATATAGGCAGTTTCTTCATATACATGGGGTATGTAGGTTTTACAATCAGGAAACCAAGGAAGAATGCTGTCAGCTCACTTGGTGTGTTGCTGTCCATTCACTCACAGCACTGAGAGTGTCATCAGCCAGATGGGTGGGAACCAGTGTGCTGTTTCTGCCACCCAGAACACCTCACCAAGATTTTGCACAACCTCTGACTAATACAGCAATATTGATTTTATCTAAAGGGAATTACTTTTAAGAAAATTTTCTTCTAAATCACCCTGGAAGTCACTCTCTTATTTAACCAAATGATGTTGATTAAAAGGTTGAAATAAATGCTAAGTGAGCTGTTCTGTTTACTAGTGGAAACAATTATTTCTTCAGCCCTCGCCTTTCATCTCCATAAATTAATGCTCTTTTCTCTGTGCTTCATTGATGGCTGGTGAATTGTGCAAATATTTTTTTCTGTAAGAAATTAGATAAAGTAGTCTCAAGATTTCTTACCAAAAGTCATTATAAAGAATGGCAAATTAACACTTCAATTTAAAATATTGTTCTCAATCTAGGTTGCCTAAGTTCAAACATTTTAACCTTTAAATCAATTATTTGAGACCAAATTATATTTGTAAGTACATGGTTATTCTAGAGAAATTAAGTCATGTTAGCATTTCCTTTAATAAGAAAATGATTTTAGGACATTATAGAAATACATTATGTCAATAGTCACCTTCCTTTCTACTATCAGTACTACTGCCTCTAATATAGTGTCATCTCACCCTGACATCACAAATGAAAATAAATATATATTTGATTAATTCACATAGTGTGCCAATTTCACAATAGGGGTATACGTATATTAAGACAGTTTAAAAGTCAGACCTCAGCACTGCAGTTATTTAAAAAAAAAATCAATGAAAACCAAATCACTCACAGTAGCTCACAATTAAACCAAAAACTCGCTTGTGCTCTTTTTTCCCCACAAAAGGGGCATTTTTAAATGCAAATTGTTCAATACTCTAATTGCTCCAAGAGCATTTCTGATTAGCAATCTTAATCATGTTCTAGCGCCTTTTCATCCCAATTCCCAAGATTTTGTTATTATGTGTCAGCATGACTCAAGGGAAAGCCCAAACCCTGGTCCCACCAGACTGATACAACCTAGATTGTAAACAGAGTGGTTCTCAGCTCCAGGCCATCCTGTCTCACTTGACCCCTGTCTACTCAGAGCAGGAAACCAGCTCGGCTTCCCTTGGCAGTAAGGGAATGAAGTGCATCGATTGCTCGTGATTATTAGCTGGAGTGGGATGAGCCTCCTCCTTATTATGCAGATTAGCGGAGCTCTCAGTCCCAGCATATTGTGCAGATGCAGGCTAGCAGCTGCTCCTACAGATGGCAAGTACACAACTCCATTAGGATGGATCTATTGTCTGTTCCTGGCTTGCGTAGAAGCTAGGGCAGACCGGGCAAAGAGAAATTGTTACACGGCGAGATGTAAAGGCGCACACACTCTTAAAAATCTGCACCCAGGAGACTCTTTACACAGCAGGGCCAACAGCACTCAAATTAGAAATCTACCCTAAATAAGGACTTTTATATGTCACAATTAAGCTTGTGTATTTTTAAAAGCAGATTAACCGTTAAAATTGAGTAGCATAATTCAAATTTTGCAATGCCACGCTATTAAATATTCAGATTATAAACAAATCCTAAGAGATTCATTCAGAAATTTGCACTACATTCAGTTCTTCTGGAACCTTGTGTTTAGTTTGTTACCTTTAAAGAGGTGAGTTTATTTTCCATAGCATCAAAATGTGATAAGGAACTGAGCTTCCCTTCTTAAAGTGTTTGTTTTAGAATAGTTTGCCTTTTTAAAGTTACTATTTATTCTAAAGAGCATCAAAGCAGTTCATTCATTTGTCTGGAGCAAAAGCATGTATATAAGAATGTTTTCTGAATAAATATCCTTTAAAACATTAGCAACTGAATTACATTGTCTGCTGCAAAAATTTGGATGTGGTATAAAATAATTTGATTGCCAACTAATTGAAGAGATTAAGTTGGGTAAAGGATAGGTTTTTGTTCTGTTTTGTTTTGTTATAGCTAATGTTTGTCTAGATCTTCCCCTAAGATTTAACAATGAAAAAGATCCCTGGTCAAGAGAGAGTCTACAGAAACAGGAACTTTAGAAAAATGGGAGGGAGCGGGTAGATCACAAGGTCAAGAGATCGAGACCATCCTGGTCAACATGGTGAAACCCCGCCTCTACTAAAAATACAAAAAATTAGCTGGGCATGGTGGCACATGCCTGTAATCCCAGCTACTCAGGAGACTGAGGCAGGAGAATTGCCTGAACCCAGGAGGCAGAGGTTCTGGTGAGCCAAGATCACGCCATTGGACTCCAGCCTGGGTAACAAGAGCAAAACTCCATCTCAAAAAAAAAAAAAAAGAAAAAAAAGAAAAGAAAAAAAAAAAAGAAAAATGGGGGGGAACTGCCAGAATGTTACAAGGAGTATAACTTAAACTTCTTATCAAAATAAACATACTCTATTAAGTATGGTCTTTAAAAGATCAAAAGAATCAAGTTTAGAGGTGAATGCATGATAGAAAAAAAAAAAGTGACGACCTACTCAGTTACTCAGTCTAACTAATGTAGACAGGCAAATAAAATAATTTAAAAGCACATCAAGACCTGGTGTGGTGGCTCATACCTGTAATCCCAACACTGTGATGCCAGGGTGGTCAGATCACTTGATGTCAGGAGTTCGAGACCAGCCTGGCAAAACACCATCTCTACTGAAAATACAAAAATTAGCCTGGCATGGTGACAAGTGCTGGTAATCCCAGCTACTTGGGAGGCTGAGGTAGGAGAATCACTTGAACCCAGGAGACGGAGGTTGCAGTGAGCTGAGATCGCACCACTGCACTCCAGCCTGGGTAATGGAGCAAGACTCCATCTCAAAAAAGCCCATAAAAAAAAAAAGACACCTGTTATAGAACCATAGTTAAAACAGCACAAAATAAAGGGAAAGTAGAGGGAAGAAAACATGTAAATAAATTGTTGTAGAGTCATGTTTTCCAAACTATCTTAACCATCACCCATATGAAGAATACCTCTTCAAACCCAGTCTACGCATGCATATATATGTGTAAAAGTTTTATAAAACATACCCTTACTACTTTGCATTCTGATGTTTTCTTTTATTCTACTAATATTTTCTAATGAGAGTCATCACATTAAATGCATTTCATGGTTGTTTTTAGTACAGTTTAAAACATACTATTCTAGAATGTGTTCAAGCAAGTAATGTCGAAAAAGAAATATATTGTGTGAATGTCAATATCAGTGTTACATGAGACAAGAATCTACTCCAAATTGCCAGACTCACACAGAACTAACACTCTTCAGGGCTTTGCAGGGAAACAAAATTAAAGAAAAAAATTTGTCTCCATTCTCCAGAATGAAGCATAGTGTAGTGGCCAATGGCTGAAAGAAGCACTAGGACTGGATCAAACAGGTTGCAGATGGGCTGGTGAGGAGGATATGGCCCTGGAATTTATGCTAGACATCTGTAAGATCAAAAATAACAGAAAGCAGATGCACTTCAGGAGATAAAGTGTTAAATGGCACATCCTAGAAAGGACACATAGGCAATTAAGAGTTAGGAAAGTGGAACCCCTGTACCCAAGGCTGAAAATAGATTCCTCTTCCAAAGAGCATTCAAGCCTTTGTGGAAAGATTGCCTAAATATAGCCAAGATCAACAAAATCACAGAGCTTCGAGAAGTCCAACCACCACTGCAGAGAGAATACAGGCGAAATACGCTCTGTGACTGTATTAATCAGCAACTCAGCAACACATTGACAACACACAATTACAAAATAGTAAACTTAAAACAGATTGAAATTATGATTTTGTAAACTGAATGTCTTGCCAATACATAACATTTAAACCTAAAGTTCAAATCGTCTTGTGAATCCATCTCAGTTCAAAACACCTTTTTTAATAAGGAAGCTCCATGAGTCTAATAACTTGGTGTATTCCATTTACTGCTGTATCCACAGCACACTGTATAATCTCTTACACGGATTAGAGTAGGCACTCAATAAAGGGCTGATAAGTGACTGTGTCAGCACAGTAAATAGTGCACATGGAATAGCAAACTAGTTACATCACAGCATAATAAGTCAAAAATTCAACTATATACCATACAAAGTTAGCAGAGATTTTACTGGGGAGTCGAGAGCCACCAAACACTTTTGAGAGAGTTTTAAAGAGTAATCAAAAGAAGAATGGACATTCTGAGGAAAAAGCAATAGAATATGCAAAGGCACAGAATATGAAACATCAGCTCAACTGCAAGTAGTGCCTTGTGGCCAAAAAAGTAAGCCTCCCACAGCTGGGAGAATAGGGGATGCAGGCAGAGGATAGATGCCAGGTGAGAAGGTAGCTAGGGTCAGGTCGTAAGAGGCCTTGACTATGTCATACCAAAGAGGAGCTGAACTGTAATACACCATAAAGAATTTTAAGCAGAAGAAAGACACAGTCAGATTTGACTTAAATTTTTTGGGTTACATAAATAGAGCCCATTTAATTATCTATTACAAACCCTATAAACAGATTTGCTGTATTTTCTGGCAATTGACAGCCCTTGGTTCCAGCCTTCTGTCTGTGGTCTGACCATTTACAGGAACTCATCAAACCTAAGAGCACTTTTTCCTCCCTCTAGACAAATCTGGCTGTCATTTCTGGATCTTGTTCCTCAATGCAATGCCCCTTTGCCTACAAGAAACAATAGTGCTCCATGACTTCCTTTCCCCTCAAACTGAGGCTGCTTGAATGCAAGCCACTGACTGATCAACATTTTGGCCACAATAAGGGTAGCTGGAAACTCACTCCAGTTTCAGGAATTCACAGATGAATTTTGTGTTAGTAAAACGTTTGCTACCGATTTACTCTTCATAGCAGCCTTTGCTGCTGACTTCAAATTGTCCTTGGGACCTCTGCTCAAACTTTTTGCATCACCCAGTACCTTTTCCATTCGCCATTTTTATTTGTTAAAATTCTTCCCGCCCACATGACACTTAATCACATTCATTCTTGTTTTGTAGTTGAATTTAAACATATCAATCTTCTCCATGGATTGCAACCCTTGAGGGCAGAAACCAGAAGTGATTTATCTTTGATCCCACTCACATCCAAAATAGTAGATAAGATAGTAAATGAGAATAAATGAAATAACATATGTCAAATCCCTGTGTATAATGCAAATTACTGTGAAAGTCATAGTTCTTATTAATCTCTCTCTCTCTCTCTCACACACACACACACACACACACACGCACAGAGCAAAATAATTACTTCTCAATAGAATTTTCTAGCCATCCATAGCATTTACCCCACAAGAACACTGGGGGTCCTTCCTATTTCCCTTGGTCATTCTCCTCCCAGTATTCTTCTTGCTATTTTTACCCATCTGTCCTCATCTGAGGATCTTGGCTAACAGTCTGCCCCATTCAGAGAAGAGGACATGTGTATTTGGCCCATGGATTGCCTTTATGGTTGCATCTGAGTGTGTGTATATTATATGTGTCTGTGTGCATGTATGCACACAAGTACATCAGAACATTAAAATTCAGAAGAAATAACACCAACACCACCTTTGGGGCTTCTGTTGAAACATGGTAACATAAGCTGGAGCTGAGTTGGGGCTACCCTGTTGATGGAAGTTCACTCTCTCCAGTTTGGCAGTCCCCATCTCTTCCTATGGTTTCCATGATATCCAGCCAGGAGTTCAGTCATTTATCAATATGCTCATCCTGTTACAAATTTTTTTATAATAGAGGTATATTTCTCTGATTCTACATCTCTATCAAAAGTGGGAAAAAGACTGAGAAAGCTGCATGGTTTTTCTTATATTAGACCTGCTGTATTTATTTATGTTACTTTATGTGGCCCCTGGGACATTCTGTCTTTAGACCCCTGATCCAGAGACCATATCAGCAAAAAAGCAGGACCACTATAAGTGATCTGGAACCAGGATGTATTATGCAACAGAGGTAGCTGGGGAAGAAGTGTATGGAAATCTAGTGGTGAGCCTGAAACCAAATGCCAGAGGTAAGCAGGGCAGTACTTGGGAAGAAACCTGGACAGGAAGCAACAAAGAAAAAGACAAATTAGAACTTGTGAGGACAAACCAGAGCTTCCATTTGTCTCTCATCATCTCTAAATTGACGTGAGAGACTTGGAAAAGAAACTGGTGCCCTTCACCATGATGCTGCACACATGCCTCACCCAAGACTCACAGAAGCTGAAGAGAGAGGTCTAGCAGGAGCTGCAGGAGCTGTGAGCTCAGCCTTTTGCAAGCCGGTTGAGTCAGTATACATAATAGATCAGCAATATTGCCAGGGAGCCTGGAGCCTTATGCAGATTTTCAGAGCTAATGTCTGCTACTTCACTTCTGCCTCCCAAATCTGGAGTAAATTTCTCTTGTGGCCACACTTGACCCAGAACCGTATAGAGAAGGGAATTCTGGGAAGTGTAGTTCCACCTTAGCTAAATGACAGTACAAAACCGCTACAACATCTATGGATACAATTTGGGCAGGTCAATTATCACAGCACACACAATGAATAAGTCTTTGTTGCACTTCATCTAACCCTAATAATAGAAGAAAAATCAAAGATAGCTTAGAAAATGTAAGAATATCTTTTCTTTTGGTTGAGTTGTTATTAAGGTATAATATTTGCACATATTTGTGCTAATATTTTATGTATTTTGTGCTAACATAATTTAATATAATTTGTGCTATTATATATAATTATTTTATGCTTATATAATTTGTGCTAATATTATACAGTACATGTGATATTTTGTAACATGTGTGCAATGTGTAATGATAAGTCAGGATACAGGATATTTAAGATATCCATCACCTAATGTAAATCACTTCTATGTGTCGGGAATGTTTCAATTTCTCTCTTCTAGATATTTTGAAATATACAATACATTGTTGTTAACTATAGTCATCCTGCTCTTCTATTGAACATTGGAACTTATTCCTTCTAACTATATGTTTGTATACATTAATCAACCTCTCTTCATCCCTGCACACACACCAACAACCACACCGCTTCCTAGCCTCTGGTATCTATCATGCTACTCTCTTCCTCTGTGAGATAAACTTTTACAGTTCTCACATGTGAGTGAGAACATGCCTATTTGCTTTTCTGTGCCTGGCTTATTTCACTGGACATATTGACCTCCAGTTCCATCTATGTTGTAGCAAATGACATAATTTTATTCTTTTTATGGAAAAATGGTATTCCATTGTGAATATATGTCACATTTTCTTTATCCATTTGTCTGTTGATGGACACTTAGGTTGATTCCATATCTTTGCTGTTGTGAATAGTGCTGCAACAAACATACAATGCAGGTATCCCTTTGGTGTACTGATTTTTTTTTTCCTTTGAATAAATACCCAGTAGTGGGATTGTTGGATTGTATGATAGTTCTATTGTTATGTTTTTGAAAAATCTTCATGCTGTTTTCCATAGTGGCTGTATTAACTTACATTCACACTAACAGTGAAAAAGAGTTCCCTTTTCTCCACATCCTCACCAACATCTGTTACTTTTTTGTCTTTTTAGTAATAGCCAAGAATGTATGGATATATCTTAGCTGTTACATTTCAATACCATGACCAGCTCTCAGTGCAGTGCCCTGCATGAAGTAAATGTCTAATATATTTTAGTGAATTATATCAGGTAGTCCTGGTGACCCAGTTTTTTAAAAATCTAAGATGAAATTCATAGTAGGGAAAAGAATAGCATTATCAGAACATATCTTTTGCTTCTATTAATATTATCTCATTGTTCAAGAAAAGACTAAGACTATATTTACTAAGAGTAAATAATGGTTTTTGTGTATAAATATTATATCTAGATTCCACAAATTTTCCATTTTAAACATAAAAATGACCTTTATATAGCACATCCTGATTAAGAAATAAATTCCTAATTAAGTAAATCATTAACATTAATAACAGAGACATAAACTATATTAGTTCATTTTCATGATGCTGACAAAGACATACCCAAGACTGCAAAGAAAAAGAGGTTTAAGGAACTTGCAGTTCCACAAGGCTGGGGAGGCCTCACAGTCATGACAGAAGGAAAGGTGGAGCAAGTCACATCTTACATGGATGGTGGCAGGCAAAGAGAGCTTGTGCAGAGAAACTCCTTCTTACAAAACTATCAGGTCTTATAAGACTGGGAGCCTAAGTCACAAGAATCACTTGAACCCCTGGGAGGCAGAGGTGGCAGTGAGCTAAGATCGTGCCACTGCACTCCAGCCTGGGAGACAGAGTGAGGGGCTTCCATCCAACATTTTGACATATATCTGTGTTCCATCTCAAGAAAAAAAAGAAATATGAGTTTCATTTTGAGATCTGTTCTGGGGATAATGGTACTCAAGGACTAAGGCATAATATTTATCCTGAAAAGATGCATTAAGGGGTGTGATTCTTCAAAAACCTGAGTGTTTCTGAGCTAAGTCCCTTATTAATATAATGTGTCATTTTAATTTCGAATGCTTATGATAATGTTTATTGGGGAATTTTCTCTTTTCTTTCTCTCTCTCCTTCCTTCCCTCCCTTCCACTTCTTTCCTTTATTTTTTTGAGATGAGGTCTTGCCCTGTTGCCCAGGCTGTATGGAGTGCAGTGGCATGTATCAGAGAATTTCTGATTAACCTTTGTTAAAAGAAAATGTGTACTCAAGTTAAATTAGGAATATGTCATCCAGTAACACAAACTAAAATTAAGTTTATTCCTGAAAGCGTCTAACCAACAATGGCTAGCTTGGGGATGGCTCAATACATTAGATACACTAATCCATTAAGTGGAAGAATTCTTTCTGTTTGTTCCCTGATGCATCTGATTTTGAGACCCCTGCAACTGAGCATCTATATCAGTGAGGGTTTGATCAGGGAAGTGGACCCCCTTGACATTGGATAAAGGATTTATTCTAGGGATTAAACTGTGAGAACTGGTGAAGAAAAGAGCAATTTATCCAACAAAGAAAAATTTCTAGGTGGCAATATGTAGGCCAATTTATTTTTTTTTCAATATTATTAAGCAAAATATATATGACTTAATGAAGCTTTTTGGTTATTTGAAGAAATGAAGGTTTAGTTTTCCTGTTAATTTGTTAATCTTTCTTTATTTCCTATTTTTTACCCATTTGCAAGAAATTTGTAACATTTTGACATATATCTGTTACAGATTAAACACCTGAGAGTAATCTCCACAACAAATTCATTAATTGCCCTTTGTTTATGACATGGTTTGACTCTGTGTCTCCACCCACATCTTATCTTGTATCTCTCATAATTCCCACCTGTTGTGGGAGGGGCTTGGTGGAAGATAAATGAATCATGGGGGCAGGTCTTTCCTGTGCTGCTGTCGTGTTAGTGAATAAGTCTTATAAGATCTGATAGTTTTATAAGAAGCAGTTTCTCTGCACAAGCTCTCTCTTTGCTTGCTGCCATCCATGTAAGATGTGACTTGATCCTCCTTTCCTTCTGCCATGACTGTGAGGCCTCCCCAGCCATGTGGAACTGTAAGTCCACTAAACCTCTTTTTCTCCCCAGTCTTGGGTATGTCTTTGTCAGCATCATGAAAATGGACTGATACAGTTTATATATCTGTTATTAATGTTAATGATTTAGTTGGGATTACAGGCATGCATTACCATACCTGGCTAATTTTTGTATTTTTAGCAGAGATGGGGTTTCACCATGTTGGTCAGGCTAGTCTCAAACTCCTGACCTCAACTGATCCACTCACCTCAGCCTCTTACAGTGCTGGGATAACAGGCATGAGCCACTGCACCCGGCCAAAACCCATATTTCTTGAACTCTATTTTCTCAAAAGTGTGTAAATCTAAAACTTCCCAGAAAAGACCCTCTCTGTATCTAGGACCCACTAAGAAGAAAGCGGATTACTTCCCCAAACTGTGCTGGATTCCATTTTTCTCTTTTGATACATTATGTCAGTAAGTTTAATGCAGTCCAAATCTACACATCAGTCATGAGGTTTAAAACAACCAACCTAGAAGTTTTGAAATGCAATCACCAGGGTCTGGAAATTGAGGCTCATTCTTCAATAGAAAATATCTCAAACTTTTGAGGCAGCCTACAGTTGTCCATACTTTGATAGATGATACTCAAAACTGTGATGATATTGCCATGAACTTTATCATTGCCAAGCATATTGGAAAGACTTCAGGGATATTTTTGAAGCTTGTAAACATGGACAATTTGAAAAAAGAAACCAACGGTGACTATTCTGGAACATGATATCAAGCTGAGCACACTCTGCAGAGGTCTTATTGTATAAATAAACTTGTTAATACCTATGATAGCATGCTATTAAAATATTTCAACATTATGATTTCTCAGTTTGGTTTTCCATATGCCAACTACAAAAGAAAAATGTGAAAGTAAAACAAACCTGAAAACTGCTTGGTATTTGAGTAGCTTCTCCATGCTATGTATTTTTTTAAGCAATATAATGAATTTTAATCTACTCCAGAAGTCTCTACAATAGAAAAAAATGTGCCGTGCTTCTAGGATATAAAATTTACATTACCTTCAAAAGCCAAGAAGTTAGTCCTATCCAGTTAGGTCTTCTTATGAAGAGTTTTCATCCAGGGATATAACTCCTTGGTCAGTGATTTCATGATTTACATTTTGAAACTGTTCTAGAGTTCCTTTGACTCCTAGCATTTGCCTTATGGACATATAGCAAGTGGTTTCCAGGATCAGAAGCTCAAGAGAGGCATTTCTCAGCTTTTTGATGAAAGGTTGTTTTAATTTGAAGCCTGAAATGCCTTTTTAGCAAAAGCCTGTGGTATGGGATAAAGCCATGTGAAAAGAGAATAGTCTCAGTCACATATGAAGAGGAAAATTTGCAGCTGCCAATTCTCTCCTGTGGCCCTGACAACCAACTCTTCCAGGACTAAGTCAGTCCAGCATGATTTTGATGTAACCATCAGTGCTTTTGTTTTTGTTAAGTCTTTTGTGACTGGGATAGTTAATTTTAGTAGCTGAAGAACATCTAGTTGTTTGATGTTTGTGAACATTTACTGCATGAATCACAAAACAATATAGCCTACATTTCTTATATACAACTTATATGCAGCAAAGAGTAAACGTGTTACTAGATTCAGGTAGTGCATTTTGTCACTGAATCTGGACTTGAGAATGTACATTAATTCTTATATTTTACATAATGTATGTGTTGTTTAAGAAATGTATAAAATACATTCTGAAAAAATAAATAAGTAGGACTTGGCAGAAGTTAAAACCCTTTGTATCAAAAGATCTTTATCATTAGAGCATTGCTTATCATCTGGATACTAAAAAGTTGTATTGTAAACAAAGCCAAACACATTCAGAACTTTAAAAAAAAAAAGATCCAAGGTACTATTAATCATGATGAAATTTCAACTACATACAAGGAGTAGACAATAAGAACTGAGTCATAGAAGAGGAATTATATAAAGAGTCTGCATGAGTTCACTGTTAAGGTTGCCCACTCTCTGTTATGTGAATTCGTATCTGTGTTCCACCGATTATCTGTGTTTAGTCCTTGTTCACTACTGGGGCAAGGAATTCTTAACTCTGTTTACCACCTTTTCCTTCTCCTCCTTTCTCTCTTCTTCTTCCTTCTCCTCTTCCTTCTTACATAATGCCAATATATTCTCAAAATTGCAAAGCTGGGAGAATATTAAAATAATCATGGCTAATGTTCCAATAATGAGAGGTCTTTTGTGCATTTAGTTCAATATATGGAGGTTTTTATTTTTACTTGGAGAGTACATGTGTCCTAATGCAGTCAGATTTCAAAAAACAAAAAACTTAGAACTTTACTAAAAATTGCTAATGTCAGTTATCTGTTTTGTCCACTATTGGTAGTACTTTTTTGCCTCTTGGGATTCCTCTAGCAGATAAATAAACTTTTACCATCCATGTGTTCTATTTAAAAAAACAAAATATCCATCCCTTTTGTTAAATTTAAAGATTATCCAATCAAAGTAATCATGTTTAAACATCACATATTTTGCATATCTAATTATTTATTGAATGAACAAAGAAACTTTTCCACCAGAACTATTCTGGTTTCTGCCAGAACAGAATATATGTACCTTATATACATGTTGAAAATCTACCTAAGGTTGCTTTAAAATCTACAACATACTAGAATCTCTGGGACACATTTAAAGCAGTGTCTAAAGGAAAATATATAGCAATAAATGCCAACACGAGAAGCAAGGAAAGATATAAAACCAACACCCTATTGTCAAAATTGAAAGAGCCAGAGGAGCAAGATCAAAAAATCTCAAAACCTAGAAGAAGACAAGAAATAACTAAGATCAGAGCAGAACTGAAGGAGATAGAGACACAAAAAAACCCTTCAAAAAATCAATAAATCCAGGAGCTGATTTTTCGAAAAGATCAACAAAATAGACCACTAGCCAGATTAATAAAAAAAAAAAAGAGAGAGAATAATCAAATAAATGAAATAAAAAATTATAAAGGGGATATCACCACAGATTCCACAGAAATACAAACCATCATCAGAGATTATTACAAACAACTCTATGCATATAAACTAGTAAGCCTGGAAGAAATGGATAAATTACTGGACACTTGCATCCCCCAAGCCTAAACCAGGAAGAAGTCGAAACCCTGAATAGACCAATAACAAGGCTGAAGTTGAGGCAGCAATTAATAGCCTACCAACCAAAAAAACCCCAGGTCCAGATGGGTTTGCAGCCAGATTCTACCAGACATTCAAAGAGGAGATGGTACCACTCCTTCTGAAACTATTCCAAACAATACAAAAAGAGGGAATCCTCCCCAAATAATTTTATGAGACCAACATCATCCTGATACCAAAACCCAGCAGAGACTCAACAAGAAAAGAAAACTACAGGCCAATATCCATGATGAACATAGATGCAAAAATCTTCAATAAAATACTGGCAAACCAACTGCAACAGCACATCAAAAAGCTTATCCATCATGATCAAGTAGGCTTCATCCCAGGGATGCAAGGCTGGTTCAACATATGAAAGTCTATAAACGTAATTCACCACATAAACAGAACCAAAGACAAAAACCACATGATTATCTCAATTGATGCAGAGAAGGCCTTTGACAAAATTCAACAGCCCTTTATGCTAAAAACTCTCAATAAACTAAGTATTGATGGAACATATCTCAAAATAATAAAAGCTATCTACAACAAACCCACAGCCAATATCATACTGAATGGGCAGAAACAGGAAGCATTCCCTTTGAAATCTGGCACTAGACAAGGATGCCCTCTCTCACCACTCCTATTCAATATAGTACTGGAAGTTCTAGCCAGATCAATCAGGCAAGAGAAAGAAATAAAGCATGTTCAAATAGGAAAGGAGGAAGTCAAATTGTCTCTATTTGCAGATGACATGATTGTATATCTAGAAGATCCCATCGTCTCAGCCCAAAATCTCCTGAAACTGATAAGCAACTTCAGCAACGTCTCAGGATACAAAATCAATGTGCAAAAATCACAAGCATTCCTATACACCAATAACAGACTTAAAGAGAGCCAAATCAAGAATGAACTGCCTTTCACAATTGCTACAAAGAGACTAAAATACCTAGGAATACAACTAACAAAGAATGTAAAGGACCTCTTCAAGGAGAACTGCAAACCATTTCTCAATGAAATAAGAGCGGCACAAACAGATGGAGAAACATTCCATGCTCATGGTTAAGAAGAATCAATATCATGAAAATGGCCATACTGCCCAAAGTAACTTACAGATTCAATGCTATCCCCATTAAGCTACCAATGACCTTCTTCACAGAACTGGAAAAAGCCACCTTAAACTTCATATGGAACCAAAAGAGAGCCCGCTTAGCCAAGTCATTTCTAAGTAAAAAGAACAAAGCAGGAGGCATCACATTACCTGACTTCAAACTATACTATAAGGCTACAGTAATCAAAACAGCATGGTACTGGTACCAAAACAGAGATATAGACCAATGGAACAAAACAGAGGCCTCAGAAGCAACACCCCACATCTACAGTCATCTGATCTTTGACGAACCTGACGAAAACAAGCAATGGGGAAAGGATTCCCTGTTTAATAAATGGTGTTGGGAAAACTGGCTAGCCATGTGCAGAAAGCAGAAACTGGACCCCTTCCTGACACCTTACACTAAAATTGACTCCATATGGATTAAAGACTTAAACATAGACCTAACACCATAAAAACCCTAGAAGAAAATCTAGGCAAAACTATTCAGGACATAGGCATAGGCAAGGACTTCATGACCAAAACACCAAAAGCATTGGCAACAAAAGCCAAAATAGACAAATGGGACCTAATCAAACTCCACAGCTTCTGCACAGCAAAAGAAACAGTCACTAGAGTGAATTGGCAACCAACAGAATGGGAAAAAATTTTTGCAATCTACCCATCTGACAAAGGGCTGATATCCAGAATCTACAAAGAAATAAAACGGATTTACGAGAAAAAAACAAGCCCATTCAAAAGTGGGCAAAGGATATGAACAGACACTTTACAAAAAAAGACATATATGAGGCCAACAAACATATGAAAAAATGCTCATCATCACTGGTCATTAGAGAAATACAAATCAAAACTACATTGAGATACCATCTCACACCAGTTAGAATGGCGATCATTAAAAAATCTGGAGACAACAGATGCTGGAGAGGATGTGGAGAAATAGGAACACTTTTACACTGTTTGTGGGAGTGTAAATTAGTTCAACCATTGTGGAAGACAATGTGGCAATTCCTCAAGGACCTAGAAATAGAAATTCCATTTGACCCAGCAATCCCATTACTGGGTATATATCCAAAGGATTATAAATCATTCTATTATAAGGACACATGCACAGAAATGTTCATTGCAGCACTGTTTACAATAGTAAAGACTTGGAACCAACCCCAATGCCCACTGATGATGGACTGGACAGGGAAAATGTGGCACATATACACCATGGAATACTATGAAGCCATAAAAAATGATGAGTTCGTGTCCTTTTTAGGGACATGGATGAACCTGGAAACCATCATTCTCAGCAAACTGACACAAGAACAGAAAATCAAATACCACATGTTATCCTAGGCAGGTGTTGAACAATGAAAACACATGGACACAGGGAGGGGAACATCACACACTGAGGTCTGTCGGCGGGGAACTAGGTGAGGGACAGTGGGGGATGGGGAGTTGGGGAGGGATAACATGGGGAGAAATGCCAGATATAGGTGATGGGGAGGAAGGCAGCAAACCACATTGCCATGTATGTACCTACGCAACAATCTTGCATGTTCTTCACATGTACCCCAAAACCTAAAATGCAATAAAATATGTATTTTAAAAAAACAGATTCCTAAGCATCATTTATTATTCTGGCTTTCAAAACCCATTAACAAGTACTTAGACCCCAGAAGAGATCAAATTGTAGACTAAACTACAGCTGGCAAGGTCACAACACTAAGAGGAAATTCTCTGAATCTCTTGAACTTATGGGTTCTGGATAAGAAAGGACTGAGGAAGAGCTCTTCAGTTTGGGAAACTGAAATGAGAACAAATTATTACAGAGCTATTGGTACCAATTGGTGATTATTTAAATGTGTTGTTAGGCCCATATTCCTGATGGATTTATTCCAAATTCAGTTTCATATTTAGGAAATAAATGAGATCAATACATGTGTGCACCCACATGTAGAAGCATGTTTACAAAGTATAGATAAGCAACAATCTGGTGTGGGTGTTATTTGGGCATCTTTAGTGCTAGCTAATGAACAGCTCACCAACTGTTATGGTTTTACAGTCAGCAGAAATAAGTGGCTGGAGTTCCAGATGTCAAATCCTTCTCTATAGTTACTCACTGGCAACATCAAGTACATGAATGGAGGTGTTAATTCAGAATTGTGTGTGTGAAATAAACAAAGAAGACTAGAAATCCCATTAAGATTTTCTCCCTTGGCCCCTCATGTTTGTGCGTGCGTGTGCGCGCGCGCGCACACACACACACACCACAAATGACCCTCAGGCAGTACGCCCTCTAATGGAGCACTAACATCAGGCCTGACTTAGTGGCTGCTTTGGGGAAGCAGGTGCTCAGCTTCCCCTATCTTTGCTCTGTGACAGTTTCTGTGTCACATACACCATCACCAGCCTGACACATGTATGCCATCCCCCTTAATAACCCAGGAAGGTCTTGGAGGTCAGAGGTTCCCCTCAAATGACTGACAGCCATGGAGGCACCATACCTGCGATAGAGCCGTCAGCTGGAATGAGATGACAGGACCCCGTGGGGAATTCCTTTCTTTTCCAACAAGGAAACTTCACTCAGCATGACCTGCCTTGGAGAAAGCTTCGGACAAGGTCCTTTCTTTTCCCCTTCAAATTCTGCCTTGAAACAAGCTCTCTTGGCCACCTGCAATTGCTGTAAATCAATTTCCAAACAGAAATCACTATGCAAAATATGCATAAGCCAAGATGGGTAAGGAGATGACAAGCTGCCCTGCCCTGCCTCCTGTCATGTGGGGTCTCCTCTCTCATCTTCCACAAAGCCCCAAGAAGTTCAAAGAGGACTCAAATTCACAGATTTTTAAGACTGGAGATGACTCAGATTCTCCTGCCTCTGCCACTACCCACAACTTAAACTCCTCTTTTGGTGTATTCAGTCATCATTGTCATTTGGTTTTATGTAACACAACCAAAATACCAATGCAATCATTTGCAAAGAGAAATACAAATATCAAAGGAACCAGATTTTTCAGTTCCTATCACTGACCCACTCTATCTGTGTAAACTCCCCGAACTCTTAATTGTATGTACATTTTTAAAGGTGGCAATTGATATCCATTGTTCCTTATTGGAAAAATATCCATCTCATTAGGTAGCATTTTCAACTTGGAAAGACCTGTGAATTTTCTTCTTCCTTCTCCAGGGTCCTGCTCATCAATTTGCAAAATATCAATAGTAAGTTTTGTGTTATGAGTATTTCACTACTTTCTTTTAACAAACAAACAAAAAAAGACATGCCTGTAGCCTTTAAGAAAAGAAAAATGCTCCAGTTCTTATGGTCTTCCCTTTGTACTCCCAGTGGGGTATAGGGTGGCAGATAACAGTCTAGAGGAGAAAGAGGAATACCCCAAGAGTGAGAAGCAAGATGAGGCTTCTCTCTCTTCCAGGACTGTGCTGGGCACAGAGGATTTCATAGGCTACTTTGCACTTGTGTTAACAAGTGCTTGCTCCTGTATGCTCCAAGAGCTAGACAAACTTGGACTGAAATCTAGCTCTGGCCCTCTCCAGCTATGTGACTTTTGACAAGCCACATCACCAAATTCTGGAGTGTCCTACTGTGTGTGACTGTCCAGGGCCCTCCATACATCATCTGCTTCAATCCTCACAAACTTACCAGGCAGAGCCATTATCTCTTCTAGTTTCCCAGTGAGGACCCTGAGACTTAGTAGGGTTAATGCAGTTGCTCCAAATCACACACAGGCAGTGAGAACTGTTAAGCCCATTAACCTCTAGTTTATTTCTCTATTTCTAAAATGGGGAGAATAGTAACTACTTTGCAAGAGCATCACAAGAATTAGAGGTGCTCACTAAATGGTGGCTGTAATAAGTGATAAAAGTCACAAGATCCTCATAAGAGCAATAATTTTATTGATGAGGGAAGTCACATGGCTAGTTAGTGATAGGGCTGGGACTAGGATCTAAGCCGACCAGCTTCCAGTCTGTTGCTCATCTGACCACGCTATGTTGAAAAGGACACACCTGTGACAATAAATTGACAGTAGACCAACACTTAACTAATCACAACATCAGGAATTCATGCAACGTAGATCTGGGGCAGAAAATGGGTGTTTATTTGGAGAGCAGACCTCCAAACAAGGGGAAGGAATGGAGAAAGCAATGGATGTCCTCAGATCAGTTAGAAATGCTTTCTGACAACAACAGATGCTGGCAAGGCTGTGGTGAAATAGAAACACTTTTACACTGTTGATGGGAGTGTAAATTAGTTCAACCATTGTGGAAGATGGTGTGATAATTCCTCAAGGATCTAAAAATAGAAATACCATTTCATCCAGCAATCCCATTAATGGGTATATACCTAAAAGATTATAAATCATTCCACTATAGACACATGCACATGTTTATTGCAGCACTATTTACAATAGCAAAGACTTGGAACCAACCCAAATCTCCACCAATGATAGACTAGATAAAGAAAATGTAGCCCATATACACCATGAAATACTATGCAGCCATAAAACAGAACGAGTTCATGTCCTTTGCAGGGATGTGGATAAAGCTGGAAGCCATCATTCTAAGCAAACTAACACAGGAACAGAAAACCAAACACTGCATGTTCTCACTCATAAGTGGAAGTTGAACAATGAGAACACATAGACACAGGGAGGGGAACATCACACACTGGGGCCTGTCGGGGGTGGGGGTTAAGGAGAGGGAAAGACCTGTGAATTATTTTCTTCCTTCTCCAGGGCCCTGCTCATCAATTTGCAAAATGTCACTAATAGTAAGTTTTGTGTTATGTGTATTTCACCACTTTTTTTTAAAAGACATGCCTGTAGCCTTTAAGAAAAAAGAGGGCCGGGCGCGGTGGCTCATGCCTGTAATCCCAGCACTTTGGGAGGCCGAGGCAGGTGGATCACGAGGTCAAGAGATCGAGACCATCCTGGTCAACATGGTGAAATCCCGTCTCTACTAAAAATACAAAAAAATTAGCTGGGCATGGTGGCACGTGCCTGTAATCCCAGCTACTCAGGAGACTGAGGCAGGAGAATTGCTTGAACCCAGGAGGCAGAGGTTGCGGTGAGCCGAGATCGCGCCACTGCACTCCAGCCTGGGTAACAAGAGCGAAACTCCGTCTCAAAAAAAAAAAAAAAAAAAGAAAAGAAAAAAGAAAAAAAAAAGCTTCAATTCTTATGGCCAGATTCAAGCTATTCTCCTGCTTCAGCCTCCTGAGTAGTTGGGATTATAGGTGTGCACCACAATGCCCGGCTAACTTTTTTGTATTTTTAGTAGAGACTGTGTTTTGCCATGTTGGCCAGGCTGGTCTCGAACTCCTGAGCTCAAGTGATCCACCCACCTCGGCCTACCAAAGTGCTGGGATTACAAGCGTGAATCACCGTGCCCAGCTTCATGTCATCTTCACAGGCTGAAATTAATTACTGAATTTACTGATCTGAAAATTATATGAGCCTACAGGTATTTGGATAATGACAGATAACTGATGAGTGTACTAATACATTTCATGGATTCTCAGATGTACATTTTTGGGTTTTTGCACATTTTAACATCTCTGCAATCCAGATGTGCCTTACTATCGCCATCAGCCAGCAGAAAGTCTAGGCAGAGTTGTCATGGTCTGCTCATGAGAGAACATAAAACACCAGCATCAAGACTTACAGAATGGATCTCATTGACAAGGAAGAAAATCCCAGAGATAGCAGTGGAGCACTTTTTAAAGAAATGTTGTATTATCAATGCTCTTGACGGCCCAAAAAAAATACTGCATAGAAAAACATGGTTCTAGCCAGCTCGGAGTTGAATCATTAGAGTTGGATTTAGGTATACATAGGAGTTACATTTTTTTTTTAACCTGTGGATTATCTAAATCAGTCTAGAAATCCGTCTAGAAAAGCTATTTCAAGAACTATACAATAAAAATTCTAAGTCATCATTTAAAATTAGAAAACATTCTGTCACAGTTTGATTGGCAGTATCTTTTTCTTAAAATAATGGTCCTTCTTGTAATCAATAACATCTTAGATTCAGTGGAAAACAGCTTAAGTAGAAATACACCACAATGCAGTGAGCTTGCAGTAGTAAAATAACCAAAACTTTAATTATTAAAAGAAAATGAATATAATTTCCTCTTGCTCTAGAAACATTAATATTTAAAATGTTACAGTAACCTTTATATATAATGCATGCTCTATTTAAAAAAGGTAACACACCCAAAAAAGGCATTACGAAGTAAGCTATTTTGTTTGTTGCTTCTCAAACTTTGTATTTTTAGTACAGAGGAATTGGAAAACACTAAAAATCTTCAAAAAAGGAAAACAATTTATATTACAAAGAGTAAAACATTGAAACTTAAGTTAAATATAAACTGTGCCTCTTTCTACTCCCTTGAGCTTGCTAAGCCTCACTTTTTTATTTGTAAAGTAGAGATTTAAAGCAGCCGTGCCATCTTGTTGTTTCAAGAATTGAAAGGTTGGCACATATAAAATGTCTAGTAAAGAGATCCACATACTCGGAGCTAAATAATTCATACTTGTATTATTCTGATTATCCTTATGATTATTTTACATTTGGCTCAGTGATCAACAAATACTGGAGTGAAAGAGTAGAAAACAAAAAACTGAAGTATCATATCGCCATCATTTTAAAAGACTCTATTCCCAGCAATGAATGATCTAAAAATGTTATTTTAAAGCTTACATAATAGTTTCCTCATAGACTCAAAAACAGACAATTTTTCAAAGAATTTAAGCAGGAATAGAAATGAAAAAGTAATCCCATTTTCTTTGGCACTGTGGTACTGAATAGCCTAATAGTTCAATGCTATTCACAAAATAATGCAGCCAGAGAGATTTCCTTAGTGTTGGGGGTGAGGGTGGAGGTCATAGAGTAGGGAGGAAAGCGGGGAGAAAACTGCAGTTTCTTATAATCCAAAATTCAACTCAGTCCTTCAAGAAACAGAATCTTTACCCCTACACATGCATACACACACTCACACACCTTTTGTTTTTTAAAGATCTTGAAAATGTTTAGTCTAATGGGTCTTAAATGTCAATCCTCTGGTGGGGAAGGAAAAGGGCACCACACACAAATCCTTCCCTGTTTGGTCCAAGCCAGATGTACAAGAAAACGAGCTCGAAATAAAGCATAACATAATTATAATACACTCTTCTAAAAAAAAAATTCTGCCACACATTAAAATGTGAAATATCTCAAGAGGTGGTTGTGGATTTGTGGATTTTATAATTTTATAACCCAGTTTTTTAAAATCCTAAATATAAAGTATGTTTGGGTACGTGCTATCTCATAAATGTCATGCATTTATGATGGGAGCACTTTCTACACATATTCCTCGTTTACATTTCAAACATGCCTTTTGGAAGTATCTACCAGACACTAAATCATAGATAGGAACTCATAGTTGCTTCTGGAGGCAGCAAGGTCAGGTGAAGGGCAATGGGTAGGAAGTCTGATAATCTGTGTCTCCTTCGAGCCATGCCCAGAGCCAGGTCATTGGCCCTAAACAAGTCTCTTGACCTCCCTGGATCTCAGTATCTCCACTAGGACTTAAGGATCTCTAAGTCCCTTCCAATTCTAACATCCTTTGACTAGAATTTAAATTCTTGCCCAAGGTGACCTTAATGTTGATAACAAGAATGGGGAATGGCGTTTATGATACCCATCATTTCATTGTCTTAAGAGCTACTTCACCTTAACTTATTTTATGTTTCAAAACACACTGTCGGTCCTTTATCAGTGTGTGAGTGTGCACACACACACACGCACGAACACACACACTTCACGGAATGAATAACAAAGAATCCTGCTGTGAGAGTTATATATAGCGTTTTGTGTGACATGTTGGGCATAGCCATGTTCTCAGTGCTAATTATGAAACAGCAAACATAGAAAGCTTGTGTCCCTACCTGAGTCGGCTGAGCCCACATTGCATTTCTAAGGTCTGCATGGCTTCATGCAAAACCCTCCTCCTCCACCCTCTGCTGACCAGAGGACAGTGACCCCCTTAAGCTCCTCAACAGCACAACCCAAAAGCAAAGGTGCAATTTAATTCTTAGCTTCAAACACAGCCCATTTGGAAGGACACTAGTCACTAGGGTATTGTTAGTGCCTTGAAATAGCCAAAAGGGATTGCTGACTCTGCGAATATCACTCGAAAGGCAGGAATTCTATTTGAATTACTAACATAACAGATGTTTGCTAGGCTCCACCATGCAGTCTGCATACAGTTATGCTAATTTGGCAGCACTTCTCTTCCAGTTAGCTCTGAGCCATTAGAGCACGCAGCTAGTAGGTCCTTCTGTCTAACTAATAATTGCCTATTATTGATATTAATTAACATTTTTTGCACCTTTCCTCAGTTTTGACCTAGTATCCGTTGGTAGTCTAATCACTGTGGCCTATTAAAAGTCAAAATACAGGGGCCTACAGTAGTCACGAGCTATTTATCAAAAAGCAAACAAGGCCAATTAAACAGGCAGCCAGACAGTTGTCTTGATTTGCCGCTGACTGTTTCTTGATCACCATTATAAATTGCTAATAGGGCAGAAAGCGCTAAGCAGGGAGCATCTGTGGGGGTCTGGTTATTGCTCACTCCCCGCCTGGTGACAGGTGAGAGAGAGGCTAGTGATGGTCTTATTGATGTGAACTGCCCATCAGTTGGTAGTTATTGTTAAAGTTCATGATGCTACAGCTGATCCCGTCCTGCTGAGAGTCAATCAAATTAATTAGAGCTAGAAATTCTTCTTTATTATTTTAGAGCACCGGTACAGAAAGAAGCCCTGTAATTTGGATTCAAAGGCAATGAAGAAAAAAATCTTCATGTAGTACAGTGTAAAAAAAAAAATCAGATATTGCTTCTTCCATTATTTATAATAAGGGTTGCGGCTAAAGGTTTTTATAGGCACAGATCAAGAGATCATAATAGAAGCATATTGACAGATTTTTTTCTGCAATACTCCAAGGAACTGGCTGTAGCAGGAAAATATATCAAAACCTTATCATCAGAGCTGAGATCTTCTGTGAAAAATCAATAAAGAGTTATACATGGTTTGAGTTTAAACAGTTCTCTGTAGTCATTTAAACATAGTGCATCTGTACAGCTTTTTACCTCTGGAGACCAAGGTAACCTAGCAACTGCAGGGCTTAAACCGATTAACTACAAATGAAGTACTGTACGCCTATCAAAGCAATTGTTCATCGTTGCCTTTGTTGCAGAGACTAAGCTAATTGAACATGATACAGTATGAAGATAATTAACACCCATGAGTTTGTTAATTGCCTGTTAGCATTACAACACAGTCTCTTGGTTTCTTTTTAACTGTCTCCTTTGTAGCCTCTTACTTCCCTTAAAATGGTGCAGGACCTGTTTAACTGGCAATGATATCTTGGAGTTTATTAACCCTTTTAAAATTGGATTTTTAAAAAAAGCTCTGTCTTAATGAAGCATATTGCATGTGCTTGTTAAATGCAAGCTCCCACTTTGTCGCTCTATTTTCCCAACATTAGGAATTGGTTTTACAGATACTGTACAAACTATGTTTATTTTTCGTGCTAACTTATTTCAAGCAATTTAGTCATTATAAATGCTCCTGGAAAAAAAAAGGGCTTTAGTGGTTCCCTTTATTACTCAGCTGCTCTGCTTTCGAGAGTAAGCGATAAATGTCTCTGAGGGTTGGAATACTAATTGAAGGCAGCATCTGGTCAGCAGCTGACCAGCTCCAGTTGTCCTGCTCCAACCGAGCAGGCGAGAAAGAAGCTTTGCTGGTTCTCTTTGCCAGGCTCTTGCTTTTCCTTGGAGCCGTGGACTAAATGAACCCCCATTTTATCTCTGCTGGATCACTGCATGGATGCCAGAAAATCAATTGGGCAGGAAAATCTGTTAATCTAAAGTGAATTCAATCTAAGGAATCATTTAAAATAAAAATTTCAATCACTACTTTTTCGGAAAGGCACTTTTTTTCCTCAAGTCTGTGTGTATGTGTCATGACAATACTTTGAAAGGACCTATCGCAAGAGTAATTTGAAGTCAATAGAATTGTCTTGCAAAGAACAATTTGCTTTTTTGGAAAAAAAAACAAAACAAAAAGAGTGACTGATTACAAACTTAAGAGGAAGTGGAAAACCCAAACACTGTGTGGCCAGAAATAATTAACACACTCGAGCCCAGAATACACATCAAGACAGATTTTTTTCTCCTGTTGAGAAGGAATACCTTGGCTGTGTTAAATTGTTTAACTTGGATTTTCCTGCATGATCCTCTGTGTTTGTCGTTACCGTGTCGTGGTTAATACTTGCTGGTAAGCCAGTCCCAGGAGGGCCATTTCTAGTGCCCAATTACAAGTTCTATCATCAATCTTAAGTATTATTTATTCAACAAAATGAATTGCTAATTAATAACTGATGAACATTATGGCCTTGAAGACTATAACACTATTAATTATGGTTGGCATGAAAGGGGTCTACCTGGCACATTTTCACCACAATTAGCCCTGGAAGCTTTCATGGAATATGTCTATTAAGATAATCTAAGAAAAGGCTGACCTTCCTTCCCCTCCTATATAAGGACTGATACATTATCTCAGGTTAGAACTTCACCAAACCAACCCCAGTATTCAACACCATTTTTCCTGTGCACTATGACTTGTGTGAGAAGCATGGCAGGGAGAAAAGAACTCCGCATAGAGACTGGCAGGTACAAAATGCAGCCACACAGGCCCAGCCGTGTTCCTGCTGAAATGCTGCAAGGGGTGACTCAGCCGTGGCTTGGCACTTGGAATGTGGCTGCCAGCTTATTTTTAGACTCAGTTGTTGCCCAGCTCCTTTTCTGAGCTCTGGGACCAGGCACACAACAGCTAAATCACTTCAGCAGGCAGCTGGCGGGCCAAGACTGCTCGCATTTACTGGCAGGCTAGTGGGAGTACATCGTTCACCTTGAGGACCTCCTGATCAGAGACTTAAAGAAAGGAAGCTCAGAAATGCCCTCTTGCCCACTACTGGGGAAGGAGAAAACAGTAGGTTTGAAGAATGATCGCACACAAAAATACAATACTGTGTGAATCTCTTTGAAAGCAGAACAAATCTACTACCTCTGTGCTCCATGTAGCTATGTCTCCATACTCAAATCTCTGTAGGTCACCAAATATGGGTGGATGATAAAGCATTGCAAAGACTTTTAAAGTTATACGAATAATATAAAGGACAACTTTTTGTCCTTCTGCATATGTGTAAGCTCTAGAAGGAAAGAGCTCATAAATAGTTATCTGGATGATTCTGTAGTTTAGACAACTATTTCACATTTAGTGCTAGATGAATTTTGGAGAATAAGCTATTTGCATAAATCAAATTAACTACAGAAATAGAAAAGCATCTTTCTGCTCGGTAAACAGCAAGTCTCGCATTATTTCAGTTAAATATGTTTGAGGGTTCAAATTACACAAGCATCTTCCCTTACCATTCTCCCAAACAGCAGAGATCTCGGCCCTCTTTTTGTGGGTGGTTACATGTGTCCTTGGAGGGGGAAAAAAGAAAAGAACAAGTGCACCCCACGTCCATATGGCATGGTTATTGGTGAAGTTATTTTTAGCTTTACAAAATCAAGTGTTAGAAAGATTGGTGGAGCAAAAGAAATGTTCACAAAGCAGCCTAATTGAGCAAAAAATTTTTCAGAGTTTCCACAACATTTCTCTGTAAAGACACTGACAAGTGAGTACACCCAGCTGGTAAGGGCTTGACAGCATTTAGGTTAGTAAAGTGGTAAATTATGTGTTTGATGGTGGCAAACGTGCCTATTTCTACAGAGGCTAGGAGAGAACAGCCAAAGAGGCCATTTAGTTGACACTGATTAAGGGAAAGCGCAAGTAAAAATTTAAGGAAGGAAGGGAGAAAGAGGAGGTAGAAAGAGTTCAGTGGAAGTAAGAGAGGCAAAATGGAGGATGGGCTGGTAAGAAACCTTGGATTCAAAAGTTGGCTGCACCACTTTCTGCATTCAGAAGCATGAACCAATCAGTTCATCTACATGAGCCTCACTTCACACTTTTGTAAATGGGAGTTATTCATACTTCTGCTTGTCTTGAAGATTTGTGGGAAGGAGACAATCAATAGTGTGTTTGTGTCTTTAGTTTTGAAATCACTTTGGAAACAGTTATATAGAAATGTAAATTTTTTTTTTTTTTGAGACGGAGTTTCGCTCTTGTTACCCAGGCTGGAGTGCAATGGCACGATCTCGGCTCACCGCAACCTCCGCCTCCTGGGTTCAAGCAATTCTCCTGCCTCAGCCTCCCGAGTAGCTGGGACTACAGGTGTGCACCACCATGCCCAGCTAATTTTTGTATTTTTTAGTAGAGACGGGGTTTCACCTTGTTGACCAGGATGGTCTCAATCTCTTGACCTCGTGATCCACCCGCCTTGGCCTCCCAAAGTGCTGGGATTATAGGCGTGAGCCACCGCGCCCGGCCCAGAACTGTAAAATTTCTAATCATTTTGTTTGTTTGCTACTAGCCCATCTCAATCCAGTGACTTCAAGCAAAGTGGCCAGGTAGGCCCAAAGGCTGTATGTAGAAGGGAAAATATCACTGACACCCTCAGTTTGGGAGCTAAAGATGGGTCAGCAGTTGAGAGTACTGAAGCCTGTATCATGAGAGAGGGAAAACATGAGAGAGTATCATGTTTTCTTACGTCAAAAGTCAGGCAAAGATACCTGAGCCACAAATAGTCACTTTTTATGATCACATCTGAGGCTACTCCTACAGAGAACTCCAACTTCATGCACAATAATCATGTGGGGAAATTAACAATGTAGTTATTCTGGATAAGTCTGGTAGGGGCCTAGAAATCTGCATTTAATCAGCAGCTCTGGTCTTTCTGAGGCAGGTAGTTCACAACTACCAAGCGAGAGACCCAGTTCTGACTCCTGTGAGTAGAGCACACCCCAGCATGCACTTCTCTCATTCTGCAGCATGGCTGTGAACATATTTAGACCAGGGGGCATCTTTTCAAGACTCAAGGGAAACGAGGAGTGGTGGAGTCTCCGTCCCTGTTTTCAGTAAGACCAGGTTTGAGTCAAGAAGTTATTTGCTCCTAGACTGCATGGGAAAAAGACACTTTTCTGTAATTTTTAAAAGTTTTTTATTTTGAGATAATTGTAGATCCACATACAGCTTTAGGAAACAATAATAGAAAGATCCTACATACCCTTCACCCAGTTAATAACCAGGACATTGACATTGATACTCTCCACCCACCTTATTCAGATTTTACCAGTTATACATACTCTTATTTCTGTGCATGTGTGGGCAATTATCTCAAAGCAGTTTTAGCAAATCTGTAGAGTCATATGATCACATTCAAGAAAAAGAACAGTGCCGTCACCACAAGGATATGCAATCCTCTGTGCTGCTCCTTTATACCAAGCCTGCTTCCCTCTTCCTCCGCTCCACCCCAAGGTCTGAACCCATGGCAACCAACCAGTAATTGTTCTCCATTCCTATAGTTTTGTTATTTCAAGAATGTTATATAAATTAAATCATACAGCATGTGACCTCTTGAGATTGACTTTTCTCACTCAGCATAATTCTGATAGTGGTGTAGTGTAATATAGGAGTAGTCCATTCTCACAGGTGTGTAGAGATAGCTCATTGTCATTTTAATTTGCATTTCCCTAATACCTAATAAGATTGAACATATTTTCTGGAGTTTTTCTTTTCTAGTTTTATGATTTTTTAAATTTACCTCCATAGGTTATTGGGGAACAGGTGAGGTTTGGTTACATAAGTTCTTTAGTGGTGATTTGTGAGACTTTGGTGCGCCCATCACCTGAGCAGTATACATGCACCATATTTGTAGTCCTTTATCTCTTGCTTCCCTTTCACTCTTTTCCCCAAGTCTCCAAAGTCCATTGTGTCATTCTTACGCCTTTGCATCTTCTTAGCTTAGCTCCCACTTATGAGTGAGAACATACAATGTTTGGTTTTCCATTCCTGAGTTCACTTAGAATAATAGTCTCCAATCTCATCCAGGTCTCACTATGAATGCCATTAATTCATTCCTGTTTATGACTGAGTAGTGTTCCATCATATATATATATATATATACACACATACATACATACATACCACAGTTTCTTTATCCACTCCTTGACTGATGGCCATTTGGGTTGGTTCCACGTTTTTGAAATTGCAAATTGTGCTGCTATAAACATGTGTGTGCAAGTGTATTTTTCATGTAAAGACTTCTTTTCCTTTGGGTGGACACCCAGTAGTGGGATTGCTGGATCAAATGGTAGTTCTACTTTTAGTTCTTTAAGGAATCTCCAAATCCTTTGTGGCACTGATGAAGGAAATAGAGATACTACTCCTAAAGCCTCAGGAAAAGGAATTAAAGAACCTAAATCAAAACATCACAAACGTAGACATATACATTTCTCCTCCTCTTGTAGAGAAATTATCCTGTATCTTTATTTCCCCAAACACTTAAGACTAACCTTCTGCCTTAAAAGACTAATTCTCATTTCTCTAAAACAAATGGACATTGAACGTAGGCTGTGTGGCAACATCAAAAATGTTCCTTTTTGAAATATAATTTTGGAGGACTCAGTTTCACAGTAAATATTTTTAATTTTTTATTTCAATGGTTTTTTGGGGGTACAGTTGATTTTTGGTTACATGGATAAGTTCTTTAGCAGTGATTTCTGAGATCTGGTGCGCCTATCACCAGAGCAGTGTACACTGTACCCAATATGGAGTATTTTATCCCTCACCTCCCTTCTACACTTTCCTTCCAACTGAGCCAACAAAGTTCACTGTATCATTTTTATGCCTTTGCACCTTCAAAGCTTAGCTCCCACTTATAAATGAGAACATATGATATTTAGCTTTTTATTCCTGACTTGCTTCACTTAGAATAATAATCACCAGCTCCATCCAAGTTGCTACAAAATACGTTATTTCATTCCTTTTTATGGCTGAGTAGTATTCTATAGTGTATATACACCACATTTTCTTTGTCCACTCATTGGTTGATGGGCACTTAGGTTGGTTCCACATTTTTGCAATCACGAATTGTGCCTCACAGTAAATCTTATGACATTATAGATGCTCTGCTCCACCCAAGTTTCTCTGGAGAAAGTGCTCTCTGCTGAGGAAAGACCTCCAAAATCAACTCTTTGAGGGAGAAGGTGTGACCTTCACCCAGAAAGATAACTGCATAGGTGGCAGAGATTCAATATGGAAGCCATCATATACTCAGTGTATACTTCTCTGCTTGTATCCTCACAACTAGGGGAGTGGGAATGCCCTCCTAAAAGCAGGGTTGGATTCCAGCAGTCTGGAACAAGGCATTTGTGAGCTACTGATTCCCTCAATCTGTCTTTTTCTTGGTTTTTGCTCGATATAAAACTCTAGACTGTTTGTGGGAGTAATACTTCTTTCACATTAAATATTTCATTTACTGTTTTATTTTATGTTTAAGACTCTGTCTCACTCTGTTGCCCAGGCTGGAGTGCAATGGTGTGATCTTGGCTCACCACTGCCTTGACCTCCTGGGTTCAAGTAATCCTCGCACCTCAGCCTCCCAAGTAGCTGGGACCACAGGCACATGCCACCACACCTGGTTAATTTTTGTACCTTTTTTTTTGTAGAGACAGGGTTTTGCCATGTTGCCCAGGCTGATCTTAAACTCCTGGGCTCAAGCAATCTGCCCACCTTGGCCTCCCAAAGTGCTGGGATTACAGGCATGAGCCACTGCACCCGGCCTCACTTATTATTTTATATGTCAGTATTCCCCAAACTGTGTTCCACAGAGGAGCTGTTAAGAGACATTCAGGACAAAGACCATTCCAAGGACACAAGACTGTGGAGAATACCACAGGATTCCTCTTCCTGATGAGGAAGGCTGAACAGGGAGCTATCTAATTCTGCGAAATACAACTGTGAAAATTCTATTTTATAGGAAATACTCATGAATTGTCTCATTAAATCCTTTCAACAATCCCAATGAAACATGTATCATCATCATTACAATTTTAAAAAAGTGAAAACTGATGTTCAGGAAACTTCTATCTCTAGCAGTCTGGTGGACCAGGTACTAGCTAGGATATAAAACACACTGTTTAATTTCATCAGTGAGTTAGTAAGAAATACTCAGAGGCCAAAAATTAAGTGAAAGCAAGAAATCAGAGAGGTAAACAGAAGTTGGTTTTCACTAGCATGTGCTAAATTTCACCAGCTTTTTCAAGTGTTTGCCAAAACTGGTAAACCTGACCTTTGGTTTTCAGAATGTCACAAGATTAGAGCAGAGTGAGGTGGGAGAAAAGCCACAACCTAGGGCTTATTGTTTGTCTTGAAAGTTGGTGATAATTCGAAAGAAGGAAAGAAATCTCTTGATAGCCTTTAACCATAAACTAGACTTCACATAGATATTTAGTCAGGATTCAGACAAACTGAGTGGTCCAAAAAAACACTTCACATCTGAATTGGTTTGAAGTACCACTAGGATGGTAGTGACCCAGGCACTGTAGGCACTGGCAGAAACAAGCACAAATTCTCTTTGAAGGAACATACTCTTAACCCAGACTCAATTCCCACAGATAAAGTTCCAAGAATATGGGTTCATTATCAAAAATTTAAAAGTCAAAACTCAGTAAGTTCCCAGGAACAAGGACCAGCAGAATCAGACCCACAGCAACTTCAGATGTTAAAATTGCCTGAAACAAAGTAATATGTTTAACATATTTAAAGAAATTTAAAAAGAGTTGAAAATAAGACTACAGAATATTAAGTATATTTGAAAAAGAACACATACAACTTTAAGAAATAATATAATAAGTAAAATTAAAAACTCAGTGGACAGGCTTAACAGAAGATTAGAAGGAACTGAATTAGTGTTAGTAGGAAGACAGATATGAAGAAATTATACTATATGTATGACAGAGAGAATGAGATAAGAAATATGATAGCATGATTGAGAAGAGACTTGATTAGAATGAATTTTATATACATCTAATCAGAGTTCTGGAAGGAGGAGAAAATATTTAAAGAGATATTGGCTGAGAATTTTAAAAACTGATGAAAGACAACAAAACAAAAATTCAGAAAGCTCAATGAATCCCAAGTAAGTGTTAGCTTACTTGGGTAACTGTGGTGAACCTGCAAAACATCAAAGACAAAAAGAAGATTTGAAAAATGGCCAAAGAGAAAGGACAGATTACCTTCAAAGGAGTGACAGTTCATTTGAAGTTAAATAGCAAAGACAATAATGAAAATCTGTAAATAAAAGAATATTTTTAATGAGCTTCAAGAAAACAATTGTCAACGTGGAATTCTGTATTTGTTAAATTTATCCATCTGAACAAAGCAGAATTAAGTCTTTCACTCAACAGATTCTGTCTAAAGGATTTCTAAAGGATATAGGTCAGGCAGAAGGAATTGATCCTAGATACAAAAAGAATTATTAGCAAGTAATATGGGGAATATGTGCATAAGTCCAAACAAACATTGGCCACGAACCCTTAACCTAAGTGAGATTCTCTGGGGAAATGACTGTGAGTCTGAGATTTGCATGCAGGAGGTTTTTGACAGAGAGCTCTAGAGGGAAACCCCTGCTAGGGAATAATAAAAGTAGAATTGGCAGAGAAAATAGTTGAATTGTGATGTAGTCACAACAAAGGCATCATCCAATCCCACTGAGAACTCCTGCAGCTGAAATGGCCATCAGAGTTGTCCCATCTTTAGGGAAGGGAAGCTTCATCCTCCCACATACACGAATGTACACACTGACCAGGCTTAGATAAGAGCTGCCACTGCAGAGGGGGCAGGAGTCTGGGCAAGGCCATCATCTTCTGCTGAAAACAGTTTCCAGCAAAATACTCAATTGAGAACCATCAGCTACCAACTCTCCCAGCATCTTGCAGAAGGAGCACCTCAGTCCCAAAAAAGGAACTGAGGCAGTGCACGCAGCATCCACTACAATAGTCAAAATGGAAAATATAGAAATAAAATATGCAAAAAATTAGAATATAAGTGAGGAAGGCTAATAGGAGTTGAAATGCTCTAAAGTTCTTGTATTGTTTGGGACAAGGGTAAGAATGTTAACTTTAGCCTTTACTAAAACTAATTTTTTAAAAAATTGATTACAAGAGACGAACTAAAAGATAAGGCTATGAAAAGGTAAAAGTACAAAGATGGAAAAAGGTATACAAAGCAAATAAACATTCAACAATAGCAACAAAAGCTTAGGGAGCTCCACTAATAGCAGACAAAATAGGCTTTAAAACAAATAGAATTACTAGTGATTAAACCGTCACTATGGAATGATTATGTTTTGTTCTCCAGAAATATGTAACAATTCTGAACTTGAATACACTTGTAACAAAGCCTCAAAAATATTAGATAAAAATTGTCAGAACCACAAAGAAGTACAATCAAATATATAATTGATAAATCAAGCAGACCAATAAATAAGGAAGGATTCTAAAGATGTGAAACTAAGGCTCACGGAGGTTATAACTTATGACTGACGTGGGATTTAAGGCCAGGATATCTTACTCTACTCCAGAGTACTTTCCACTGTTCCCTCCAGAAGAGATGGTGGAAACTGAAAGAATGAAGAGATGGAAAAAGATACAACGCTGATATCAGACTTTGGTTGTAGAATGTATCTTTTTGGTGGAGATGATATTTTCATATTTCTCTCACTCAAATCTAATATTGAGAGTGTTGAAAGATATGATAATACCTATGACAGCAAAATAGTATGGTTTGTGGGGGTCGAGAAGAGTCGGGAATGGCTAATGTGTACAAGAAATAGAAAGAATGAATAAGACCTACTAGTTGATAGCACAACAGGGTGACTATAGTCAATAATTTAATTGTACTTTTTAAAATAATTAGAAGAGTATAATTGGATTGTTTGTAATACAAAGGATAAATGCTTGAGGGGATGAATATCCCATTCTCTATAATGTGACTATCATGCATTGCATGTCTGTATCAAAACATCTCATATACCCTATAATATATACACCTACTAAGGACACACAAAAATTTTTTTTAAATTTTAAATGGTATGGTTTTTCAGAGACCAATTAGGTGACTGATATATCAGTTGTTCCTGATTCCTTGCTCTTCTTCATTGTTAGGTGTAAGTGGTTAAAAAAAAAACAAAAACACATATATCTTTGCTGCTCAGGACCAGTGGCAATATTGATCTTCACAGAGAGAAGCTCTGCTTAGTTAGTCTAAGTTGTCTGAGAAAAGTGACTTATAAAACAAAATCTTATCTGACAATAAGAGTGATGCCCCCTTCCTCAGCCCCCAGCATTTCTTCTGATTTTCAAGCTACATTTTATCTTATGGATAAGATAGATCTGTTATGAAGTCAGATAAGCTCTAATCAATGTCACCAGAAAATTGCAAAATCGTTTGCCCAGAATATAAGGATTTTACCTCTTTTTCCCTTCAGTGGGAGTCATGGATGATGGCACTTAGAGAAAAATGTTCCAGTGTGGTGGCCATTTTTCTGTTTTAACAGGTCTCATCCTCTAGTAAATAAAGACTGAGCCAAGCCTGGCGAATGAAATGCTTACCAGGGGTTCAGCCCTTCCAGCCAAAGTTCCCACAAGGACAGAGAGCTGAGGCCCTGGAAACATGCTTCCTACGAGATCCAGTTGAAGTAGCAAGGCAGTCACCCCGAGAAACACAAATCAGTCTCAATCTTGTGGCAAGACAGGTCACCCAGAAGCCCAACCCTAGTTGGGAAGCCAATGGCCAGACCAGGGATTACCCTAAGCCTCTGGGATTCTTACCTACTTTGGGTCATTGATTTCTCTGGAAAAGGAGTCAATACTATGTTCTCTCACTCTTCAGAAAAAAAGCATATACTCAGACACAGCAACTTTGGCTCACCAACCCAGGAGGTCTGACCCCAGTTAAAAACTATGGCCCCCACCTTAGCTTCTTACAGGACGTTTCCTAAATACCTGGTTCACTTTTTAGACAGGAAGCAAGTGCCTGAGAGCATGGTTCTGGGGTCAGGCTCTCAGTCAGAACTCCGACCTCACCATTCACAGCGGCCTCACAACTGACTTAGGCAAGCACGTTAATCTACTTGTAACTCGGTTTCTTCATCTGTAAAATGGGGGTAATAATGCCTGTTTCATAAGGATGTTATTAGGGCTGAGTGAGTTCACTCATGAAAGAATTTAGATCAGTGTCTGGCATGTATGGTAAAGAATCAGCAATTCAAAATGGTCATTATTCATCTTATTTCCAGCCCCACATGAAGGTTTCTTGGCATCTGTTTGTGCCAAGACCAGCTTCTTGGTATAGTCTAAACTCTCTCTTCATCTCTCACCCTGAATTATCTCTTGCCTTCATGTTCTTACCCAACCTTTTTTGTTTGTGCAATAGGTTCTTTTTGGCAGTCCCAGAGCTAGCATAATCCCTCACTATTTCCAAATTGGGATAACACTCAAGGTCTTCTTCAAGCACACAAGTCTTTTCCTGGATTTGAGGGTTACCGTTTGAACCCATTTTCACCCTAGCCACCCGAAAACTCAAGATCTGTGGGAGTCACAGTTTCTTACCCAGCTTTCTCACTCACTGCTTCTTCAGCTGCTCCATCCCCATCTCCCATCCTGGGTCCACTTCATCAGCTGGTCTCACCAGAATTCAGTGGCCTGAATTCCCCTTTCTTAGACAAAATTGTACCTGCACTAGAGGACAGACTCCCACAGGCATCTCCAGACCACGACCTTAGGTCCAAGACCCAGAAAGCATAATGTGACTGTCAGTTCAGCCCTCAACAACTGGCACATGCCAACCCTGGCTGAGTTAGGAAGGAAATAAATTTTGACTTTTAGAACTGCTCCTACTTCCCCATTGGTCCCTCTCCCTCATCCCAGGGGCCTTCAACTAAACCTATCCTGGGTTTCTCTGTAATCACCCCTCCAAGGGAACAAATTAACAGAAACTAAGAAGTTGCCTATCTTAATGCCTTTGAAATTTAGTGAGAAATTTTGAAAAGAGAGTCACAGATAAGAACCTCCAATGGAATCTTTTAGATGTCAAGCTCTCTTCAGGTGAGGATGGGGCAGGAGGAGATGCCTGTCACAACTGCCATATTGGATGACTACCCACACCCATCAGGCTGTCCCTGGGCTACCCACCCCCATCAGGTTGCCCATGGTCACAGATCCAACACAGTTCTAGGCACACAGTTGGTTCTAATTAAGTCTTTGTTTAATTAATTAACCCTTATAAATAATGTGAAAAATATCAAAATACATGGTTCTGTTGTATCCAGGGCACATTTGATCCATACGTTAGACACACAGCCTTTATATGCTAAGTGGGAAGAAAACTCATTTGTGTGGGAGTGCTTATCCTGTTCCTGGTGGTGTGCTCACTTTACGTTGTATCATTTTTCCTGTTATTCTATAAGGTTTGTAGTATTATTATCCTTAGTTTGCAACAGAGAAAGTCTCTAGGAGCTTAAATAACTTAGAAAGGCATAGTGGAATACAAATACAATGGACTTTGGACTCCTTTTAGCTTCAAATCTTTGTGCTAGTACATTCTAAGTTGTGAAACAGATAACAGAACTTTTCCTAAAGCAAAAGTGGGGGCCCACAGGAACCCCTGCTCTGTACTCATCCAACTCTCACTTACCTCCCCTTGAGGAAACCTTGAAATACAATTGGAAGCTCCTGGATTCAAAGCCAGACACATGTGCCCGTGACTCCCAGCTTCACTACCCCAGGTGGTGAGGACTCAGCCAGCCTCTACTTTCTGTTTGTCTGTCTATACAGGATGGTCTGGTTCTGATGACTGCCTGATATGCGGGGGCACTGGGGGATTGCATGCACAGCCAGTGTGGAGCAAATGGCAGCCATGTGGCAGCTTATGTTTGCACAGCAAGCGACTTCAGAGTTCATGCCTTGCCTGCCCCACTGTACCAACTCCAGGTTCCTAATTAGAACCTAAAGAAAGGGCACAGAACCCAAAAGCAAGCCAGTTTATGATGAAATATGGAACGCTCAAGAGAAAGAAAGAATACTTGCAAAGCAGACATTTTACAAAGAGAAACAACGACCCTACACTCATGCAGAGCGCCATGCTTCCTAGCATCGAATACAGCCATCCGAGGGTGAATTGGATGAGTGTGGGAAAGGCTGATGGGAACACAAATATGGGGCACAGTAAACACATGTGACTGGTGAAGACTTCTTTTACTTGTCTTAAAATACTGTGTTAAAAATCCATGATGTCTGAAATTTCTTTTGATTTGTTTTGGGGTTTTTTAATCAGTATGCAAATATGATATGAATTTAAGTATTTTGCAATACACGTTAAAATGCTTAAAAGAAAAACATAGGCACTATGAAATCAGTTTGTCAACCATTGTTCTATCAAAGCCTCATCATCAACTCTCTTTCTCAAGATAATTCTAAAAATAGGAAAGTTACACCCCGCTACCTACTGCAGCAGTAACTCTCCATATTCAGCCACTAAGAGCAGAGAGCATAGCAGGCCTGGGGCTTCCTTTACCATGTTCCACCACCCTTTCTGCACCGACCATGCCACTGCTGGCAGCTCAGTGGGCAAAATACCCTGTCGTTTGCTGCAGCTGAGCCTGGCTAAACTGACATGGCCTGGGGAAGCCAGTGGTGATTTAGGGATGGTGCGAGGCTCCGCAATTTGAGCCCAGTGACAGGAAAGGTGATAAAAAGGCACATGTTCAGGTTATTTCTCTGAACTGCAAACTTGAAGAGAATAGCAACGGGCTTTCCTATGAAGATAATTCAAGATTTAACTAGCTCTGAATCCATGCTATTTCTTGAGGTATGACTTTATGCAGCTTCATTATAGAAAATAACACTGTCATAATTTGTATTTTTCTTTACTAAGAAGAACTGTCAAATGGTGGCTCATTCCTTTACTTGAATGGGGCCATTAATGAGATTTCACAGGTGTAACACGAGCCTCAGATTAATGTATTAGAAGGTAAATGGTTTAGACCTGAGATGTTCTACTGCTATCTTCCAAACGAGTTGTTCTACTGCATCTTTGAAACTATGCACAAAGTATATTCATATATCTTTAGATTGAGATCCCTTTTCCTTCTCTGTAAAGTGCTTTTTGCTTCACTGTGATAAAAGACCTATATCTTGATTCCTAGAACTTGGGATGTTCATTATATGAAAAAGGGACTTTGCAGGTGCAAATAAGTTAACGATTTCAGGACGTGAAATTAGCCTGGATTATTCAGGTGGGTCCAATGTAATCCTAAGCATCCTTGTAAGTCAGAGAAGGAGGCAGGAACGTCAGAGTTGGAAGTGTGGTGACAGACGTGGTTGTCAGCATGATGCAGTTTCTGGCTTTGAAGAAGTCAAGCCAGGAATACAGCAGATCTCTAGAAGATAGAAAAGGCAAGGAAACAGACTTTCTCCTAGAGCATCCAGAAAGGACACAGCCCTTGCCAATGCCTTGATTTTAGCCCAAGGGGACACATTTCAGACCTCTGACCTCCAGAACTGTAAGATAATAAATGTGTGTTGTTTTAAGCCATGAGATTTGTGCTAATTTGTTACAGCAGCATCAGGAAACTAATCTATTTACATTCCCCTTTCTTCCCACTCCACATTCCATCTCCCTTTACACACACAGTGTAGCCTTCCCTGGTTGAAGCATTAATTCTTCCAGGAAGTCTTATTTTCTGACTCCTGCTCCATCCTGCCCTCAAAAGAGGTGAGATGCTTCTCTTGGTTCTGACCTCCATCAGAGCATTTATCACACTGTATCATCATTGATCATCATTGCCTGTTGGTTTGGCCATTTCCTCCACCAGACAGTGAACTTCCCTAGGTCAAGAACTGCATCTATGTATTTTACATCCCCTCCTCTCAGCACACTGTCTGGTTTAGTACAGACTCTCAAACATTTTTTACAGGGCGGGCAGGGTGGCTCACTCCTGTAATCCCAGCACTTTGGGAGGCTAAGGCAGGTAGATCATCTGAGGTCAGGAGTTTGAGACCAGCCTAGTCAACATGGCAAAACCCTGTCTCTACTAAAAATACAAAAAATTAACCAGGTGTGGTGGTGGGTGCCTATAATCCCAGCTACTCAGGAGGCTGAGGCAGGAGAATTGCTTGAACCTGGGGGGTCAAGGTTGCAGTGAGCCAAGATTGTGCCACTTCACTCCAGCCTGGGCAAGAGTGAAACTCTGTCTCAAAAAAAGAAATTTACATCAATAATTTGAAAAAGTTATGAGCACTTCATCTACTGAAAATGATATCCATTTTCACACCTGACATTGTGAACAAGTATTGAATGAATGAACAAATGAAAAAGTAATGCCAAATCAAAGTGCATTCATGCATGAAGCACATCAGGCAACAGTAGTGGCCAGTCCACTGGCCTTTTTAGGCTCTTTGTTCCCCCAAGACCAGGGCACAGCTTCCTTCTCAGTAGACCTCCCTAAGGCATCCCAACAGCTCTTCCTGGACTTAATGCAGATTTGCCTAATGTTAACTTGCCCAAATAATTTTGTTTTAGGTTATTCTATACACAGCAATTGCGCCTAAAAAGGTTATCAGTATCATTTAAGGAACTTGAAATTTTTATCTATATTAATAAAAGAGAAAAGTTACCAAAACATGCAGCTATTTTTCTGAAGGAGGGAAATGCCTCAATAAGGGATATAAAATTCTGAAGGGAACAGAAGCAAGATTTTACAAGACTGTTTGAGATAATGTCAAGTACAAGAACAAAAGAACATAAACTAAGGCTCAGAAAGGGTCAGACCCTCAAGGAATTTAGGCAGAATTTCTGTAGACATAGAGAAGTAACTTTATAGAATAAAATCAGAGTTAAAATAGAGGAGAGGCTGTTATAAATATATTTGAAGCTGTTACACCAGAATTGTTCCTTGAGTTGCATTCAAATCATAGATCAAGGTTTCTAATTCTTCAGAACAGAAAAATTTGAGTAATGGGCTCTTTTGGTGATGTCCTTTATAATCTTTTTTTAAACTTCTTTCAAATTATTTGATTTAGCCACTTGGTGGGGCCTTAGGGTTCTCAGCAGTACCATACAGAATGTTGGCCTCACAGATGAGACAACGGAGACTTTAAGATTAAATTGCCAGGCACGGTGGCTCATGCCTGTAATCCCACCACTTTGGGAGGCCAAGGTGGGTGGATCATTTGAGGTCAGGAGTTCGAAACCAGCCTGCCCAACATGGTGAAACCCTGTCTCTACTAAAAAATACAAAAACTAGCTGGCCGTGGTGGTACATGCCTGTAATCCCAGTTACTTGGGAAGCTGAGGGAGGAGAATTGCTTGAACCCAGGAGGCAGAGATTGTACTGAGCTGAGATAGCACCACTGCACTCCAGCCTGGGCAATGGAGTGAGACTTCGTCTCAAATAAATAAATTGTATGCCCCAGCATGGCTGATGAGTCCCTGACTGGGAAGACTGGAATTCAGAGCTGTTATACCACAAAAGTACTGCCTGTTGAATTGGATGTGGGTTGATTCTTCTTTCCCATCTGAGAAACAAGGCTGCTGTGATGAACTTCTCATCTGCTCCAGAGACCATTCTTGTTATTGTTTACGTACTACATGCATAAATCCTTTATTACAGAAGCTTTTTATTTTCTGTGCCACTTACTTGATAATCTTGTTAAATGAGTTGTTTGGTCAATAGGGGTGATGTATTCAATGGGTAAAGAAATCATTCCTGGAAGGAAGAGGGGCTTGAGCTAGCAGTTGTAGGACAGGTGGAAGTTGAATATGTGCAGAGAAGAAAAGAGAGTGGAAGAGGGTCAGAAGAGGACAGAGACATGAGGGATACCACATATCTTCAGCAGAGGGTCTGTGTGGGGTAGATGTTAGCCACCTCCTTGGGACAGGGCATGTTAGAATTGGAAGCAACCCTAGGGCGTAGTCAACATCAGCCCAGACTAGATCAAAATGACAAGTCCTTTGAAGGGGCAACTAGGGTCAAACAATCTCAACTTAGGGCAATGACTGACACAGAATGTTGTGGGCATCAGAGCAGCGTATGTTGAAGTGGCTGAAATCAGGACAAGCATAAAAGTACTCAGCTAATTTTTTGTTTTTCTGCTCTGCAAAATGAAGAGACTGGTACTTGTTGTCTGGTGGAGGACCTTTAGGCACCCCCCCCACCGCCCCCAGCCACATGGAAAGTGCCTAACTTCCGGATGAGGAAAGCCCCTCCTCCCTCGCAAGGAGGGTTCCTTATCTCACTCTGTCTACCGCCTTGGCTCGGCCCGATTCCAGCAGCCTTCCGGCCAGGCAACCAACTGAACCAATCACCATCCGCCCCATCAACTCTCCAGTAACTTCTGGCCCGACAAGCTCCCCGCCGGGCAGACATCCACCCCCCCGACAGCCAACCTAACCTATTGCCACCTGCCAAATCAGCTCTCCCACTCCCCCAATCCTTCCACCCCTATAAAAACCGCCGAACAAAGAAAGCCGGCGCGAGACTGCTGACTCTTCCCCCATTACGAGTCCAGTCCGCCCGGAGACTCTCCAATAAAGCCTGAACTCCTCTTTCATCTGGTCTAATTCGGTCACGCCTTGGGGTCCAAGTTATGAGGGTCCGGGCAGGTCAGACACTTGTCTTTGAAAATGCACATTAACAATAAAATTGAAATAACATATTCTATCAGATTGGCAAAAATTATTTTTAAAACATTATCTTGGTCCATTAGGGCTGCAATTACAAAATACCATAAACTGGACAATAGAAATTTATTTCTTACAGTGCTGAAAGCTAGAAGGTCCAAGATCAAGACACTGAATCGGTGTCTGGGGAGGGCCCATTTCTTGGTTCATAGATGGTGCCATCTTCCTGCATCTACATGTGGTGGAAAGAGAAATTTCGCTCTCTGGGTCTCTTTTAAAAGGGCACTAATTCCAATCATGAGGGCTCTACCCTCATGATTTCATCTCTTCCTGAAGGCTTGGGTGTTAAGATTTCAACATATGAATTTTGAGGGGGACACAAATGCTCAGATCATAGCTAATATTTAACGCAAGGAAGGGTACTGAAAGACAGGCATTTTTATATTCACTGTTGGGGGCATATGCCGGAACAAACTTTCTGCAAACAGTCAAAACTAATTCATTTACTTATTTGTTGAGCATTTACTGTTTAGGAGGCACAGGCATTTGGAAGCATCTTGCCTTTTGGTCACCTTCCTTCTCCCCAGTGTTCTGTTGCCCTCTGGCTTCCCAGAGCATCCCATCATTGATGCTACAATCTGAATATTGCAGAGCCCTGCTGATTGAGATTAGTGCCCTTATGAAAGAGACCACGAAGAGGTAACTAGCCCCTTCCACCACGTGCGGACAGGGCCTCACAAGATACCATAACTGCTGGTGCCTTGATTTTGGACTTCACAGCCTAGTATTGTGAGAAACAAATGTTTGTTGTTTATAGGCCATCCAGTTTGTGATATTACCAGACTAAAAAACCTAACCAGACCCATCCTTTTTGAACAATGATCCAAGATTCAGACCTATGCCTCCATCTTGTTTCCCTTTCAAAACATACTTCCTTGGTATCCTATCCCACTAGGGCCCTGTTACCAGCTAGCTCAGTAAAGTACAATAAGGGACATCAAATACAAATTTAAGTTGAAAAAAAATTAAACTATACCCTCTGAAATAATTTTTTTTAATAACCTGAACCCTAAACAGAAGTCAAATGGTTCATCTGGTATTCACCCAAAAACAGTGATACTGTTCCAACACTGAAGAAAAGCTGTGCTGGACATTACGTACACATGAAACCATGTGCAATGGAATTTCCTGGCAATTTGATGGTAGTTTGGACTACATTGAATAGTCTCCCAACTCGTCAATAAAATCTGGCCCTGTCTCTAAGATGGTCCTCTAACTTAGGCTGAAGAGCTAATGGTTAATAATAATGTGTTTCTTAAAGAGATATTTATGTTGTAAAGAGGATATTTAGAGGAGTGATGCTTTTTCCAGAAGGAATAATCCTGTTAGAGATGCAATATTTATTGGGGTACAGGGGGAGGGGAGGGAGCTGCCTCCTACTTGTACAGCAAGCCTTGAATTCTGTCTTCTTCAGACTGATTAGAAGAACCAGGCTGGTCCGAAAAAAAGTAGTTCACAGTGTCTTGGATGCCCTTTCGTGTACTGCACATGCTTCTGGAATAAATATTGTCATCCATGTATGGCTTAAGGAGTAAAATCAACATTCACTAAGCAAGTAACAGGAACCTAGCTGTATAAGTTATTTCATCACATACCTCAATGAATCCTCACAATCACTCTGTGAGTTAGCTAGGGCAACTATTTTGATAGATGAGGAAACTGAGGCTTGAAGTATTGAGTTGTATATTGGTAAAGCAAAGGTTTAAACCCAGGTCTGACTGACCACTGAGATGACTATAGTGTAAACTTGCTCCTACTAACTTGCCTAAGGACAGCTGATAACCACTTGAGCCTTTTGATTTAGACTGGAATATTTCCAAATTCCTTTGTCATCCTTGTAGTACAACTTAATAACTCCTTACCTCTCTGTATCATTTAGCAATTTGTAAAGCATTTTAGCTATACTACCCCTTTTTATTGTCAAAACTTCATAAAGCTACAAGGCAAATATTATCACACTCAGTTTTATAAATACAGAAGTTGATATAACCCCAGGAAGCCTAGCAAAAAATAAAAAGGAAAAAGAAAGAAATTGAGGACCGGAGAAGTGAGAACTAACTAAGGTCACATGGTTAGGAAAAGGTGGGCAATTCTGTGTCTGGGAATGATGGGACATTAACTCTGGCACACTCTGCAATGCCACATGGACCAAGCTTAGAATTTCATTACATCAATCAGCCACACCTATAGAAGAGCTATCAGCAATGGGTCTACCTGGCCTGGCTCAGTGGCTCATGCCTGTAATCCCAGCACTTTGAAAGGCTGAGGTGGATGGATCACTTGAGGTCAGGAGTTCCAGACCAGCCTGACCAACATGGTGAAACCCCGTCGCTATTTAAAAAAAAAAAAAAAAAGCCAGGTATGGTGTCATACACCTGTAATCCCAGCTACTTGGGAGGCTGAGGCAGGAGAATCTCTTGAACACAGGAGGCACAGGTTGCAGTGAGCTGAGATCGCGCCATTGCACTCCAGCCTGAGCAACAAAAGCGAAACTTCATCTCCAATAAAAAAGAAAGAAAAGAAGTGAATCTACCTGTGCACCAAAAGTGAAGGTAGCAAACAGGAGGCCAAGGTCAGCTTTGAGGAGTCTGTGTCTTTTTCCTTAAGGAAACTATTTCTGGCTCATGCTGAACAGATTAGAACATTCCAAACTCATACCAGGACCTGAGTCAGAATCCAAAATATTTCCTTTCAATTTTCATAATGTTTTTCTCCTTTCTAAAATCATTCACTTAATTAAAGATCTGCCTGTTCCTATCCATTCTCAGTTACTTTCCAAAGTACAAAAATTACATCAGGCAAAAATTTATGTGCCTGTTCTCCAAACTGCAATGCAATGTGCTTGCATAGCATCCCTTCCCAATTTTAGATTTCTCCAGTATATCTGTATCTGTAAAAGCTTTATTCGTGGTTAAGGAGAAATCAGATGGTATTTGGCTAGAGATGCAAGAATATACAAATTCCATCCTCTCCACAGAGGACCCTGGACAGAAAACACACAAGGAGAAATAGTAAAAGTGAAACAAAATACGACTATCTTGTTAGCCAGATGTGAATATCTTAGATGAATCCTATTTCCCCTATACTACTGTGGACCATAGGGAAATCCCACTGGCCATGATTCGATATTTATGTTCCAGGAGTAATAGTGACAACCTTGGATTCCATCCCTGGAAATTTTCCCTCTTGTCGATCTGCCAACACATACCAAATCACATCTTCAGAGACCACGGAAACTGAAATTCAACATATAATGGGAATGAGATGCAATTACCACAGAGCCACCATTATGCTCTGCCCTTGTAGGCCACTCTGTCCTGTCAGCAGCTTCATACAACTGACAACTACAAAGCTGTCAACAAAGTCAGCAAAGAGCAAGGCAAACTCTTACCACGCAATGGGAACGAGCAGGCATAAGAGCAGATTTCTTCGAACGAAATGGGAGGGCTGAGGGGTTAAATGTGAAGTCAGGTGTGCAAATGAGACCCACAAACTCCCCAGCACCTCAGGCCTGGATGTGCCAGTCCAGGATTTAAACAGATGGAAAGTGTCTCTTCTGTCCTTGAGAGGACAGATAAACATAATAAAAAGGAATGTGATGCCTGTTCCTTAAATTTCTCTTTTCAGTCGCTTCTCAGCCATCTAGTTCCTAAATGTTATGGAAACTTATTGCTACAATAATTCAATATGCAGGAAGATGTAGCCAGCCCTGAATACCCAAGATCTAAAAATCAAAGCATGTACCACTGAGGTTTTTAGCTATTGGTTTAAATGTTCTTTTTTACAGAATTTGAAATTTTTCCCACCCCTATCTTGCTAATTCCATGCATTAAAAACTGAAATGCATCCAAATTTCCATTTCCAAAGAAACACATTACACCAAGACAGATTGTTTATTAAAACCTGGATGTACATAAACTAGAGCCTGAGATATTTAGATTATCCTTTTAAAAAATAGTGCAATAATATTTTTCCTATTTCCCTTCCGTCCCATGGAATCATAATGCTAGAACTCAAACCCAGGAAGTTAGGTATATTTCTTAGGTTAGTTTGCATAGGACTCACTTTAAGCGATTTTTAATAGAATCTTAGACTTACAGAAGGCACCTTGAGGCCACAGACTGGTTGCCCAAGGTGTGTTTGGTTTGGCCAGCACAAGGCTTTACATTTTTTCAAATGTGTGGCCAACATTCAAAGATCAGGAATTTTCTCAGAAGAAAATTAGAATTCCTGGCTTCTCTGTTAAAACCAGAAGCTCTGGCCATGCTGTGCACTATTTCCACATGGCCAGCATCAGCCAGGGTGGGAGGAGCGCTGTTCCCTGCAGTCAGGCAAAGGACTCTGGGCCCACTGTCCCCATCCCTCCCAGTTCTTGGAGTGCCGGCTCAACGCAATGGCTCTGAACTGAGAGTTTTATCAGAATTGCCTAGAGGGAATTTTCCACCCCATTTCTTCCCCAAATGCCTATGGAGAACCACTGCCTTACATGTCATCCAGCCCATCAGGTGAAATACAAAAAAAAAAAAGCATTACCTTTTCCTGAAGACGTTAATGTTCCACTCCTATCGCTAAGGCAATAACAGATTCTAATACAGAAGTGTGTCTAACACTCAAAACCTCTCATCAATTTGCCTAATTTATTCATCAACCAATCAATACAAAGAAGAAGAAAAAAATATCTTTCAAGAAACTCTGATAAAACTGATATCCTGATAAAACTGACAAATTATCTTAGTCAAAATGGTCAAAGCAATAGTTTTCATCTGTGATAAAGCTTGACTTTGGTGTTTTAACCTCTGCTTTCCTTGATGGAAAAACTTTTAAAAAATAGTTCTACCCAAAACAATTAGTTCTATAAGTCCATTTATATGAGAGCTTAATATCTCAAAACAGCTACCTTTGCAACAAATTCAAAAACAGTTCAAGTCACCAAGCCTAGTCTAAACTAGTGTTGTTCAGAGTGTGAACTACAGACCAACATCAGCATTACCTGGGAGCTTGTTAGAGGTGCAAAGTCTCAGGTGCCATCCTTTGCCTACTAAATCAAAAACTCAGGGCCAGAGGCCAGCAGTTTGTGTTTTTGAAAGCCCTCTAGATAATTTTGCTATGTGCTAACATTTAAGAATCATGGGTAAGGTTTCAGAATCTTCTGGGGAGACCAAAAAAAAAAAAAAAAAGATTTCTGGGCTCTACTCTCAAGTGCATTTCTAGCAAATTCCAAGGTAGTACTGCTCTTGCTGGCCAAGGAACCACACTTTGAGTGACAACGCTCCCTCTACACTAGTGATTCTCAGCCCTGACTGCCCACCAAAATCACCCAAAAAAGAAGACAGAGTGAGAAAGAGAGACTATTGAGCAGGCCACACCCCAAACTACTGATTTAGGAATCTTGAAGGATAGGACCAAAACTCTGGTGTTTTTAAAAAGCCTCCCAGGTAATTCTAACATATAGTCAAATTGAGAACCACTGCTCTCAGCATGACTAATTTCTACCATTGACATTAGCTCCCCTAACTCACTGATGTAATCATTTGTATTCTCTGGAATGTTCTGAGACCATTTATGTCTTAAGAGACAGTCATAGCCAATAATCTCAGCTGTTTTAGTAACCTTTTCCAAGAGCAGCCACTCATCCATTTGGTAAGACTTGTCCCTCACAGTCATTTTCCATCCCATTCTTGGATTCATATGTGAAGATAGTGTTATTTGGGGATAACTGCTAAGGGGCGATAACTGCTAAGCAGCAAATTGTTTCTTCCAATAGGTAAAACCCATAGCCATGAAAGTCAGACATCCTCCAAATAACACATTCCATGGCAAAAACTAAATGTTTTGGCTAAGGAAGAGGGACAGATGTTCTAATATTCTCAGTACCAGTGCAATTTCCTTCCAACCAACTTCAACAACTCCAAAAGAGATTTGTTTAACCCATTCACTTAATTCAGCAAAGGTATCAACATGGTGGCGGGGGAGAGGACAGAGCACACACCTTACAGGGCACACAACCCCTTAAAATACCAGGTCGGGGAGGAGCTGCTTGAGGAGATGGCCTCTCACGATACAAAACCACTACAAGGACTTTAAAGAAGTTTTGATGAGAAGAAATGTGGATAGATGCCAATGTTTGCCCAAAACATTTCTTAAAAGATTTCTAAAGAAATATTCCATAGATATCAACAGATCCAAATACCTTAAGACTTGAGTTTTTCCCTGAAGCAGCATGTACTAGTGACAGCTCATCAGATAAGGGGAAGGAGTAAGATCAAAACAAAATGCATATTCATGTGTAATAACAGAGTAAAAAGACACTATAGGAGAAAATGTTGATGAATATTTTCCTAGAGAAAGTGATGTGTATCTTTTAGCTTCATAAAAATACACTTGAAAGAGAAAAACAAAGTTTTTTTTTTTCCATTTTGGCTTTATTAGAACAACAAGAGGCTTTGTGTCTCCCATCAAAGCACACCCAGGCCCTTTTGTCATGTCTGAGAAACTATTGATTCCTCTATTAAATTGTGCTATATGGAAAAATCTTGACAAGAGCAATATCATTTATTAGACTAACAAATACGTTAGTTGAACCAGCTTTGTAGACTTCTAAAATCCATTATACAACTGCAGCTCTTTTTCGGAGACCAGGATGTATTACAGAGACCAATTCTCAGGACACAGTATGACTAATTTACTTGCACATTCCAAGAGACCATTATTTCTTGCGAAGAGTAGAAAAATTATAACCTTCAACTTTGGGGAAAATCACCAACCAACAGCTGATGTGTCTGTACTGAATATCTCAACAAGCTGGATCTAACTTCCCTAATATTTCCATTTTCAGTGTTTTCTGACACTAAAATTTTTATAAGGGGAAACAAAGCAAGAGGAAGGACTACAAAGAACAAAACCAGATAATTTGAGCTAACTTTTTGCATAAGGTTACCAAAGCCTCACCCTGGTCCTGCCCCTCTGCTCACACCTCATTTTTCCATGTACCCTAATCCACTCCTCACCCTGTTTTTGTTCCTTTTCTTCTTTGGACAGTGACACCACATCTTCCCCCCAACCCTGCCACTCCACTTTTTTAAAATAGAAACAGGGCCTCCCTCTGTCACTCAGGCTGGATTGCAGTGGTGCAATTATAGCTCACTGCACCCTCGACCTCCCAGGCTCAAGCAGTCCTCCCGCCTCAGCTTCTCTAGTAGCTGGGATAACAGGTGCTTGCCATCATGCCCAGCTAATTTTTTTTATTTTTTTATTTTTTTTTTGTAGAGACAGGATCTTGCTTTCTGCCCGGGCTGGTCTCAAACTCCTGGGCTCAAGTGATTATCCCTCCTCAGTCTCCCGAAGTGCTGGGATTACGGATGTGAGCCACCACACCCAGCCAGCCCTTTTAAGTCCTCAAATAAGATGTCCTACTAACAGCATTATCCTCTGTGGCCAGCAAGATATGCCAAACTCAGAGAATCAGAGTTCTGCAAGCTGCTTCAGAGTTCACCTTGTCCAAGCACTCCCCTTTGCAGGAGGGGGAACTGAGGCCCACAGAGGGAAAGAGACCAAGCACGAGGCACAGCAAATCCATGGCAGAGCCAGGGTGCTGATGTCATTTGCTTCCTGCCTCTGCACACAAACAAGCTCTCCTCATCTGTTGCAAATATGGTGAGAAATTCAGACTCCATCTTAACTCACAGCACTCTGAGGCTCTTGTGGCAATCTTAAATATCACCGGGAGGCCTTCCCCATGCCATTACAAAGTTAATCTGGCCCAGTGGGTTGGCTCACGCCTGTAATCCTAACACTTTGGGAGGCCCAGGCAGGAGGATTGCCTAAGCCCAGAAATTTGATACCAGCCCAGGCAACATAGCAAGACCTCATCCCCACACACACACACAAAAAAAAAATTAGCCGGGTATGGTCGCACACACCTGTAGTCCTAGCTACTCAGGAGGCTGGGGCAGAAGGATCACTTGAGCCAGGAGTTTGAGACTGTAGTGAGCTATGATCACACCACTGCACTCCAGCCTAAGTGACAGAGCCAGACCCTGTGACCCTATCACTAAAACATAAAAAAAAATTATAAAAAGTTAAACTAATCACTCCTTAATAATCAATGAATGATAAAGGGTCAGTGCCTAGATCCTGTATAGACAATCAAACTCACATCCTTCCACATGTGCGCCCAACTCCACTGAGCTGTGTGCTGAGATGGGCAGGGTCATTGAAAGGGCCAGCTTCAGGGGAGAAGGGAGAGCCTCTCAGCTGCCAGGGACTCCCAAGTGCAAGGCAGCTGGCTCAGCCATTCACCAGATCTTTCAGCAGATCTTTCAGCCTCTGGAAGGAAGGTGCTCAGGATGACAGGAGCCTTTCCTCATAAACTTCCAGCAAGCCCAGGAGGAGGAGGAAGACTCCATTGCCTTTATCTACATCCAGGTAAGAGGCTCAACACCAAGCAGACCGATAGCTGTGGCAACATCACCCTTGGTCAGCCTCTGCTTTGGAGGATGCAGGACAGCAGCTGCAGGGAAGTGAGAGCAGAGGGCACAGGAGGCAGGAAGGAAACTTAGGTGAGAAAAAAGGGAGGAGGAATGAAAAAGCCTGCATTCTGAAAAAGAATTATGCGACAGTCTTCTAATGTTCATCCAGATCCTGTTCTCTTTGCCTTCTGGGCCCATGAAAGGATTGTCCTTCCCAGCCCTTGGGTGGGTCCATGTGACTGGCCCAGGCTAGAGTGGGTTGGGGTGACACAGGGTGGAGGATTTAATACCATCATGAGTCCCTCCAGGGCTCCATCCCCAGCCTGGGGAGAGTGAAAGCACTTGTTGCTGCAGGGAGTTCCACAAGATAGGAGGAGCCAGGGATGAGGAGCCAACACATGGAAGATATTTATTTGGCTTGGACTGACACCCAGATCTCCAGGCAATTTTGCTTAAGTGAGAAATAAACTTGATCATGTTAAACCACTGAAATTTAAAGGTTGTTTATTATTGCAGTATAACCTAGCCTCTCCTGGTTGATAGAGGAATAAAGACTAGAGAAGTAGAGAGTTGATAGAGAACAAGAAAGTAGAGAAGAATGGGGGACAGGAGGAGAGAGTGGGGGAAAAAGGGAAGAGGGAATATGAGAGCTGAATGCAACCACCCTCATGTAAGTTGCCTGATCCTTGTACAACTAGCCCTGGGAGCACAGGAAAGACATGAGAAAATGTACTCAGCAGTAACTCCCACAAGGGAAGTCAATGCTCATGGGTAACAAGTTTGCCACTGCGATGCATTTGTATGCATCTCCCTGCTGAGTCATGCTTCATGTAATGCACATGTTTATTATTTATTGAGCACCTACTAAATGCCAGGCATTGTAATGAGCACTAGGGATACAGAAGAGGCTAATATAAGCATGATTCCTGGCCTCATGGAGCTTATAAACTATTATTTCTTTTCCTTTAAATTCTGCAAGTAACTCTTTCCAATATTCCACCTGGCACATAGACAAGAATGATTGCAAACTTCAGTCACCAGCCAGTGATAAGTTTGAGGAAAAACCTTCAAGGACTGCACTGGCTGATTCTGCCAGGAACTGGCTGTGGGGACTTAGTGAGAAACCTATGAGTTCTGGGGGTCAGTTTACTCATCTCTGATATAATGAATAGGCCTAATGACCTCTCTGTCACTTCTAACTCTAATCATAATAATTATAATAATAGTACCAATCGTAGCAGCCAACATTTATTAACCATTTACTACACGCTAGGCACAGAGCTTGAACTATTGCATTTAATCCTCACATCAACTCTATAAAGTAAGTGTTATTCTCATTCTGTAGAGGAGTAAACTGAGGCTCAAAGAGGTGAAGAGGTTTGCCCAAGGCCACAGAGCTAGTAAGTGATAGAGCCATGATCTGGAGGAACTTCTGACCAAGTTCTGAGCCCATGCTCTTAACCACTCTGCCAATAGCTGTCACCATAAAATATGTCTATTACTGTGGTCAAAAAAAAATTTAACATAGGAGACAAAGCATATGTGATTTTTAACAAGCTCTTTGAGATGCCAGTATTCCACCCGCTACAACTCCATAGAAGAATCCTAAAAGAGATCCTGCAGGCCCGTTAAGGTGCCTACTGGAAACAAAGTTTAATCATCATTTCCCATTTCTTCTGAGAAATGGAAGACTTTTGTCTGGACTATGTATACCATTCCTGCTCTGTGTTAATCTAGTTGCCTCATTGGGTCCACAGAAAGGATAGTGCAAGTCTTTCCTTTAGACCTCTCCCCATCTTTTTTAGCTCATGTGACTATAGGGACAACCTCCTGTCCCTCCTTTGTCCACATCAGGCTGGCTAGGTTACTGGCCGCCATCCCTGTACCATGGCAATTTGCAGCCTCCGGTTCCTGCAGTCTTGACAGCCAGACCTATTTCACCTGAAACACCTCCACCCATCACTCTTTGTTTCAGCCAGTGTTGGTCACTTGTGTTCCTGACTGTCCTTAGAACTAAATAAGAAAGTAAACCAACAAGCAGTTACAGACATTTTTCTCTAGGCTTGTAATGGAACGTCAGGCTAACCAGGTATTCCGTGAATCTTGGTGACCTAACTTTTTAATTAAAAAGTTGTTTCAAAAGAGCACTTGAATAGAAATTCTAAGTAACTGCCTGCCAACTCCAACTACCATGCTTAAGGAATCAGCAACGAGGAGAATTGAATGCAGAGGAAAGAAGATTTTGACGATTGTCTTCGAGGAAAGGAGATACCTTAAAACATACTGCCTAGAGGGTGAGCTGCATCATGAGAGAGTGCAGTTGAACAACTTTATTCTAACAGAGAGATCCTTCTCTGCCAGAAGATACTATATTCAGCCTCATGCCCTTTCTGTCTTCACAGTGTTAAAAAATGTTTTAATATATTGTCAATAACTTTTAAACAGAAGATCTCACATAGAATCCAGATTTCAGACCTGTCTTGAAGTCAGAAGATATGGTGAAACTGAGCATATATCCCCTGTGCTATGATGGGCAGACAGGGAGTAGCAGCTACCCCTCTCTGGATCAGGCCTGAGTTCTCTGGTTCTCTATGATTCCACCACTCCCTAATGTCTCACACACTGGCCTGCTTGTCTATTTGTTACCTCTCTGGATCCTGCAGGCCCTTTAGCCTGTTTAATCCATGCTGCTTGGTGACTAAGGAAAAGAAGGAAATTATAGACAGACTGTATGTGGGTGTCCATGTGCTAAAATCCTTCTTAAAACTCCTGATCTGACTGTTCTGCTTTCCCTATGACCAACTTGCCACCCAGCCTTACCGCATCGGACCTAGTAGACTAAGGCTCACCAAGATGTGATGAGCCTAGCTTCCTACTCCCAAATGAAACTGCTGGTTATCCACACGGGGCCCTCACTTCTGAGTCCCATATGCTGAAGACCAGGATTACAGTGGATGCCAGGTCAGTTTCATGTACTGCGCCCCTCCCCGTTCCTTCCTCAGTCAGCACATATATCTGAGTGGTTACTTTGTGCCTGGCACTGCTCTAGGTATTACACCTGTCCTCATGGAGTTTACACTCAATGGGGGAAAGTCAGAAAACAATATCTAATACATCAGAGGCTGGCAAGTGCTATGAGGAAAAATGAAATACAGAAGGGGGGTTAAACGGTGACAGGGGTGCTATTTTAGATACAATCATCAGGGAAATTCTAATACAGCAATATTTGAGCAAAGACCTAAAAGAGATAATGGTGTGCATGGATATTTGTGGGAAAAGTTTTCCAGAGAGATGGAAGAGCCAGTCTAGAGCCCCGTGCCAAATGCATTGGTGTAATATAGAAACAGCAGAGGCCAGTGTAGCTGGATCAGAGCTGGCCCAGGGGAGAGTGATGGGAAGCGAGGACAAAGAGCTCACTGGCTGGATAATGATGTTGGTTAGATCACGCAGGACCTTCAAGGCCACATGAAGACTTCTGACCTTTAATCCAAGTGAAAAGGGGAGCCAATGGACAGTTTTAAGCATAGAAGTGGTGCTGTTTGGGTTTTAAAAGAATCCTTCTGATATGCCATGTGACTTGACCATTAATGTTCATAAGATTGTTCTCAAAAGCCAAAGACTTGAAACAAACCCGAATGTCTATCACCTGGCGGAATCTTTACAGAATGGTGGAAATGTTTTAAACCTGGATTTTGGTAATAGTTGTACCACTCTATAAATAACCTAAAAATCATTGAACTATATGTCACACATATGAATTTTATGGTATGTAAAATCATACTTTAATAAAGTCTTTAAAAAAATCATTCTGGCTGCTTTGTGAAAAATAAACTGTAAGGGAACAGGAGTGAAGCCAGGGATACCCCTTTAAAGGCTGACGTAATTATCCAGGTGAAAGACAATGGGGACCTGGACCATGATGTGCAGTGGAGGGCATGAGACGTGGTCAGATGCTGGACATAGCTGCAGGTACAACCCATAGAACTGGCCAGTGAGAGAAAGAAGGATGCCACTGAGAGGTTTACTGGGCGATTGCAGTTGCCATTTTTATTCTGAAATGGGAGAGTCTGTGGGAAGAATGGCTGTGGGAGAAATGAGTCTGTTTTAGACATAACTAAGTGAGATGACTGCTATGCACAGAAACTGAGAAACTGGGTAGGATGGAATATGTGAGTTCATGGAAGAGGTTGCTTGAGTGAAGCTAGAATTATCAGTAGAAAGAACACCACTTAAAAAATCACAATAATAGCCATTCTTACTGATGAGAACTCAAACACAAAGAAGGGAACAACAGACAGTGGGTCTACTTGGGTGTGGAGAGTCGGAGGAGGGGAAAAATAACTATTGGGTACTAGGCTTAATACCTGGGTGATGAAATAACCTGTACAACAAACCCTCACGACAGAAGTTCACCTACGCAACAAATCTTCACATGTATCCCCGAACCTTTAATTAAAAGTTAAAAAAGAAGAAGAAAAAGGAAGAACACCACTGAACCAAGGTTTAGCAAAATGCCTCTGCATTCTCATTATACAAGCTGCTGGTAAGATGCAATGGGCAGAATCACACACACACACACACGTACATTACATATATTTATGCTTACAGTCACATACATCAAAGTATATGTCTACTGTTAACAGTTCAGCAGGTATTTCTGGGGTAAAAACCTTAGATTAGGCCAGGTACAGTGGCTCACACCTGTAATCCCAGGACTTTGGGATTACCTGAGGCGGGCAGATCACTTGAGGTCAGAAGTTCGAGACTAGATTGGTCAACATGGTGAAACCCTGTCTCTGCTAAAAATATAAAAATTAGCCAGGTGTGATGCATGTCCCTGTAATCCCAGCTACTCAGGGGGCTGAAGCAGGAGAATTGCTTGAACCTGGGAGGTCACATTAAGCTGAGATCTTGCCACTGCACTCCAGCCTGGGTGACAGAGCGAGATTCCGTCTCAAAAAAGCAAAAAACAAAACCCTACATTAGGAGGTAATATAGAAGTGTAAATAGGAGACAAAAGAAAAGAATGCAATGTACTTCATGTGCACCATTTTTATAAAGAAATAACATCCAGTAACAGTGTAATGATGAGATGAAGAGGACTAACATCGTGTAGACATTAACCATTCCTAAACTAATACATAACCAAAATAAAAGTCTAATTAGTATCCTAAAAATATTTACAAATTTAAAAGTAAGGCAGGCAACAGTATGATATTTGACTGCTGTATTTTCCCCCGTCATCATAAAATCATAGGCTCTTAGACATGTAAAGGATCATGGAGTATAAAACGGACACAGATGAGACACAACATCCCCAAAAGGTGGAACAATTTGCATGTGAGCAGGTTTCTAACTTTCTCAGGAATGTTGCAGGAAAAGGAGCTGTGTGTCCATCTTCCAGAGGAAAACAATAAACCAACTGGGGCACTCTGAAGATATCACAAGCGATTTGCTGTGGCCACAACAACTTTTCTCACTATGGTAGTTTATCAAAAATAAAAGATCTCTAGGAAAGTAGCTTAGCCATGTAAGTCAAACTAGTAAATGTAGTTATCTTTGAACCCACTGATTCTATTTTCTACGTATTAGAAATTATGTAAAGGAGATATCTGGAAAGAATCAATATTGTTCCCCATATTTTTATATTACTAGTAATAATACAAAATAATAGAGTACTGCTAACAAAATTAATTGAAAGTAAATAAAATATCTATAAATGGAGCGTGTTTAAATAAAGATATGTCATCCCATGCAATTACGAAAATAATGATGTGATTCTAAATTTACCAATAGAAATGAAAACGAGGCAAGTTGTTGAACGTAAAAGAAAACATACATTAGGGAACAGATGATTGAAGTTTCGAAATTAAAAAAAAAAAGAAAGAACATGGTATATAGTGTAATACCATTTGAGATACAGAAGGCATGAGTGTCTATGGGTGGAGAGGGAGCAGGGTGAAGAGGGCAGGGGATAAAGATGTCCGGAAGGCTGCTTACCAAAATATTAATTGTGTTTATCAATGCACAGAAAAACTTCACAGCTGGTTTTATTTTGAAATTTATAATAATAATGTATGTTATGATCATTTATAATATAGAGATATAAATTCTAGTTACTGAATCAAGTCTGTCTTCTTCCCCACCTTCTTTTAATAAGAAGGGAGCCAGGAGCAGGGTGCTGATTTACCTAGGAAAGCCCTTTCTAGCGCAGCTGTAAGGATGGAGCAGGAGCTGGGTTCAAAAAGAAACAGGAATCGCAAGACGGGAGGGGGCAAGGATGGAGATCAGGCAGGTGAGCTCAGGGTAAAGCAACTATAGTGTGTTCCTTGGTATCAGAGGGGCCTGGCCCTGAAGACAGAAAAGTGAATTCCTAGGGCTGGAAAATGTGACCAGAATGGAAGGCGGAGTTGGGGAGGGCAGAGAGGAAAGTTGTGGACAGCAATTAGGATTCCAGGAAGCAAAGCTGGTGCAAGGAGGTGAGGGGAGGTGGGGAGATCCTGAGCCCAGCCTCTAGCTCTGCCACAGGAAAGAATTATCCACAGATCCTCAATAGCAGCTGTTGCTTTACCTTGTCTGGAGCATGCATCTGCCCCCAAAGCTGGACTCCCAGGGAGTGTGTGATTCCTTGCACACACGTAGAAGCACGTTTTTCATTTGTTGGTTGGTTGATGGTTTGTTCATTCCTGTTTGTAACAGGGAAGGCTTCATAACTGACAAGCCCTTTAACCCCTCCTTCTGAATCCCCACCCCCAAGCCACTCGAGAGCATCTCATGTTTCTTCCAATCAGGGATTCTGAGGCTTTCCATATTTTGAAGAAACTTTGCCACATTTATCAATGACCTACATGCCATCACAGCTATTACAAAGCCTGCATGTCCCACCTGGCCAGCCCAGGCCCCTGAAAGATCCCTGAAAAAGTCCTGTGCTCCTTCTTCCCAGATACCTCTTTTTTCCTCCCCCTCCCACCCAGCCCAGTGAGAAAATTTAAGTATTTTCTTTTTTTTTTTTTTTTTTTTTTTTTTTTTTTTTTTTTTTTTGCCGGGCGTGGTGGCTCACTCCTGTAATCCCAGCACTTTGGGAGGCCGAGGCGGGTGGATCACGAGGTCAAGAGATGGAGACCATCCTGGTCAACATGGTAAAACCCCGTCTCTACTAAAAATACAAAAAATTAGCTGGGCAGGGTGGCGCGTGCCTATAATCCCAGCTACTCAGGAGGCTGAGGCAGGAGAATTGCCTGAACAACCCAGGAGGCGGAGGTTGTGGTGAGCCGAGATCGCGCCATTGCACTCCAGCCTGGGTAACAAGAGCGAAACTCTGTCTCAAAAAAAAAAAAAAAAGGAATTTTCATTTTTATTAGACTAATAACACTAATGCTTTGTAATGTAAGCCCCTCCCTCTTTTTGGCCACCTGCCACCATCAAAGTAGGGAAATACTCAAGGTTCCTTTTTGTGGGGGTTGGTGGGGCTGGTAATGAAGGGAAAGGTTTTTTGTAGTCACTGACGCGCCCTCCAGGAAAATTTCATAGTGAACAGTATAAGGGCATACAGGCCCAGATATTCCAAGGAAGGGAAGTCCCAGAGATAAGACTTCACTAAATCACATCTTTGCACAGTCAAAAATAGGTGTCGTTTTCAGGCCCCACATCCCCAGGAGTAAAGCCAGAAAAACCCTGGGCCAGCTTCTGGAGTCATTGCTGTTGCTGAAGCTGGGAAAGAAAACCCAGCTGAGACAAAGATCTTTGTGCAGAGGGCACAGCTCAGGCCCACACTGGTTCCCCGAGGCTTCCTTTTGATAAGTGAGTATTTGCTCTACAGGTTTGCAAGAGCCTTGGGTCTGGGCTGATGATGTCTGAGAAAGGTGGATACAAACAGGGAGGGCTATAACCATCCCTGAAAAACATTTCAAACTGTGTTACAAGCTAGCTCTGCCGGCGAGAGAGCCCCTGCTTTACTCTCTACATGGCTCTTAAGTCTCTTCAAAGCACTCAATTAAAAAAAATGTTGCTTCTATAAAACTCAGAGCAGACTATTATCGAGCAAACAGCTGCCATGTGATTGGAAACACAGGAAATGTTCCAAGGAAAGGATGCTTGGTGCTATTAATTTCTTCCTTTGTGTTCTAAATATGGTTTCCAGATATGGGGCAAGGTGATAGTGAGTATTGTTTTTATTTTCAAAAATGCAGTTATGAAAGAGATCTACATGCATTGTAGAACTGTTTGAATATACAGAAAATTGTAGAGAAAAATCAGATTTACTCATAATTTCAGCATTCCAGTATAACAACTCTTTTGGTTTTAATGGTCTATTTCGGTACCATATTTCTTCTACTTTATAAAAATATAATTGAGATCATATTGTATATAAAACTTTGAAATCTGCTTTTTTTGCTTAACACTGGTTCATAAACATTTCATGTAATTTTAAAAGTCCTTAGAAAAGTAATTTTAGTGGCTGTGTAATATTAAATCATATGAATGTGACGTTGTTTCCCAATGATTTCCCAGTAAGTAATTCTGTGATAAACATCTTTAAGTCTCTCTTTCTGCATTTCAGATTATCTCTTGAAGACAGGTTTCTAGTGATCCCCAGTGAAAGTTAAATTAACTATTTGGTTAATTAAAGGACAACATAATAATAGCAATTTTACCTTTAAATATCTTATTGAATATTGATATATCAGCAAAGAAATGACTTTTCTATAGCTTTATCTTTTTTTGAGATGGAGTCTTGCTCTGTTGCCCAGGCAGGAGTGCAGTGGTGTGATCTCAGCTCACTGCAACCTCAGCCTCCTGGGTTCAACCAATCTCTGCCTCAGCCTCCTCAGTAGCTGGGATTACAGGCACCTGCCATCACACTCAGCTAATTTTTGCATTTTTAGTAGAGACGGGGTTTCACCACATTGGCCAGTCTGGTCTCGAACTCCTGACCTCATGATCCACCTGCCTCAGCCTCCCAAAGTGCTGGGATTACAGGCATGAGCCACCATTCCTGGCCTAGCTTTATCTCTTATAAGACCTTTCTGAGTTATAAAATTGATTTTTAAAAAAGAATCCAAATCCCAGGAAAAAAAAAAGAAAAAGAAAAAGAAAATATTTCAAAATGTTAACTGTGGCTGTCTTTAGGAGATGGAACTTGAGTTCATTTTTTTCCTACTTTTTATTTTATTGCATTTTCCAGATTTTCCGTAACATCTACAAAACCACTCTTGTAATGTTTCATAAAACAATAAAAGGGTTTTTTTTTTAAAAAAAGAATGTGTGTTCTTCTCTTTTACATTTCTAAAACAAGCTACTATTGATTATAAGCATTTTTAAATTTATCCTCCTGCTTATTCAAGCCCACAGTTGAGAAAGACAGTGGAATTTCATATTTTTATTTGTTCCAGAAAATGATTCGTGAATAATTTAATTGGATTTAGGTAAGGGAAACTGAAGTTATTTACAAAAACACGAAATCATTTCTTTAGTTCCACCTGTATTGTTTGAGTGAACTTAAGGATACCAAACAACAAAGCTCACCTTTCCTCCAATATATATTGGGTCACATGTGCACATGTGTACATGCGCGTGCGTGCGCGCACACACACACATGCACACTTTAATACTCAGTCTATTTGGCTCCACTCCCCACTACCCTCAAAAGCAGGAAAGTAAGCCCTCTGGGGAAGCAATAACAAAGTGCAAGTCTGGTAGATGAGCAGCTCCTAATCCCCCTACCCAAAACAAGAACCATGTATACACAATCTCTCTCTTCCCATTAAAACATAATTTCCAATTATTGTTTTTCATTTTTGTTTTTAAAAGCTTAGACAGCAAAAATGTTTTGTTTCTTTCTCATAGAAAACTATAGGTCTGAAGTAGGTTGTGAATTATTTGAAAATGATGGGTTAGTTTAAACATAATCTTGGTCTAGTTTGTATCATAGAACTTTTACACCAGAATCAAATTACCCAAAGAGGCAGACATGACCTGGTTAGCAAGGGAAACTTTCCTGAGCTGAAAAGATAAAAGTAAACAATGTTTGAGGAATATTTAAGATATTCATTATTATCATCACATTATTAATGATAAGAAATAACAAAAGGTAGCATTAAAAGATTTCATAAAGCCTTGTGCACATGAAGCCAGGGAACAAAAGTTGACTCAGACAAGAGGCTTCTCTTGGCAGGAAAAAAAAAAAAAAAAACTAGAAAATATTAAGAAAATTCTGTGAAAAGTAAGTCAAATACCACATGTTCTTGCTTATAAGTGGGAGCTAAACAATGGGTACATATGAGCAAACAGAGTGGAACAATAGACATTAGGGACTCAATAGGTGAGAGGGTGGGGAGGTGGAGGGACAAAAAAAATCACCTGTTGGGTAGAGTGTACACTATTGGGTGATGGGTGCACTAAAAGCCCAGATTTCACCACTACACAATACATCCATGTAACAAAACTGCACTGGTAGCCCCTAAATCTTTTTTTTTTTTTTTTTAAAGAAAATTCTGTAGAAAAAAACAGTTGTCTCCACTATAAGAGAGAAGAAAAAAAGGCAATTAAAACAGAAAATATGCAGAGGAAACTGCATGTATAATATTGTCATTAATATTTCTCCTTGAAAGAATATTCAAAAAGCCTTTTGATCCTCAAGTTGCAGGAAAAAAAAATATTTCTAAAGCCTCAGAGAAAAAGTGATTTGGAGTACAAGTATAGGTATAGAGAATTCTGGTCCTTTACATAAAATCAGATATACTAGTTTTCTGGTTTAACCTCATTAAGAAAAACCAGAGTTAAATTAAATATAGCTTATAACAGTTGAGGATTAGTAAGTAATGTTCTTATATGTGTGTACCTGGGCATTCGTATTTCTTTATATCTTATTCTATATTTTATTCCACTGTTCAAACTTACAATTAGATATGCTATTTTTGTATACCATTCTTTTGAATGGTATGAGTCTCTGGAGAACAGGTTTAATTGACTCGGGACATGGTTTTCTTTTATGCATATTTCACAAAAGCCTAAGTATCTATAAGCAAAAATCACCTGGTAGCAGCTACCCAAATCTTAGGCATGGGGCCAAGGAGAAGATATCCACTAAAGGGTTATAATGACAAATGCAAATCTAGTAATTAAAAGCAAACTCACATTAGCCTAAATACTTCATGCCGCAGTTAACGCCTGCTTCTTCTTCCTCTGTTGCCATGGAGATAAAGAACAGCTGGTAGGCTCTGTAGCTGTGGTTCCCCGACTAACCATGGCTGCACAGCAGAATCACCTGGGGAACTTTTAAAAGTACATATTCTCTAGCTCCACTTTCCCCTACCCTGAAATTCCGATTTAGTATATGTATTGGAAAGATCATCAACTACTCTTTGCATATTCAACTCCTTTTTTATTTCATAAAAATTTATTTTCTCCAAATTATTATTTTCCAGTTTATAGTATCTTCAAGAACTAAGAAAATTAAAGATTTAGTCTCTGAAATTTTATAAAACTCTTCTAAGTTCAGTTGCCCAGATATTTCAACTGACTCAAATATTTTCCAAAACTTTTGGCTTTTGATGGGGTTTGGTATAATAGATCCCACGTCAGCATATTCCCAGGGAAACACTGCTGCTTTTCCCTTTTCTAGTTCAACCTTTTCAGCAACTAATATTAATTATTACAAGGATTCCCTGAGCAATTTATAATATTAAGAAAATTTGATTATTAATTGACTTGTTTTCTTGGCTATCTGATCAAAATGGAAGGGTCTAGAAAGACATTCTGCACAGCAATTTTTTCATTTCTTGTACTCATTTGCAAACAAAATAAAGTCCCAGGAGAATATGTATATGTGTGGGAGTCTAGGGGGGAAATTGGGAGAAAGGACAAAGGGGATTTGATTGCCTTTTGGAAGAGTAGCCAGTTCTCTTTATCTTGCACAAGATACCCTATTTTACTCTGCTAGGAAAATAGAAGTTTCCCATTAATGCTTTGGATTGAACTTGTAAATACAAGAGAAGTAAATGCCTACTGGAGATTTAATATTTTTTTCAGCAAATGAGAACACACTGGGAATTTACAACTTGTGCTGCAAATTTAGGAGCTCATTGCTTTTGTTGCTTTGTCTACTATGCCAAGTAAACATCCCCTCAGAGACTATAGTA